>NW_009953318.1:1232998-1257532 GCF_000747805.2 Chaetura pelagica
CCCCCACCCCCCCCAAATAACCAAACAGATGTCCCAATGAAATTTGCCATTATTCTTTCCAGGAGGAGAGCAGCCATGATTTTTCCAGTAACTTTAACAGAATTCATTCCAATTCTCTTTTCCTGGACAAAATACTAGGAAAAAATGGGAAACTGCTTTCTCTAACATTGCTTATGAGGAAAATACCATTAAAAATCAATCCTCATAGATACTACTACACCAGATTAAGCAGGCAAGTGCCATGTTCTGTGTGCTATCCTACTCAATTAATTTGTTTTTTACTTTTCTTAAAACTTTTAGGTGATTGCAAAACTTACAGTTTTGGTAGGGTATAATATAAAAGACAGTACTGTACAGTTAGGTGGCTACAAAGACAAACAGTTAATTAGCATGCCTAAACTGAAAACTGTCTCTGTGTCCAAACAGTATATATTACTTCAATATAACTGTTCCACTACTTTTCTGTTTGTATTTTCCTGTGCATTCTTAAAACCACGGGATGCACACCACCTACACCTTCCCTTTTTTAGGTTTTCATCTGTGAACTAAGTTTGTAGTGACTACAGATTTGCCAGTTTTCCATGTAAGGACTACTACAGGACAACTACTACAACTGTTCACAGAACCAGGCAGGGGGAAAAAAAGCAAAACAAAATAATAAAACAGTGAAACTGAAGTATAAAGATAATTCGATGCTATTGGATAGATATTATTCAAGAGGAAAAAAAGGGTCAAAGTAAACAACTAGTTTCTTAGGATTTTTGTCAGGAAGATATGCAAGGTGAATTGGAGACATTCTAGCATCAACGTAAACACCTTAGAAAATGAAGTTATCTTACTAGTACATGGCTCACACGGATGTAGGCTGGGAGCCCAGCAATTGAGTCCTGATTTTATCAGCATTTAGAAATTAAGCAAGTCTACCTCCTGTCAGGAAGCCAAGCAAATGAGAAGCCTGCTGCACTGATCACTGTTCCAAGTCGCTGATCTAACAGAGAAAGCTTCAATAGCTTGGGAAGCAAAGCTAGGAGCTCTAACAACTTGGTGAAAAAACACCTGCTTGAAGTGGTCTCCTGAATCATCCCACACTGTTGAGCTTGATCACTGTGGTTTCCTTTGGTAGCATACATTGCCAGGTGGTTGGAAAAAAGGCAAAACTGTGCTTAAATGTTGCTCCTGTCCTAAGAATCCCAGCATGTTACTTCTGCTCTCAAAGAAATAACATTCATTGAAAGATGGCTTTAGGTTTCTGAAGAAGTTATGTTTCTGACAAGTGTCTGATGGGTACCGCCACTGAGGCTGAAAATACCCACAAAGAATCTCACTGCCCAAGGTCTCCAAGTCCACATTTCGTCCTGCCTGAACCCCAACAGCATAACATGGTCAAGTACTTTTCATAGCATCTGGCTGAGTATTCCTATAGCTTAGTAACATATGAACAGTCAGAAACAGATGAGCCATGATTGTTTATGTGCCATGTTTGTTTGGTAGTGTAAACTAAGTTTTGAAATCCCCAGAATATTTCTTTCATCTCTTTTCACAGATTTTATGCTCTTTTCACAGTATCTGACTTAGGACAAGAAAAAACATTTCCAACACTAGATTGACAAATACTTACTCGCCCAATCAGAAAGCACAGGACAATCTGAATGTGCTGCCCTACAAGAGCTATAAGCTATTTTCAAGTGCAAAAGGTTTCTTCCTTGAAGAAGGTTTTCATAGAAAAGTCAACACAAATTACAGAGTGTGGTTTTTCTGCAGCTTAGTGTTACCCAGCAAACACACAATAGTATTTCCTCATTACAAAATCCCTTCCCATCACTGTAGTACTAAGTAGCCTCATCATGTTTTAATGTATTCCCACTTCCTCCTTGAGTTGTGAAGGATCTTATCCCCATTTTACACCTGGAGAACTGAGGCACAAAAAGGTTAAGGACCATATCTAAATGGGTTTTGCTTGCACAGCTATATCCATCAGGTAAAATCTCTAACACACATGTATTCAGTACAGACCTAATCATCTACATTCTGCGCCTTTAAGGATATAATTTCCTCTGCAAGGAAGAGCTGAAAGTAGTAACAGGGGTTATGATACCAATACACAGTTCCTCTTCAAGAGTGCTTTGCATCTACAGTCCTAATGCACTGCATACCAGTGGACCCAGGTGACTTAACCAAAGCCACACACCCTGCTTTGTCACAGGCACCTCATTTAACTGAGGTCTAATAAATTATAGATTAAAGCCCTGGCCACAATACCATCTTTTCTCTTGCTGTGATTCTTTTAAAATTGTACAAAAAAGATTATAAAAAAGTTGGAGTTTTTTTTAAGTCTCATTATGAAGGCAGATACAAAAACTTAAAAGTCATGACAAAAAAACCAAAGCACTAGAGCAAGACTTTGCTAAGATGATATCTGTAGTGGCCAAGGCACCCTCCACAGCAAGCACTGCAGGCACCTCCTGAGCACCCTGCTCCCTAAGGAGGAGATGTGAGCACCCTGCTCCCACCCACACCATGTGTGGAAGTAACCTGGGGTCCGCAGGGCACTGCAGGCCCCAAAGACTCCTCTGGTCTAAGTGACCTGAGACCAGGGCTGCAGCAGGAGATACTCAAGGACAAGGATGCAGGGCATACTGCACAGCTTCTTTCCGTGCAGGGAACATCATCCAATGCTGGCTTAAATTTCATGGATTAAGACAATGCAACAACGGTGTTACTGAAGTAGTTTTGAATTTGGCTCTTGGGTGTCCTTGAGTTCCAAGATTTTAACTGATTTTTTTGATGCTCATCCACCAAAATAAGAAGGGTCTGATAGGAAATGATCATGGCAAACATCAGCAGCTGCTCTGCATAGATGCTACTGATATGGAGACAGCTGGGTACACATTTCTGTGGTCATTTCCTTGATGAATAGAGTGCACTGTTGCACATAAAACTGGCATTGTCAACCTCTCCGAACACACTCTAGGTTCAATCCTGATTTGAATGATGAAGACTTGCCTTTAAGAGACAGAAAGACTCCATAATCTGTCAGTCCTTGTTTTGCTGGCATTCCACTCTTAGGAAGACAAGAGGTTTCACGAGCAACTCTCAAACCTGCAAGACACACATCCCCGTCTGCAGAAGGTCACAACTGACAAATCATCTAAGTGCACAGCAGTTTTAAGAAAGGATACCTGTTCAGCCAGCTAGGTCCTTGCTCCAGCAGGAGCCAGAAAAAAACATGTCACAAGCCCTCTGGGAAAACTGAACAGCTAAGTGCACAGGACAGGCAATCCAGGACAGCTGGCAAAACGATGTGTGAGAGAAAGAGGAAGTCTTCTCCTCAAAGGCTAACAGGGAAAGGGGCAGAATATAGGCATGCTGAAGCCTGCTCCTAAAATGTCATTATTTGAGAGGAAGTTAACAACTCTTCCCCTCATCCACAGGATGTAATCTCCCCCCATAAGCTATCATTTAAAGAATGAACTAGTACTAACTAAACATGCTATTAACTGTTGATATTAAATAATACAGGAACAGAAGCTACAGTCCTGGCCTTGCCAGGCCTCTTGATTAAGGGCAGCATTGTAACTAACAGTGTGTTTGGCATTTTTGGCAATTTCAGAAGGTTAGTGAAAATTTCTAACAGGATTTGCACATCAGTGCTTTACCGACCAACAACAAAAACAAAACAAACAAACAAAACCCCCCTACAAACAAAAACACACCGACCAACAACAAAAACAAAACAAACAAAACCCCCCTACAAACAAAAACAACAAAGAAGGAAGAAATAAAAAAATCCTGTTATTTGAAAAATGAATCAGCAAAACTATCATATTTTCTCACAAGGTATTGCTCCTGACCTTTAGATATGCAAATGTCAAGAAGTTGAATTTCTCCATTGTATCAGCAAAGAAGGAAACTGTCAATAAACCAGAGAACTGATGAAGAAAAACTTAGAGGCACTTTTAAATTAAAACAATCTAGATCAGTAAACAGAGAAATGTCAGAGCAAGGACAAAGACATTTATTTCTGTTGAAACTACACGTGCACACCCTGTAACACTCTGAATACTTAAATCAGCTATGAATGTCTTGCTCTCAGAAAACAAATTAAAAAAACCCCACACAACCCTGCAAAACCTTTTTCACAAAAGCAACAGTCAAAAGCACAAACATCTTGGAAGAAGACACCCATGTACATTAACCAATTACAAGCCTTGAAAGGTAAAAATAAAGGAGCAGAGGTACAGGGGCATGTTTAAGCTTATGCAAAAACAAGTCCAAAAACCTAGGAAAACCATTTTCCAAGCTCTCTTCTAGTGAGATGAATGAGACTGTGGAACAGTCCCATTGCTTGGGACCAGTGGAGCCAAGTTGGACGGAACACTGGAAACACGTACAGCAGGGAAACTTCGAAACCACACTTCCAAAGGTCCTTTCCGTCTTTAACATTTATGATTCTACAACTAAGAGGTCTAAATTGTTACACAGATATATAGTTTCCACATTTTCCCTGAAACAAGGATATTTGTCACTGCAAAGCTGCTTCTAACAGGCAAGCCCCAGTAGCTCAATGAAACAGGCAGTCTGATGTCAGAGCTCTCCTGCAGAGCGCTTCAGTCTGAGTGCTCAGTTTAGCAACACGAAGATGTTTATGCTGGCTGCAAGAGGACTTCAAATGGCTTGTCTACAGAAATTACTTTAGAGGAATATTACACATGACATCATCCAACTACATTAAGTCAGTTCAATTACTGCTAATCAAGTTAGAATATATCTGTGTAGTTATTTTTAGAGGTTTTACTGAGGTTTATTAGGAGAACATATTGTAGCACTCCCTTTATTACGATGCCATGATGTTCAGCTATTTTGTAAAAGGACAGTTTGATTTTTATGCCTTTTGTGTAACATTCAGATTTCTCAACAGTTTTATCCTTTTTTACACTGCCCATGTTTAGTTTCCTCTGAGGACAAACATCCATTGATTAACAATGAAAACACACTGGTTGTGGAGACTTTAATTAGGGGATAGACTATACACTGCCAGTTCTAACTACCCAGGAATTCACTTCCTCATTCCCATTTGAAGCTCAAGGAAAACACTCAAAATCCTGACAGCATCCACTGCAGTTGTATATCTTGATTTCAGAGTTTAAAACAACACCTACTGTGCAAAGGACACTAATGTTCCTTATAAATACACTGGGATAGACAGCTTTACCTTTTGGAAGCTGTGTGCTACTGGGATGTGGGACTGCTGGTTCATTCTGCTAAAGAGAAACTTTTAAGTTTTCCTTTGTGACTTACAGAGGTAGAGCAGTGCCCTGGCCTGGAGAAGGTAGAAAGCCCAGTCCCCAGGCACTGCAGGAGCCAAGGTTGCTGGAGCTCCTTCCCAACAGCTGGAGCGCTGCACATCCCTGGCAGAAGCTCGGGTGTGTGGGGACTCTGTACCCCTGCCCAGACTGTGCACTGAGCCTTGGTAGCACAGACTTAGCATAACAACTTGCTACTGTGCAAAAGCTATTTTGCAGCACACCAGGATGGCAGACTTGTCTACTCAACTACTACATGGGAAAACTACTTACTTTGGGAGCAAGAAACCTTTTCCAGCCTCTTCAGTCTTCTCTATCATTCTTCTTAGAGAAAGTATACTTTAATCTTCTGCTTACCTATTCCACATGGATCTAATCTTATCTCTCATGCCACGATAAATCAGGACTGAATCCATAAAAACAGTATTAAGCTAACATTAGTGGAGTAAGGATAAGTTAAAGAGAAAGCAAGCTAAAAAATAATAATAAATAAAATCACTCTCCCACTCCCTACTTCCACAGTCTCTTTAGGCTAGCTTTTATTACTTGACCAACATTTTTTAAGGGTCTGTTTTGCTTTCTGTACACATGTAACTCCCATTACTGTCAGTGGAAATTACATATGCACATCAGTAGCAAACCAGACTGCAGGATATTTAGCTCTCTAAGGTATCCATGTCCCTGTTACCATCATGTTTCAGGAGAAAAGCCAACAAAGCACTTGGAATTCTGCCTTTAAACAAACACTGCATTACAACAGGCACAATTATTGTTTGCCTCTTCCAAATGGAAGAAATACCCATGAGAGAATCCTATAACGAAAGAGTAAATTAAGAGCATTTATCTTTTTCCACCATTCCCATAATTTTCCCATCACAAGATGGAATTAATAAGAAATATTTCTGTAAGAGAAACTAAAAAGACGAAGTTTTTCATTAAGCTGTAAACTAAAATGCTTGAAAATTTAAATCAAGGCTTGAAAATAGCAAACAAGAAAACCATATTACTGTATTACTCTGTTACTAGAACAAAGAGTACTAGACCACAAAGAGCTTTTAAACTATTGAATCTCTATTGCTATAAATTGGAGGAAGAAATAAAGGATTAAATGGAAGAGATTTGGCTAAGAACAGAAATGCCAAGCAAACCAGCCTGTCAAATACTTTTTGATAAGCCAGTGTGATGCCCCCTCAGAAGCCAGTATTCTCATGAAATCACGTAGGTTATTCTTTTCTACACAGAGTCCTGATACATACAAGCTCTGACAATAACCTGTTCAGTCAAGTTGTTATTATTTTCCAAAGTATGAACAAACCTCCCTTCAGATACCTACACTACTCTTCTTTCTAAGGCATTTATTTATATTCATGTGGCTCTTACATGCTTCTCTTCTTCTAAGGTTAAGAGAAAAATGCACATTAGCAGGACCATTTTAATCATTGTATGCCTTGAATCTGAGGAAAGCACTTGACTTCCAGTAAGCGCATGTCTCTGCATTCCACCACTAATCATCTGACATTGCCGTGTTTTCCCTAAACCACACTTAATGTTTTCATTAAGAAATTAAATCCAATCACAAACACAGTGATATGAAATACAGCATCTTTGGGCACAGGCACTTGCCCTGCCAGGATACCGTAAAAACAATCATGGTTTCTACAACTCTGAATTTCCCCAATGAACTTACTGCTCCCTCTGTGCCAAATGAATTCTGAAGGGGTCTCAAAACCAACACAAAAGGTGAAATTGAACTTAATTGGAGTTTTGCAGCTGAAATCCATAAAGCTTGATCCTACCCAAAGTAATTTCACTTCCATCACAAGGGGAAAATTCGTAATAGACTTCAAGCTCCCCTTGAACTCCTCTGTTTGAAAAAACAGACCCATATTAGCAAAGTATTAGAAGTCGCAAATGCTAGTCTAGACATTACAGCTACAGCCTCTTCCTTTAATCTTCTCTGACTCATATATATCTGTATGTACCAGGTTGCATTTGTCCACATGGTTTTCTTTGTAATTAGAATATCTCAAAGACCCTGGCCTGAAAAATGCTCTATAAATATCTAGTGCATCAGTTTTACTTATAAAAATGATTAATTGAAGAATCTAAGCTGTTACTACCTTGAATAGGAAATAAAATGTCACTCAGCAAGCCACAAATTGTGAAAGCTGCCAAGAAAAAAGCCTGAACCATACTGCAAGTCACAAGTGTGAGAAACGCTGATACTGCTAATCACACAGGCTCAGACAGGCTTCTCAAAGAAGCACATTTGATTTATGCTCTTGCAAGAGTGGGTGACCCAGAAAGTGGGCACACCTGGGGTGCACTTAGCACACCTTTTTATTCCCTAATGCCGACCGAGTTATCCCTCCCTTGTTTCCCCATCAGCTGGTACTCCAAGGTTTACAGCCTACCCAGTACTCCTAAAGTTGCCACCTGATGTCCCACCCCTGTTTACTTGGTACCACAGTCTGCCTATAGTGCTGGCTTACCTTTGTTTTTCCACTTTTATGGTGGGATTTCACAGCTTTCTTTCCTTGAACTGAATACTTGACCAACTTTCTAACCACTACTCTAGTATAAACCAGTTTTCTCTTGCTCAAATGCCTAACCAATGCTACGTAAGCCTTCAGTTACGTTTAATTTCTAAGAAATCATTTCCTCTACCATGACACCTAACACAAGATAGCTGTAGCTTCTGCAAAACAGTATTAACTCTTCTTACAGAAGCATGCAGACACACTATCTGGAAAAAAAAAACAAGTAAAAACTTGCAACAAAAATATTCCAATTACTTGCTTTATTAAACAGATATAAACTTTTCAGACAATAGCCAAATTTGTACGAAATATCCTTCTCTGATTTAGCCTAAATTGGATTATAAGTTGGTGCTTGCACATTCTGAGATTTTTGTTTGTTTTGTTTTCTTTTGTTTTTGGTAAGAGGATGAGTCCTGAGGATCTATCCAAGCCCTCTGAAGGCAGCACAGCTTGTCATGATGTTTGGACAAAACTGAACTCTTTTTGGTGGATGACTACCTTATTTCCTACTAGTTTATTTATTTATCATTTAACATATGGGCATCAAAGAACTATTTGATTATCAAGTAACATACTAACTTTGTAAAGAGTAAGTGAAACACATTAATTCATTAAGTAAAATGTACTTGAAATGGACAAACATCTATCACAACAAGCACACAGTCAATTAGCTTGTAAAGAAATACTGAAAACTAAAAGGAGTCTTGCTAGCATGTTGTATTGTTTTCCATAAGGTGTTTGGTAAATAGTGTAGCTATATTGTGATACTGGTTGTCACTCTAAATGTGTTTATTCCATTAGTGGTTTTTTACTCTATTTTCAATAAATCATGTTTGCATGTGGTAGCATAGGAAGAACACTTTAATAAGGTAACTCCTACTCTCCTTTATAATGACGTTGAATATTTGCTTTATTTGTTTTTGACAGAACTGATAGAGATGTACAGCATGTTAAAATGTACATTCACATTTTAACACACTCAACCTACCACATTTTTTACTTTTCACAGTAGGAATGATACACAGCAATCACTAACTGAATTTTCAATGCATGGATCTAGTAGCTTTCTAATAAATCAAACACCCTGATGAGGAAAGATGTCCTAACTTGCATTGTTCTCAGGAAATTAAAAATAGTTCACAGTACATGACACACATCAGAGTTGTGAGTAATTATAATAATAACCTAGAAAAACTATCTCCTTCATAATTTTATAGTATCTGTGACTGTCATACCTAAAAGCTCCCTAAGTAAACTACTCCTATTCTCAAATATTAAGCGTCTGTAATAGAAGAATCTGGTCTTTGCCCTATCTTCAAACACAGCACCTCAGAACAGGTGGCTTTCTTTAAATTTGTCTTGGACACAGTGTTTTCTAAGGTTTTTAGGAGCATTTAGAGTGTGTTGCTCCAGTCTAAAAGCAGTCTTTTCACCACTAGGTTTCCCCATGGGCAAGCAGCCTGATTCTGAATTTTCATGTGCTTCGCCCTTGGCATAGCAAGATGCCCTGCTCCAGAAGAACACAGTAAATTGAGAAGTAATGCTCTTAATCTAGACTGAGTCCAGCTTTAACAGGAAAGTTTTCTTGATCCTACCCCAACATCTGCATTAAATAACATCATTTCTCTGAAGCAGCTAATGGCAACAGCAACAATCTCACCACCAAACACAACTACTAGCTTTTGTATATCACAAGCAACTGCAGGTGATGAACAAGCAAGTCAGGATGGAACCGTCATATGAAGAGAGCTAGATACAGCTTGTTTCCAAAAAAAATTACCACTCTGAAATACTCTTCTATGGCTTGTTATTACATTAGATCTTCTTGTTCCTTTGCTGCAGCTGTCTTTAGAAAGAAAATTTAAAAAAGCAAACACAGGTGTTTACTCAAGGATCAATTAACCTGCTGCTCCACCTGCCCCTGTTGCCTCACTACCTGCTCCAGCTGGACAGCTGGGATGACTCACCTCTGCACAAATACATTTTTAAATGATGCATTTTCAGGAGTTTGTTTCTGCAAAAGGAGAGGGAAGGATAAAGACCTTTCCTTAATACCATATCACTTAGTTTGTATATCTCCTTTACCTTTCTTGAAGTAGAAAAAGCCCAGCAGTTGAGTCCTTCAGGCTTCTGAAAGCCAGGGTATTGTCCAATTCACCCCTTCATAATGAAAGGCATTAAAATTCAAGGACCTCTGCATGATTCCCCCCCATATAACAATTTACTGAATCAGCAAAAAGGAAAGATCATTCAAAGTTTGCTGCAAAATTTCAGATCTGTGTTTGAACGGAGTTGATGGATTTCCAGAAGCAGTGTGGAGTGCTCTGCTTTGAATTAGCCATTATCTTTTACATCCCTCCATGTTTCCTGTCATCACAAAAGAAGATGAGTTACCCTTTAACTTACTGTAGAATAATCTCTGACTACCAGCAAAGGAGTAGTTAATGCTATTGGCAAGGATGATTTAGGAGACAATTTCAAAGCTCAGCTAACTATAAAAACAGAAATCATACTAAAGCAGCCTCATTCATTCTGCATACTGAGTGTGAGGGAAGCAAGGCTTAGTACCACAACTGTTGGAGCTGTGACAGTATGAGGAGAAATTGTAGTTTCTCACTTTCTCACTCTACAAATATGTACAGCTTTGCTGACAGGAATACGTGTTAGTCAACTGTTGGTATAATATTTTATATAAAAATAGAACATTAGTGCCCAGAACTGTCCTGGACCATTTCTGAAAGGCCTACATGTAGGAAATCCTTACCTTACAGATCAATCAGACTAATCCTCACTTGACAGAGTTCTCATTTAAACAAACCAAGTAACCTTAGAGCTGCAGACAGACCAGACAAACCGTTGGCACTCAGAAGATAGCTTGAGTCTTAATTTATTTTCAAACATTTTTAAAGCCCCCTACAATGAAAATACCTATTGTTTCAGAAAGTTATTTTACAGTCTATTTTGTGTATCTTAAGAATAGCAGCAAATAAATGCCCACAAGTCATTAGATAGCCAATAGTTTTTGTTTACTATGACAATATGTGGAATATTGTCACCTACAATGGCAGTTAATAGTGTTGTACACTTCTATATGTCCCTCAATTCTCATCCTCTCTTTTAAGAAAATATGCATATTTATCATCAGGGTTTTAATTGAAAACACCACTGAACAGTTGTTTAATATGACTTCTTGGATCTTCACTATGGTTGACAAACCTTTAGTAGCATGAAGACCACAGCTCAAGAACCTGTGATGAATATATAATACATTTTCCTGTGGATATTCAGCTACCAGAAAAAACTGACAAGACCACCATCTCTGGATTATGTATTGAACAAACCCATTATTTAAGAAGTACCACTTCAGAGAGAGTAAAACCAAATAAACTTGCCTATATTTATCTGTGTACTTGAAATGCATTTTCAAAATAATAGAAACATTATTTAGTGAGATAAAATCAGCAAAACAGTCCATGTGGTGTATTTAATTTCTAGTATACTCATTTTATGTCATTCTGCAACCTCCCCCTTCATGTATCTCCATACACCGCTTCGTTACGGAAAAACAACCATAGATTTTTAAAATAGAGAGCGATTGCAAAAATTGTCTTACTTCATTGGTAGAAATGCTGGATGGTTGCCAAAGGCTTGAAGGTCCTGTTAAATACTCACCTAAATCTGGCAGTGATTGTGATGCCCGTCACCAGGCATTTGCTTCCCCACGACAATCCAAATGGGTGACTTGTTTATTCAAACAGCTCTACTAAAACAACTAGCAATGAGAGAGTGGCCAATGACTGCATTTAAATTATTTTTAAGACTTCAGTGTTACTGTTCTCTTCAATGTTAATGTTCATTGAGAGAAATGAAGCAATCCTTCCATTTTACAGCTTTTACTCCAAAGTAATTTGCCAACTCTGGAAGTTTTCACCAAATCTAGCTTTCATTACTTGGTGATGTGAAAAGTTAGCATGGCAGAAGACGACTAGAAAACTAGTCTCTAATGTTCTCTCCAGAAGCAAGTATGGCATCTTTAAAAGAAAATATTTTACAGTCTACAGGTTACCCGAAATCTAGGAGAAAAAACAGCCTTCACTAAGTGACGCTAGAAAATACTACGACCTCATTAAATGCATTGGTGAACCACTGAATGAAAATCTTGTCCATTTTGCTTTTGACAATACTTTCTGCATTGACAGTTTCCTGATTTCCCCTACACTTCATCTGTTTTCCCTCATTAAGTAGATCTGACATTAGCAAGAGAGGAACATGCATTTTAACACCAACTTTGCTGGAGTTTCCTCAAGCAAGTCAGATAGGCACAGAAGCCAGAGTGTAGTACTGGTACATTAATTGGTCATGTTTTTTTAAATTCTTAATATCTTATCTCATTGACTTCTTTTTTTAAGCTCATTCCAACAAAAAAAGGTACAGGCAGGTCTTTACACAGTGTTTTTAACAATTTAGGCAATACACTTCATGATACGTGGGTGCATCTCTGTCTATTACCTACTGATACCTAAGGGCAGTTGTAATTAAAGCTGCCAAAAGGAGGTGTCTGTTGTGAGAGGGAAAGTGCTCTGCAGTTTCTCCAAGTCAACTCTCTGATTATAATGCTCTTTGCCATCTTTTCAATTTATAAAAAAAGACTTAAGGCTCAAGGTTTTCATTCTATTGTGAGACTGATGATACCACAAGCTATTTAAAAGCTAGATGTGAGAAAAAAAAACCCACAACAAACAAACCCGAACAAATAAAACATTCCTCCGAGACAAAAAACACATTTAAAAAAATCACAGATGCTGTAACAGTGTCATTACTCTGTATCAGGAGATTTGGAAATGTAATCATGTAGTCCAGTGCAATTTCATTTTCAATAGCTGTTCTACATATTTCTAAGTTTCTGTCCAAATTCCACGAAAGGTGACAAGGTAACAATTCTGCTTTAATTCAAGACTGTGAAGGACCAGGTATTTCCTTACACGAACATGAAATGTCCTTTGAGTCAGCAGACAAAACTGACTTAAAATGGTGTCTAACTAGGACTGAATTCAGTCCTCAGAAAGGAAGAATAATAGTCTGTTTCCTCTTCATAGTGGTTTCCTGCCATTCAGAATGGGATACAACCTTTTGTTATGCCATGCTGGCACATGGACGGTAAATGAAAATCTTCTCAGAATGGTAAATAGGGTAACATTATAGGATTGCACCATTTTGCCCCACAATTCTGTAAAACACCTTATCAGGTCCTTTCATTTCATCAGTGCAGTGAACAAACAGCAGTTAAATAGCTCATGCTCCAAAGCCCATTTTAAATTAAGCATATTTAAACATAAACACTTAATTTGACATGTTGTGGAATTACAATGAATGCATCATCGAAGTGAAAGATACTAACTGTGAAACAGAGCCAACATGAATAAAAAAACGACCTGCAATTCTTCAAAGATTAAATCTAGCTAAGCATTGCACTAATGAAAGGGAAAACTAGGGAAAAGTTCTCAGCAGCAGAAATCAAAGACAGATAAATGGTCTTGGCATTTGCAATTTAAGATTCAGGGTGGAAAATATTGACAGTAGAGCTATAATCCCAGTGCTGATTTTTTCATGGTCTTTCTTCTATCATTAAATTCTCATTTAAAAAAAACTGCCAACCAAACCATAAATCCAGTTTAACTCTTAAGAAAATGGATCCTCAAAACCTGTGTTTACTTCAGGAAATATTATCACTTCAAGGCATTTCTCTTTCTGTATGACAAAAACAGAACTGTCTCTACTCTTTTGAGTGACAAGGTCAGGCCATACATACACAGATTTTTTTCAAGGCCTTAACTGGCTCAATGCCACCATGAGGTCCCCAACTCATTGCCTGGGATTTGAGAACACTGAGAATGATATCAGAACTTGATTTTTAAAAAGGAAAAGACCACCGTGTATCAAATATATCCCTGGGGATATTCTGAAAACCAGAAGCTTATGCTGACATCAAAGACAACTAGTTCCTGTCTATTCAGCTGTTGATGATTAACAGTGTAAGTATTTTGATATCAGCTCTCAAATTGCATTGACCACAGACTCAAGTTATCATGATCTCTTAAAGAGCCCTGATCAATCAAACACCAGGCATTAACTTCAGCAGACCTACAAAGGCTGCATTCTGCCTATTTCTTACATCCTAGGCATAAAACCCTAAGAAGATCAATTCACAAGTTTCCAACAGAGGTCATCTAACTCCCCCAAGATAGGACCACTGATAAATAAAACAGCATCAATACATTGCTGTTCCACCTGTTCTTAAAATACCTCCAGTGACAGAATCCATTGGTGACTGCAGACAACAGATTCCTGTAGCTCCATGTTACCAAAAGGCTCCCTGAATCTTACTGCTGTAAGCTCTGTGTGTCTTGTTTCCACCATTACTGCATTTTCACCATTATATCCAGCTTTAGAATACTTGTGCATGAACTGTAAAATTTGAACTCTGTGCTTTCTCAGTTGTCTTTGTTAATAAATATTTCCAATTGTTCCCATTTTTCTTTAAAAACAACATTTCCTAAACTTCTTGTTATTATCCTGTGCATTCCAGAAACTATGAAGGCAAAAATGCACCATTCAAAACTGGATACTGCCAGTTATGATCAGGAAATAGGCTACTAGGTCAGATGAACTTCTAGCACAAAACTGTGTGGCATTTCTTACATTATGATTGCACCAAGGATGAACAGGGAAAGGAAAAAAAAGTATTAAAAAAAAATATTTTGTCAGAGGGATTTTTAAAATAACATAACATTTTATTTAAAAAGTAAAAGTTCTTGTTATCGGCCTCCTTATCACTCTGACACATGTAACTACATTAGTAGTTACACATATAATTACTATATATTCAAGATAAACTGAGTTTGAGATACCAACCCAAACATTTAAATAACATGCCTTTCTTTCCCTTACTGTCTCTTAGAACTTGTGTTGTTGACAAATAATTTGTGAAAGATGAAGTGGAGACCTGCATAGATTCTTCTAATTTGCCTTCTAATTGTCAGGTACTTAGGATGTTTATGCCATGATGCTGAGATCTCCTGTGCAGAGACAAAGGGCAGATTTTTTTCAAAAAGTGAAAAATTCCCACCTAACTGTATGATGCCAGAAGACAAGGCTTTAATAAGTTATTGGGGGAAAAGAAAAACACAAGCAAAAACGGAATGTGTGGCAGACAGATTTAAAAAAAAACAACACAAAAACAACAACAATCCAAAACAACAGCAACAAAAATCCCCCAACATCTTTCTATTCTTACTTATTTTCTTTTATTTACTGCCCTGAAGCTTTTGTCTAATTTCCATTTCAAATTTTATTAGACTAAAATCTAAGAAAAAATAAGAGTTAGATAAAAGCCCTTTCCCTAACAATAACAGGCTCACTTCAATGCCTCAATATTCTAAGACAAAGTAATTTTACAAATGTTTCCCTTTTCTATAGAGGTTTTATGCATGGCCTGTCACAGTCTCTTCAGGGGGTCCTGCTTGCTGTTGAATTCACAGAAACTAAGTTGTAAGTGTTTGGGTTACCCTCTCTCCCTTTAAATACAAAAGAATCTGGAAAATGTGTTAGAAACTTTCTCCCTATCCAAAAAATCCTTAGCAAAGCAATTTAGGACAACTCTGCTGATTTTCACAAAGGCAAAGCTTCAGCAAAGCAATAAAACTGTTTAAAATGCTTTCTCATCCAGAGCATGTCAGCAATGTTGAATTGAAATGTGCAATAAAATTTATATTACAGCCATATTGTTCCCCCTCATTACTTTAAATCTTATATGCTCAAACTCAAAATCTAAACACTCACATTGCTTTTGTTTCCTAATTGGGATTGGGATGAGCCACTGCACAGAAGTTATCATCCTCAGCCCTTTTTATTTCAATTATGTCCACAGGCTCAACTAGAGAAACCTCTACCCTGATTTGCTCTAAAGCACTAACTAGCAATCATAATTTATTTATATTTGTTTCTGTATTTCTTTCCAAAGACACTGAGAGTATCAAAATACAAAATGGGTTACCTCGTACATAACTCACAGTCCAAGAGCAGCGGAGCACCAAAAGCCACTGCCAAATGTCTTCAGTTGAAGGAAACAATGCACTTACTACGTTTAAGGGCAGATCTTACCTGGTCTAACTTGGGATAGTTGGGACTAGTAAGAAGGCTACTCACAAAACTATCCAGTTAAATAAACAAATAAATGACCGAACACATAAACACACAGAGAGAACTTGGTTCCTGCTGTCAGTGAACGGTATCCCAGACGTGTATCTTAGTCACAGGGTGGTCAGGAGTGCTGTAGCTAACCCTCAGATGACATGGTAGGGCAGATAGCCAAATTACCTCTACACTATTTCACTTTCATTCACCTACTCCCAGTTAATTTTTTTTAAGTTTTTTTGTTTTTTTTTTCTTCTGGAAAACAAACTTATTTTCCTTTTCCTTGTAAATTCAAAACTTCCTTGGATTTCACAGACAGCAACTTTTGTCTAACAGTCTTGCAGACCATAAAGCAATAGCAATATAATTGAGAAATATTTTCATGCAATTTGCCAGTGTCTGGTTTTATTCTTTGTAAACGAAAGCCTGACTGCAGCCCTAGACTACATGCATATTTTAAACCCTCTTCTACTTTGAAATGACTGACTACCAAAAATGTATGTATTAATCATTCTATACTGTGTCTTCCCACCCAAACAGATATAATTCATTTAACATAAGAAAATAAATCATATTTTTAAAGCAGGTTACTATTATGAGCTAAACATCAGTACACCATAGCTTTTCTTTGACTTTTTGTTCCATTTTATTAGTATTAATCCAATTCTTTCTCCCATCACCCCTGCTGCATAAAAGAGCAGAATATTGGTGGCTAAGTGTCTTCCTCCCAAACACACAGCAGAAACACAAATTGCTTCTTTCAATCTGATAGGTCATTTCTAAGGAACACAGTTGCAGAGGGGGAGAGAGAAGATAAACTGGAGAATCAAATCCATCCATTTTGTTAACCATTCTATTTCTTATGTCCTCGTTTCTCTTTGCACAGAAATACTTTTCAACCTCTACTTTAGAATACAAGGATATGGAAGGCCACCTTGCCAACAAAGGCAAAAAATCTAAAAGCCAATCAATGTAAGATGTATCCTCTTAAGAGAGTCTGAGAGAGCCACTCTGCAGGGACCAATCTAAAAGTCTCAGCTCTTGACGTGGGAACTACCCAAAATTATGCACTTGTCACGGAAGCAGGAAAACTGTTCCTTTAAGCCACTAGGAGATTTAAGTCTCCTCTCCGAGTCAGCTTGGGAATGGCACGGACAGGACTACCTGATGCCTGCTGTAATTCAGTGGCAAAACTAATCTTTAAGGGGCTTCAGAGGTACG
The DNA here is from genome assembly GCF_000747805.2 of Chaetura pelagica. Lineage (NCBI taxonomy): Eukaryota > Metazoa > Chordata > Aves > Apodiformes > Apodidae > Chaetura > Chaetura pelagica. Next base: position 1,250,256 of record NW_009953318.1, read on the forward strand.
TGAAACTCTGTCCTACTTATGTCAATATGAGTTTTGCCATTTCGCACACAAAAAGAACAGGTAATTGTCCATATCAGAGAACTTAGTGTCTCTGAATTAGAAGAAAAACCTAGATTTATTATCTGAGAGTGAAATTTGTTTCACTTAGAAGAATGCCATAATGGACACTAAAAAAACCCACCACGCATTACAACAACACAAGCAACTTCATTATAACAGCTAAATATAATGTTTAATTAGTTTACTAAATGTATATATACACTGAAAAGCCATTAGACAAGCATTAGGAGCAATATATCCATTTTGTTTTTACAATCATCTGATTTAGTTTGGCAAATTTCTAAAGTAATTCAGTCAAACATTTTTGTCACTCTAACCCCAGTAAAGCTTCCAGGTCCCTTGCTATCACTGCAGTTTGCCCCTAAGCTCTAAAGTGCTGATGATCATCTTAATTTTTACAGCTTTACAGATCATCTCCTTTAGGTAAAAACACACATCGTGTGTTTGTGGTCCCACTGCAAGATCCAGAAATCTGAAACAACTCAGATCTTTTTATCAAGTAATCTTTATGAAAACAGTTTTTTGTTCTCCTTATTGGGGAAAAAGACAAAATATCTATCTGGAGAATGAGATGGCTTTAGATAGGCTTGAAGTCTCCTTTTAACAACAACTGAGCTCCAGATGGAATAAAATCTATATGGCTATTCACACCTGAGATGACCTATTTTATTAATAAAAGCTTTCTTAATAATGTTATTAACTAGCAATATATCTACATGAAAGTTGTTAAAAGGCTCATTATGGCTTCACCAAAACATTGTGGAAAATATTTCAATAATGAAGTACAAGAGGCTATTGTAAAAATAAAGCCTGCAAACATATTTTATTCTACAGTTACCTACAGTTTTTCTCAGATGCTGTTTTTTCTTGATGCATTATTCCTCTAGAGATTCTGTGAAGTTTTCCGGTGTATTTTCACCATTTTGTGTCAGGTCCAATATGGGGTTATGTGACATGCAATCAACAATGCATATGACATGCAAAGGAGAATGTTATTGATGGTGTTATTTTACAAAAAACTAAAGAGAGTGAGACAATGAACAAATCTGCAGCACAGCTGTTAACTGAACTTGAATCCTGACCTAGCCAAACTAATATGCAAACCTCAAATCTGTCCTCCTGCAGCAATTGCTTTATTTATTCTTGCAATGCTTCAGTTGTTTTCTTTCCAAAATACAAAAAACGTGTTTTTTTGCTTTGTTTTTCTTGTGTTGTGTTGTTTTTGTTGTTGCCATTGGGTTGGGTTTTTTGGTTTTGGTTTTGTTTGTTTTTTTTCTTAATCATCTGGAGAATAAAAAATTCCAAAGTTTATTTTGAATAATTTGGTCAATTTTTAAGGTCTGCTTCTGCCAAACCAAATGAAAGTAGAAAGTGAGAGCTGAGAACAGACTCTGCACCATGAAGGTGCCTCAATCCTGAAAAAGATGCTGAAATCAGCATCTGTGTTAAATTAAGTTTTGCGATGTTACTAACACAAATGCACACACCCAATAAGCAGTGTCAGGCAATTTGTTGTGTTTAAAAACCAAGAGACAATTCCAGTCAATCACCAGCTGGCACCACTCTCGGTTCTGCCGGAAAGCTGAAGGATGCCAACATTTGAGTAAAGCAAACCCTTTCCTCACCACAGACAGATTCTAAGTGACCTTTACACAAAAAGGTTCTCTAGAAAATACCAAGCTCCTACAGCAAGGATTTTTCCCAACCTGTGGCATGTTTGTTTACTAGTTTGCATTATGAGGGAGACAGCAGCCTAAGAGGAGTGGGAAACTATAAATCCATGTTTATTGTTATCATACTTACTTTAAATACACAGTATGAATAAAACAGTACAATCGCCAAATAAGGTACTGAGGAGCAAGCCACTCTTTGGTTTCCCTCAAGCCAGTTACCTCAGTTCAGACCCTAAAAAGACCAGAATTAGTACTCGCCTCATTACCAGCCTGAGCAGTGATGCCAAGAATCCAAGAACAAGCGAACAAATCCTTCCCCTCCTGCCAGAGGCTAAAGTGGAGAAGTGGAAAAGAACGGGAGATTAACAAAATACATCTCTTTGCACCAGTCACATCTCTCATTTCAGTAGAAAAAAGACTATAATAGGACATAGAGATAGAATGTGAGCCACTGAACGTGCATCTTGTATGCAGGTGCTGACCCGACACTGTCCAACTGCTTATGTTATTACTACAAGAAATCTTGTCTGTTAATCAAAGCCTAATGAATCAAGTTTTTAGCATGAAAATGCTGGCTTCTTGTAATCTTCATATTACTTTATTTTATATTGTTTTTATGGTAAGAACAAAACCCATATGAATGAAGACAAAGACCAAGACTCCAACAAACTGACTGGCAGAACTAATGAAGCCAATTGCATACTGCCCTGACACACACCCTGAGAAGACAGGGAGATAGGCAAGTATAGGCATCTGAGGGACAGAAGATTGAGCAAAAATAACAAAGAGAAGTAAAGGGAATTAAATATAAAAGAGATATGGATCCTATTAGCATGAGTTTAAAAAACCCAACATGGTGCATTACTTTCTGTGAAATGGAAGGCTGTAAACTGGAGTGCAAAAGTTAATTTGTGGACAAACTGGAAGGTTAAGGAGCTGAGAATAGGAAAAAAGTAAGGAGACATACGAAGCCTGTAAGGCCAGAGAGGGCCCAGGCAACATTCCTGAAAATCAGCAGGAGTACTGGAACAAACACCACAATCCACCCTGTGCAAGGAAAGCAGCAGGTGAAAGTAGGTGACTGGAGCCAGGGGTAGCACTTGCACCATCTGAAGGCTGTGAGCTGCCTGGGCCAGCACACAAGATACTCAATTCCTGGGCAGAGAAAAATAACAAGTAACAAAGAACCAAACTAACATAATTAATACCCTTTTTCCTACCAAAAACATCCTCTTCCAATAAGACACAGAAGATCTAATGAAGTAAGTGCCTCTGACTTTTCTCCACAGATTCCCTTTGTCCTTGCCCCACAGCCAAGGTTATAATCTAACAAAGTAAAATGAAAATCACATATTGTCTGGCCAGATCACTGCCAAGATGACAGGCACACAGACAAATTTATGTCTGTCTTTAGCCTGGTCCCTGACTCTAGTCAGTGGTCTGTGCTCCAGCATTCAATCTTATCAGCACTATTTTGATGTAAAGATGTTAGTCTACAGGCAATTTTTTGGTAAGAATCACATAGGTGTTCTTTTCCTAGGGAAAACATCCGTTTCCTATCATGAAATACAAATATTACACAAAATATATAAACTTTTCGGAGAAGAATGTCAATATTTGTGCAGTTGGTTTCTATAGTCTGTCCTTGATCTGGATGCGTGAGTTGAGCAATGAGAAGTAAAGGGAATTAAATATAAAAGAGATATGGATCCTATTAGCATGAGTTTAAAAAACCCAACATGGTGCATTACTTTCTGTGAAATGGAAGGCTGTAAACTGGAGTGCAAAAGTTAATTTGTGGACAAACTGGAAGGTTAAGGAGCTGAGAATAGGAAAAAAGTAAGGAGACATACGAAGCCTGTAAGGCCAGAGAGGGCCCAGGCAACATTCCTGAAAATCAGCAGGAGTACTGGAACAAACACCACAATCCACCCTGTGCAAGGAAAGCAGCAGGTGAAAGTAGGTGACTGGAGCCAGGGGTAGCACTTGCACCATCTGAAGGCTGTGAGCTGCCTGGGCCAGCACACAAGATACTCAATTCCTGGGCAGAGAAAAATAACAAGTAACAAAGAACCAAACTAACATAATTAATACCCTTTTTCCTACCAAAAACATCCTCTTCCAATAAGACACAGAAGATCTAATGAAGTAAGTGCCTCTGACTTTTCTCCACAGATTCCCTTTGTCCTTGCCCCACAGCCAAGGTTATAATCTAACAAAGTAAAATGAAAATCACATATTGTCTGGCCAGATCACTGCCAAGATGACAGGCACACAGACAAATTTATGTCTGTCTTTAGCCTGGTCCCTGACTCTAGTCAGTGGTCTGTGCTCCAGCATTCAATCTTATCAGCACTATTTTGATGTAAAGATGTTAGTCTACAGGCAATTTTTTGGTAAGAATCACATAGGTGTTCTTTTCCTAGGGAAAACATCCGTTTCCTATCATGAAATACAAATATTACACAAAATATATAAACTTTTCGGAGAAGAATGTCAATATTTGTGCAGTTGGTTTCTATAGTCTGTCCTTGATCTGGATGCGTGAGTTGAGCAAGAACTTGTTGTAAATTGTAACCCGTCAAAATAAAACATTAACAGTAACCCTGGCGGCATGAAAAGGCACTGTAAGAATCAATCCCATACAGTGCTTAAATGAATATCAGAACGGATACATTCATCAGTAGTTTCATATCAAAGTCAATAAAATGCAAAAAAGTTTGAACAGGTTGTATTCAAGAGCACACTTCTTAAAAGCAGTAGCTCTGATTTGCATGTAGAAACAAGATTCCCTTCCAATTTTAGACAATATGCATACGATAATGCTTACATGCTTTATTTTATTCATTTAATTTTATTCACTCAAAATTATTCCCTTTAAACAAAAGTTTATTTCCAGACAAGACAGTCCTACCAAGTCTTTTCCACAGGCACTCTCTTCTCCTACACTTAACTGAACCATGTCCTGCTCTTACATCAGTGAGCTTTCCAAAATTTAATCAAAACTCCAGTGCCAAACAGCGAAGCCGCGCAGTGCACAAGGAAACACCCTGACACCAACAGCCAACTTCATGTAAACTTCTGAAAAATACAAGCACAAACTCCAGAATAAAAATCTGCACTTCTGTTGTTTTTGATATTGATGAAAGAGACAGAAGTCTTTGAGAAGGAGCATTTCTACCTAGGTTGGTATCAGTGCCTGCAGGAGACTCACATTGCTTACGGTGCAAAAGCAGCAAGGCTGCAGCCTTTCTGCTTCCAAACAAATGTTCCAGTGTGCTTTCTCAAGCCCACCAATAGAAAAGAACCAGATCTAATCCTTTCAACAGCACCCTTGCCAGATTGATTAACTGGTGAAATGCAATCACAATCCAGGCTAGAGAAAACCATCGGACAAGTTGTGGGTACATGTTTTAAGAGCTACTACAGTTTTAAGCTTTCCAAATTGCCACAATTGGAGAAACCAAAGAGGTACCCACAGGAGCTGAGTGCAAGGGTATCCCTGCATGCTAACTTTGGGTGGGAATCCTCTATGATGACGTCTTGCCTAGGTGAGAGAGATTCCTTCACAACGCCCAGTGAGAGCACAACCTAGTCACCATTGAAACATCTCTGGCATGCCCCTAGGAGGGAGCCCACTGAAGTTTTACTGTGTTCCTGCCCCTGCCAGGGACCGCAGCATCATACACAAGACAGGAACTCTATACACACAGGGGTTTTCCTAATACTTCCAAGACATAACGACTCATCTCACCCCTGTTGTCAATTCAGCTTTTATTACATAAATAGGAATTAGTGTCACACATCTAAACAATATGAAACAGTGCTTTTCCAGCAACAGACCTCCATACGACACTGCTAGTATGCTAGGCTTCCTGAAATAACTATGAATACAATTACCCTAAAGCATGATCCTAAATGTGTACAACTTTTCTTCCCCACAGTTTTAGTAAATATTAAGGGGAATCAAGTACTAAGCCCCACCTGTCAAAGCTGAGAGCATAAGCAAAATTAATATATGCAATTATTAAGTATAAGCAAGTGGTATTAAAAATTCTACTTGGCAGTCAAACCTACTCCAATAAATTAACTCCTAAAATACTCCTCCAAGCTCTAGACAGATCCAAGAGCTAAGAATTTTTTGTTACATTTAATAATAAAAAAATCTTTCAAACTGATTTCCAACTGCTTTGGTCTGAAGCTTAAAGAAGAGCTTAGATATCTAACTTGAGTGGGGGGAAAACAGAGACAACTGCCTTTTCCACCCGTGACTTTCAGAGGGAAATTCATATACAGTTATACTACCAAAAGTAGAATTGAATGACAGCCCAACTGAAAAGGAAACAGTTTTTTAAAAAACAACTAAACACTACATATGAAAAAGCAGCTTGGGAGTTCCAAGGATCACTTAATTCGCTATGTACAATATTTTGGGGCATCACAGCATTAACGGGAGTAAGTTTATCTGTCCAGCTGAAACGGAAATTGCTGAAACTCATTTTCAAGCAAATGCATGTGACTCATTCTGGCTAATGAAAACATGCCCCTCAAACTAAAGAACTTAGGTAAATTACATTTCTCCTAATTCTGCCAAAAACATTAAAGAAAATGGATTTGTCAAAGATAAAAACATAGTAAGCATGATAGATCCTCCATTAACAATACAAGCATGTCTAATTCTTCCTGACAGTGAAATGACTTGGGATCCATTCTGTATTTTTAATAAGTGATTAGACATAGTCTATTCAATTTATTTTTTTTCCAGACATCCAATGTTGGAGTTCTTAGGAGAATCAGGCCTTAACAATCATGTACTTGGAAGAGAAAGAATAAGGGCAATTTGAAATACTTAAATAAAAAGCAAAATAAAAGAGGCTTTATAATACCTATAAGTTGCTGAGAGTAGTGTAAAATGGTGTGAACTAATACAATTAATTTGAAGCAATAAAGAGAAGGAACAAGATGCACATTGTACAGAGAATCTCAAGTCCAGAATTAATATTGCATTTTACACTCTGTTGTATCAACTAGTGAACGACTGGACTGGTCTGGTGCTTACTTTTTCTCATAAATGCATTTTCAGTGGGCAAGGTTGTACTGCCTTCTCTAACAGACAACAACTTTGATTTATTCATGTAAACATCAGAAATGCACAGGCAAACAATGCCATATGGAAGGAAGAGATAGAATGGATTTTCTGTTTGCTTTAGAAACTTGACATCTGTGGGTAGCATCATCTAGATTACAAATCAATCACTTTACAAATTTTGGTCATTTTAATTTATCAGCCCAAACCCTGTTAAATATAATAATGCAAAAAGCTCCGAGATGGGGACAACAAAGAAGGAATAATATTTCAAAAACTTAAAATACGAATACACTTCAATATTCTTCCCTTTCACATCATAAATTTAAGGAACAAGTAAACTCACATCTGTTCTAACTTAGCTTTAGAGCTTAAATTGCAAATAAAAAGTATCAGGGTTATTTATATCTAGTTTGGATTTGGGAAAGATTTTGGGAGCCGGGCTCGGCCGCCGGTGG
>NW_009953318.1:1265412-1265820 GCF_000747805.2 Chaetura pelagica
TGCGGCACCGGGAGGCATCCGAGCGGCCGCCTCCCCCCGCCCCAAACACATTAAACGTGCTGAATAATTAATCCATGGGAGAGGAGACAGTTTTTGCTTGATGGCAGAAGGATGCTGTAAGGCAGGAGCTCCACCTGGCAGGAAACCAAAGTAACCGGGCACCGGAGCATCCCGCCTCGCGGAGAAACGCCGCTTGTAAACCTCAAGCGGGAAAAAACAATCATAATAATAACAATAATAATAGGAACAAATAAATAAATTGCCAGACCAAACAAAAAATCCGTTTCAACAAGAGGTCGGACTCGCCTAGAAAAGCGCTCCCAAAAAGCCGCCGCTCCCAAACAGCGCCCCGAGCCTTCGGACCCGCCCCCGCAGCCCCGGGACACCCGCGGCCACCGCGGCCGCGCC
>NW_009953318.1:1265876-1298982 GCF_000747805.2 Chaetura pelagica
GGAAAACCCTGCCCCTTTCCCGTCTCCTCTCCTCCCAGGTCACTCCAGCCTCCTGGGGAAAAGGCTTCCCCCCCCGCCCTCCCCAAAGCCGATGCTGCCTCGACACAGTCACGCTGCTCTAGGGATCTGGACGTCAGGATGCAGACACAGATCAGCAGCTACAGCTCTGCTCTCTCTCAGCCTTCACACTTTGAAACGCACAAGCAAGGGCAAGGAGGCGCAGGCAGCAGAAGGATGCTCAGTACAATTTCACCTAGCAAGAACTGCTAGAGATTACTGAGATAGAAAGAAAATGGGAAATTCTAGTGTAGCAAACACGCTGCGCTTAAATACCCTACACTGCAAGGGGTGAAATAAAGATACTACCCTAACAGAACTGATAAAAGAACTAGCCTATTTTAACTTCTCTGTTAGATCTCCATCAAGCATTCCCACCTTCTTCCTCAGGCTGGGGAAAACAATAAGCCAAGTGCAAGCACCTGAAGGGGTAATAATTAATTTGACATGAGCCCTAGTGATGACCAGAAAATAATTGGCATTTGAAGCTGCCCAACATAGCATAAATTAAGCTTTTGAATACTTACTCACATGCACAAGTGTTAGTGGGGCTTTCATAGATGCCTGGTAATAGGAAGGAACTGGAAAGCACTTTTGGGATGCTTCCATTTACCAAGGGAAAGGCTACAGCAAGGAAAGAAACACAGAAAACGGTAAAATCAATGCTTTCTGCAGAAATGTCTTACGTTAAGCTGAACTTTATCTTAAATCATATTTAAAAGCTTGCACAGTATACAAATCAATACTGATGCCATCTAAAATACACTACTATCATCTGCACTGATAAATGCCAATTTCTATCCAGGACAAAGTGACTTCTTGGAAGAATTTCAAGGACTTCCAATCTCTTCTGGCATCTCAGCAAATGAAGCCAAAACTGTACTCTTCTGCCAACTTCAGGCTCTGCTCCAGCACATTAAAACTGGTTTTAGATGCCATAGTGTTCGTCATACAAGGTCACCAGAATAACTTCTTCATTTGATTTCCAGGCTTTTAAGTTAAGCAGATTTATATGTTTTCAGCAGATCATAGCTTACGGACAGTGCACACGGGAAAAAGTTGCCAACTTGGATGAGAAAGGGACTAAATACTCGTGTCTCTGGTGTTCCAGCTACCGTGGTCATCGCTCTAATATTGATGTAGTCGCCATCCTTCCTGGAACTGTTGTCCTTTACAGTCTCCAGTACACTGTGAGCCTTCAACAAAGGAAAAGTGTTGGTATATTGAGGATATGTACCTCGTTCAGGAAACAAAGCCTACCATAAAAAGACATAAATAGCTGCAGCGTCTGCAAACCCTGCAAAAACCTATGAAAATTGAGGCATTTTGAATTTTCACTCAGAATTCTAAATCCAAGTGGAAAAACTAAGCCACTTCATGCTCAGCCTTGTTTCCACACCTATGAAGAGGCTTAACACAGACTCTGAAGTGTCTGCCCTTGAGCTAGAGGAATACAAGCCCACAACCAACTCCTCCCAATAGCCAACTTCCACTCTGATATGCATAAAATACACACTCATGTCATTCATTTGTTTTCTTTCTCTGAAGGCCTTATGAAAACTGAATAAAAATGAGTCCTAGTAAAATGGAGAGTAGAAAGCAAGGTGTCCTTGACTCTCCAGACTGGCTCAAGCTTTATAGTCATCTTCCATCTCTCTCCTAGCAAAAATACTTTGGAAATAGCTTGACACTTTCCTGCAGGCTGGTGCAATTGTGAAACTATGGCTCATACTTTTTTTTTTTTCTTTTCTGCCTTGAGTCATTCAGTTGGCACAGCAGACTGAGCTATAAAATTATTGTAGTTTTTTCCTTTTATAAAGGCACCCTGAGATGACTTGATTTGATAATGCTTCCTGAAACTGATGCTAATTGATAACTGTTTCTTGATTTCATCAGAAGTCTCAGATAATGCTCATTTAGCATCAGGGCAGGACACTTGAGGACTGTTCCACCTTGCTATGTCTTCCAAACATTCAAGAATGGACAATGAAATATTTTCATTGAGAAAACTTCACCTAGAACATTGTGTTTGAAATCCAATTCTGGACCAGTTCAAGACTTAAACACTTTTCTTTTTTTTTTCCCCCATGCTATGAGGTTGGTTGTTACAGAGTATCAGTGTCTGAAGTGCTATTGTTGATCATGTTAGGGAAAAAAAATATTTTAACATTATAAAAATTGCTTATTGACATTTAACATTACTTTGTGATAAAACCATCAAGCCTTTCATAGTTACAACTAGGGTAGCACTGAACAGATTTTTCCTGGGTAGATCTAATTGTAAAAGGACAGATAAATTTTGAACCTGACAATGACAAGGAATTTATCTGCACGGCATACATAATTCATGTTTTTGCACAATCTACAGGCTTTATCTTCATATCCTTTTGTATACTCCTTTCTTCCTCATTTGTAACATACAGCTAATATTTGAACTGTGCAACATCCATACCATCTGTTTAAATTTGTTCATCTGAGATCACTGACAGAAAGCAGAGCAGTGTATTTTTCAGAAGTACTCATCCAAAAGCACAAAAAAAATGGTCAGAAAAACCCATTCTAAGGCATGCCTCCATTGCAGCACCTAGAAAAGGGAACCAAGAAGATAATTATTTCCTGTCAGGAAGAAATAAAACATTATTGTGGAGTAAGAATGTCACCAACCGTCACGATCACAAGAAGTTTAATCAAGGGCTCACTGTTGTCCTACACACAGAGTTCATAGCAAAAATATTGATCAGGGACTGGCATAAGCAAAGATCCTGTGCAGGGGAAGGAGAACAGCAGATCATGAGCCTGGGCTAGAACAGGAAGAACCAAAATCCTTCGGCAACCTGACAGCACTGCCCCTCCTGTAAGCTGGCTGCTACAGGGACTGCCCTCATCAAACCCGACTGCTGCTTATTGGCAATAAGATTCTAAGTTCCTCCAACAAAGGGTAGTTCGTGTCACTGTAAATATGATCTATAGCTTTTGAAAATACATTAATCTGCAAGAATGCCTGATTTCTGGCCATTGGATTGTTTCACGGAAAGCGTAAAATTAAGTATCAAAACTATAATGAAATAATAAATCATAGCCATCTGTTTTCTTGAGAAAAACAGACCTCCATGTCTGAAGTCATCAAAAGTCCGTAATAAAATAGTTCTCAAACCATTGATTTATCTGAAATTTTCTCCTGCTTGACTTTATTGCTACAGGTTTATGTGAAGCACAGGTTGCTGATGCTAGAACACTTCCATGTAAAGAAAAAACCTCTCCCAATACTTGGGAACAACAGGTGTTTCCTCATTTTATTTCCACTAAGAATCTCATGCTGCACATGTCTGGATACTCTAGCCCTCAAAACTGACAGAAAACTATAGCTCAGTTTTTATATCATTGTTCTAGGGACAATCCTGAGAGTGCCATGAATGATACCTATTATATAAATTAAAAGACATATGGAGACTGATGCACACTGACAGCCAACTCTTATACGTTCAGTAACATGAGTTTCAAAACTCAGAGTCAAACCCAAATCTGCATTTTGTGTGGACTAGCAGGATTACAGGAAAGTGAGTAAAACACGACACAAACCTCTCAGTGTGAAAGTGCACACTGCCCCGTGTGAGCCAGCCCCCAGTGTCACAAGGCTGATGTGCATGTCACAGGGAATCCCCAGAGCTGGGCCAGCAACAGCCATTCCATTGCTGCAGGAGTATCCCCCCGCTAATAACAGGGACAGCAACAGGGCTGATGACTCAGGATTATCTCATTTGCACAGGCAATCCTTTTTGCCTGGAACCATACTATAACATAATCCCAACAGTTGTAGCCCACAGGCACCTTGGCGTTGAGACTCAACATATATTGCATTACTCAAGAGGCATTACTTTCCCTAAGGTATTAGCAAACATTAGTATGATAAATCTTTCCACATCAGTATGATCAGTAAAGTTCTTCTGCACTTTGAAGACCGGATTTTTCTAGCTTATAAACAAACATTTTGAATCTGCCTGGAAACACCATAAACATGAGCAAGCACATTCACACATCCCCCCTCAGAATGGTGGGGGGTAAGATATTCTTCCAGAAGTTACAGTACTACTATTTAGAGAAATATATTGAAACTGGCAGCTGATAAATTAAAACCAGCTAACAAAATACAAAACATCCTTTGTTGACTCTTCTCCAGGTCCGTTTCCAAGAGATAATGTACTACTGTGATCATAATGATAAAAGGTTATTTTCATTCTTGTTTCTTAGAATTTGGTGTCAAATATAATAGCCCACCTGAGAGATGTGAAAGCTCAATTCCCTGCTTATTCATAAAGAATTTACAGCCTGGGTTATGGCCAAGGAAAGCCTGTGGGTCACTGCCTGGCTAAAGTACCCCTACGGTGGACATGGGGGAGGTGAATGTGTTAAGAGTGATTCAGTTCCATGTGCAGTCATATCTACCCACTGTGTTTTACAACTCACCAAAACTATTTCTGAAGTTGGCAGATGACCCTAAAAAATGCTCCATTACCAACTCAAATAAAAATAGTAAGAGCCAGATAAAACTGCAATACATTCTAAATGCCCTGTAAATATTTGTGAACTTCAGCTTTTGTTTTATTTCTTCATTAAATACTACACTTGACTGCAGAGAACTTGAAAACCTGACCACAGCAAATCCTAGAGGTTTCAAACCTTAAAAGCAAATCTAAAGACTTTCAAATATCATAATCTAAAAATATCTAATAAGGTAGAGAACCTAACTCAAAATATACAGAAGCTTAGGGTTCAATATGAAATGTAGTTAAATTGGACTGACAAAACAATATCTTCCTTGCTTTAAGTTCAACAAATGAGCACTGAAATATTTTCAGCTTTCCCTTTGCCATACTGCTCCTGAGAAGAGGCCTCACTCTCCTCTCACAGACATTTCTGCATGGAGGAGCTAAGAGAGACTTTCTAGCCATGCTCCTCTTCCTGCCAGTTCCTGCAACCCACAGTAAATTTTGGCACCTGCCACAGTGCCATCGACAACGTCACCCACAGTCACAGGTTCTGCCAGAGTCTTCAATTCTAACAGGATATCATGGTGGGAACTAGGTGGTTGGAAAAGTGTGGCAGCTGCTGACTCACCACTTTACGGAGTTCCTATACAAACTGGACAAAATCCATGACTGCTTCTACAGAGCCCAGTGTACAAAGCATGAACTCCGAAATCATTCTGTCTCCCACAAAGAAAAGTCAGTGACAGCAGAAGTGCTAGACCTCACTACTCCTAGGTATGACCTACTGCCAGAAATAAAAAAAAAACAAACCAAACAACAACAACAAAAGGTACAGCTTCTATATCTTCTTTGTAACACAACAGCTTTATGGTAGTAGCAGGTAAGGTCCTCAGTTGTGAACGCTCATGGGTTCAGAATAGAGCTATGATAAGTTAGGTTACTGGGGGATTTGCCTCTATACCATAGGGGAACCTGTGATAGTTTTCAGTCTCCTAAATCATCAGGTCAGATTCTGCCAGGGAAGAGCTGACAAAATCATGACCATGATTAAGAATATAAGCATGAAGGCACACTAAAGTTAATGAAGAGAAGATCACATTCAATGGAGTAACAATTAATTTTGTCGCTATAGGAATTAGTATAAAAATATCAGATTCAGGACTTAAAAGGGACTTCACCTCTAAGTTAACATGTATTGGGTTAAATGATCTACATAATCTGATTTACTTTCAGCACTGTGTGTTACTAAATTGTAATCATTAGAAACCAGGAAATACGATCTTAAGCTAATTCACAAGATCTGAATTAATACTAAAATGTATCTTTAAATATATGGTTTCATGGTCATAAAAGAAAGCACTCAGGTAGTTAGGTCACACATCTTCATTCGAGCCATGGTTTATAAAGGCACGTTTGCCCCTGCATTCTATCCATCTAACAGGATATGCTTTTCTATTGCTCATGCACACAGTCTCTACATTCAAAGAACATTACATTAAGAATGAAGTCAAGGGCTTGCTTGTGAGGAAATGTGAGAAGGGAGATTGCCCTATACGTTTTTTCGTTGCTCACTAATACGCCTTCTAAGTCTCACTTAGTAACAGCTAGAAGTCAGTGTCAGAGGTAGTGCCAGAACTTGTAAATTCCTGGAGTTCAACCCAAAGATGTAACTTCGAAATATCATACCTGTGACAAACAGAGGACTCTGCTTTGTTATTCCTGAGCATTCGGTAAAGGCTCGGATCCTGTAAACGCAAAAATATACAATGACATATACCCACACAAATACTCTGCACGAAGGGGATGAACTCAGATTGAAAAGTTAAACTTTGTTTCCATTTTGAGTGCTTAATGCCGTAATACCATCCTTGAATGTAAGCTTTTCCAGTATGTCATTTCCTAATATCATTTCTAAAATAAAAATTTCAGGATTGCATCATATGGAGAGACACCAAGTGCTGCACACGTTACCACAAGAGTTTAAATGGCTGAAAACAATAATTTCAAAGAAAAATCAGTCTGTTGGACCAGTTATATGGGTAGATATGATGTATTATAAATATACAAGAGGCCAAGTTTATTAGCATAACCTTGTTTTCCTTAAAAAAAACAACCCCAAAACAACCACCACCACGAAATTTAAAAAAAGGTGCCATAATTCATGTCTGACGTTTAACTTCAAAATTTTGTCATAATTTGAGCTTAAGAAGAACCAGAAAGTTCTCAAAATCATTGTGATCAATAAAAGGAGAGACAGATGCTAAGTCACGGCCAGCCCAGTAGAAATTCACCCTGAGACAAGAGGTCCCTGACCCTCTAACATCCTGCATGGCCCTAAGGCTCTGCAGAGCAGAGAACACATTACAGACAAATGGAGCATTCTGGGATTTTAAAAAAGTGCTGAATGTTTAAAGTTCCTTTAGTTAGAGGCTAAACACACGGGGAAATGTGGGATAATATTCAAGAATATGGGAAAAACCTAGTCTTCTCTTCCCTCAGGTTCCCTGTTCAACATGTCAGGTCATGCCAGGTTTTCAAAGTATATGCTGAAAGAGCATTTCATACAATTTATTTTAGAAAAAACACACTTTGTAAAAAGTGCAAAATACTGTGTAAGATGTACTTAAGGGCAGAGGAGACAGGGTCTCTCTGTTACAGTTACCCATGATCTAGCACAACAAGGTTCCACCAGCAGTTTTTTCTAGTACAAAGAGCAACAACAATGCGTGATGAGACACTATACAGATATTACAGAATTATATGTATTTTTTGCCCTGATGCCTCAAATCAAGTCACTGAAGACAGTTTCATATTTATTCTTATATTCAGATAGAAGAAAATATTTCTGCTTTAGTGAAATTATGCCTACCTTTACACACATGCATAGAAATAATATAAGCCCTTGAGAATTTCATTCTACTATTCCTTTGTGTCTTGACTTCCATGAACTTAAAGAGTAGGAATCAGAGCCCAGGAGAGAAAGACAAGAGCAACTTTAAATGCCTAAAGCAGATAACTAAAAGTAGGCTACCACTGTATTTGTAATTTATGCATAATACAAGATGAGATGACAGTCATATGTGTCTCCTATTACAAATGGGCTAGGTAGCTTCTCTTTAGAGTTAGCACAGTCAGTTCAGCTACTTAAAGACTATTTCTATTTGTTTAGGCTGTGGAACATTCTATAATGTAGTTCAGAGAAACTGTCTTGCTTGGATTTCTCTGAAGCAGCATATATGAAGGGAACAGTTTCTTGTTTCTATCTCTTACCTACATGGTAACTCGGAGCAACTCATCATAGCTGCTTCAGTTTTGTCAGCAGGTACAGCAACATTTAACTAAATATAAGAGCTCAGTGAATACAAACAAGGTCACACAGGTAGTGTTTGACTCAGGGCAAGAGTTAAGGAGCAGGCACACCACTTTGGAGATAAAATCTCGGAATATTAGCTATTGTCCCTTAGACTCAGACAAACAAAATTCATGAGATACAATCTGAAATGATCCTTTTTTCCATCATGCTTACAACACTGAGACATTGCTTGGTTAACACCTGGTAGAAACTGGTTTGATTGAGGTAAACAGGAGTAGGTAAATCAATGCTTGATCAACTTGCAATCAACATTTTTACAAGTCCAGTATTTCTAAGTTAAACCAGACCTTCTCAGCCATTCTATAATACATCTCATATAAATTAGGTACAGCTGGTCTCTCCACCAAGAAATCAACCATTGAAGGAGTAACGAAATATATACAACCACTGCACAGTCAGGACAACAGATTGTGATTGAAAGAGAAACGGTGCAGTGAACCTGAGAAGTCAATTTAGAGAGTCTTGACATGTTTCATCGACATGTACCAAGGAAGCGCTCCTGTGGGCAAGGTGGTTTCATCTGAAATTTTTTAATGTTGATTCCTCAGTGAATGCTTTGCATGAGCATCTCTGAATGAAAGGGATATCTGTTTTATTTAAAAAATAAAACCAAACCAAACAAAAAACCCCACAAACAAACAAACAAACAACATCAGAAAAAAAAAAAAGAAAAAAAAAAGAGCAAAAAGACCCCTGCAATCATGTTAACTACTGGTGAAGGAGACTGGAATAAATAAAATCCCAGAGTGGAGAGTTGCAGGGATGTTGACATACAGGATGTTGACTTCTGCAGGCAGGGAATCCAGCCCCCTGTCTCACTAGCAGGCTGGTTCCCCTCAAGATGCCCCATGTTGTGGTGGAGCCACAGAAACAGCCAGACTGATAAGAACTCCCTGTATAATAATGTGGCTCCTTATATAATAGTAGTAATGAATTCTATATTATTTTAGAGGTTATTTTAGTGCACTCTGCTCATTACAATCCCAGCTCTATTGAGAAAATATTATAGGTGTTATACTTGCTTTTTCAAGGAGTGCTGAATGGCTACATGGAAAAGATGTTCAATGTCAAACCAAATTAGAAAAAAAAATACTGATGGCAAACAAAAAAATTACCTGTCTGAAACAAAGCATATGTATCTTCCTATGCCACTGGCCAGAAAACACAGAAAAACACTAAGTGCAACTGTGACTGCCTTGACAGAGTCTTCTAAGAAGATAAACTGGAGACCACTTTCGGTGAATCTACTTTTGTTGTATTGCATGGCCAACATCATGATTCTTCACAAAATTCCAGAGATAAAAGAACATGAAATTAATCACTTTGCATTGTAATACCATGTTAGACATTGAGCCGACAATCCTCAATACTCACCATCTAAGATGCTAGTTGGAAACAGTGTCAGAATTACAAGACATGCACAAGAAAGGACTGTAGATTAAGACTCTTTAACCTTGCTAGCTACACTAGGGAAACACTGATAGTCACCTGCTGGCATTTTGTTCAACAGAAAACTGAAAACAAGAATGCCTGCTCTGTCAGAATTAATTTCCAAGTCACTGGGGACTTGAAGAAGTTTAAATAGACTGAAAATGGCAAGGGGCTCTAACATACACCAAGCCACATAACCAGAGTATGAAGTTAATAATATTCAGCGTTGATGAGTTGCTGTTTAATAGCATCTTCCCAGCTCTTAAACAAAATTCCCAAATCACAACCCAGAAATCATCCTAAAGGACTTACTGCCTTCAACACCTTCCACCTTAACATCGCCTAACAGTGTCCCACAGCCTGAATTTGTTAGCTTAGGAGTCTTGCTCTAGAATATGGATCAAACTACTTGCTGGATGTTTTCAGACAAAGTTACTTTGTGCATTCATTGTAAAGCCAATCCAATCTTTCTAAATACATGGCTGAAAAGCCAATGTACCCGGGTCAGACACCTCTACCCCTATAAACTAAGTTCTATCTCCCATGAGATAGAATCCCCAAGAATAGTTTTCCATCCAGGAGATGCTTGAAATAAGATTGCAAAGAAGTTTCTGTTGATTGTTGTCATAGAAACCTACAGTGACTTCATAAAAATGATTCAAAGCTTGGCTGAGGCAGAGTGACTTAATGTCGCTACAAAATCCTACATGGATAGGAATTCAAAGTATCTTTGCTACCCTGAAAAGTTGTCCTCTGGATTTTGCTTTTTTTTTTTACTTCCAGCTTCTTCCATGAACTTTGAGGTGCTCTTTCTCCTTGTCTACATCCTATTTTATTTTTCTGTATAATTCCTCTCTCTGCTATATGAATCTTCTGCTAACAACTGTTCACATGCTTCCCTGAAGACTCCATACTACAGACACAAGGGCACTAAGGCTAATATAGGGCACAGCAGAGGGACCTGAGCATAATGGAGTGGTGGATGCCATGCAGCAGGTCACCCTCAGGCAGGACAAGCTCAGTCCTACCCAACACCAACTTCATAGTACAAATTTTGAGTAAAACATCAGTGTTGATTTACACCTTCTTACCTCTATAGGGTCCACCAGGATCAGCTTCCTGATGAAGATAGCATCCCAGGTCCAAGTTGTCTCCTAGACTTTAGTACTGGGCCACTTAGAATGGCAGCAAGTCACAGAGCAGTGGCCAAGAAACTGCTGACAGAGCCCACTAGAGTGGTTTTGTGGCTCCAAGCCACTCAGCAAGCCCAGGAAAGTGGTTTTGCTGCCACCCCTGAGTACAAATCAGCAAGCAGCTAACATATGGTACACATCAGCCATGAACATAGTCAGCATCTAAAGCTAGCCCCATGTGTTAAAGCCTGCAGTGCCTGGGACAGGAGTGATGATTGAGTTTAAAGACAAAGGGATGAGAGCCAGAAAATGTATCTCCCAAACAGAGCGTTTCACCTGTTCAAATGTTCATTCCCCCAGCACAGTGCAAAGAGCTTGACTATGTCACCAGTCAGTTGAGACTTAGAGACTCAGATCCTGTCAAAGGCAGCTGTGCTGTATCTCCACCTTGTGAGTGGATGTGCTCTGAAATACTAGCTCTGGCAGCGACAGTTTTTCCTTTTGCATATCATCTGCTTCACTGCTCTTGCATAAGAGGGATATAAAGCTTAGCAAATACTTGTACCTGCAAACATTACAAACGCAAAGTAATTACAGCAATACTCTTCATTTGCAAAAAGCAGATCATTCATTAGCTACCCAAAACAGCTGAGGGGCTTGAGCGACTTACAGCAGACAATAGGCATTTAAACCATCAGGTAAGAAAAAGCAGAGAAACAGTGCCTCAGCAGGGGTGGACTATTTCTCATTTACATAATTCTTGTGGCAGAAATATTTCTACTACTTACTATCTAGATGCCAGGAAAAGAGCTCACTACAAGTATTAAAACAATGTGTTTTGCTTTTGTTACTACCATGCAAAAAAGCTTAAAATTTACCCTTCTGTAATACAAATGCAATATTGCTTATGGAAATAATTCACACATCCATTGCTGTTAATGTTGTATGAACATTAATCACATGCTCTCTGTTCTCTGAATTGTACTTCCCATCTTTATTAGAGATCACAGAGGTGGACTGTGACATAGAGTTACCCAGAGTCAGCACACATCTGGGAACAGAGCTAGAGCTTTCAGTATCTACAGATCCATTCAGCAGAACACAGTATTTGGTGTACAGGAAAAGACAAAGGAAAGTTTCACCTGACTGGTGGAAGATGGCACAGAGCCCCACGTACATTTTTTCTGTACATTCCTCAGTGCCTGTGACATGCAGTCCTCACAAAAAAGCCAATACTTGACATGGCTGAAAATCAGTTATCAGCCTGCTTCATCTTGAGTCAGTTTGGTGTTTTCTGCTTAAGCCTCCATCCCTTGAAAATCATAAAGGTGTAATTAATTCTGATCCTGCAGGGGTTAGTCAGACTGCTAGGCCTGTGGATAAACTGATAATAGTCTTTGGCGGACTTCAATCACATTACTGTGTTCATGTTTTGGGTCACTAGTCTAATAAAAAGCGTGTATCAAGAAAGAAACAAGCATGAAAATTTTCGAAGTCAAGAGAAACATCCAGTGTCGTCAGTGACAAACACTGGAACATAAAATAAAAAGGTTTTAAATGTTAAAATAGTATAAGCCACTGAGATGAAGACAAGTAAGATTGAATTCTGGTACGTATGCCAGGAGAAATTGCTTCTCTTATCTGATTTACCTAGACTCTGTCTTATTCAGGCTCACACCTTAAAGCCTAGCATCCTAAAGTGCTATAACACTACATGTAGTACAGCTCAGTCCATTGTCCCTGGAAGAGTTAGTTTAACAGCTTACTTTCTAAGCATGCATTTTGATTGCTAATAGTAATGGCAGCTTACCTGCTCCATGCAAGATGAGGTGTTGCTCTTTCAGTATTTCCAGGCAGTCTGCAAACTCACTTCTGGGATACCTATCATATACTTGCCACTCCATAGATAACTACTAGAAGACATAGTGACATACATGTATGGAGAATCAGGATCTTATGAGCCAAGTCTATGTCATCACTTGTTTACTGTGATGGGTCCTGCTAGCTGCAGCAGAGCCTGCCTCAGATTTATGATGAGCAAATTCACATGCACATAACTACCCACCATAACACAGTTTGCCTATTGAAAGCAGAGAGAACATTTGTGTGTAAATATATAACTCTGTTTGAGCTGAGGTGCTAAGAAAACTGTAAATAAGCATTAGGTTTATTATTTTGTAAACATAAGACTATCTACAGAGCATAGGAGGAATGTTAAAAGATGAAACCTCATCTCTCTCACCATTACAAACATGTTGATTTGTGCCAAATGGCAGTAGATTTCAAAAAAATGTGTGGACCCTCACAACTATTTCACAGAGCCTCCAGATTTATTTTTTTTTTTAATCAGACTGATCAGTAGAACCTTTACTATATTTTTTTTGACAGATGTAATGATTCCTTCCCCTACTCATACTACCTCAAAAATAATAAAAACCCTCTGCATTTTGATAATAAATTGTTTAGTTTAAATGAAAAATCACCTCCTAATAAAGCCAAATAGAAAAAACAATTAATCAGTGGAGATTATTATTAGGCAATCATATAACTAATTAAAATCATTGACTGATAACTGACAACATGGCAACAAAGTTACCTTACTCCTAACCCAACAAAATGATCTGCCTGCTGCACGTATAGATAGTATGGGATGATCTGCTTACAGATAAGTCTGCAAGTGCTGACCAATCTATTTTTACTTAGTGGTAGTATTTCCCCATCTCAGCAGTTCTGACGGATCACAGCTTTGAGACCGAGACATTGTGAACCATCTCTTTGTTAGTCACAAATAGCAAAGTGCACGTCAATAAATCACACACTTTGTCTCTTTCTTTTCCCTCCCCCACACAGTTGCTGTCTTTTCTTGTCAAACGAACCCAGGCTGAACACTCCTGAATCATCTCTATTAACCTGTAAGAATTTCTGAAGAACAGATCCTATGTAATTGAAAATGACCTCAAATAATTAACATTTTTGAAGTGGTTCTTATCTGAATTTTGTCCAAGGTTCATAAATCATCATTCATCTTTCCTCTTCCTGGCAATGCACTTAGACATAGCAAGTCTTAAAATGATGACATCACCATCCCATGATCCTTCATTATAAGTAATTAAAGCAGTAATATGCCTCTTCTCATACACTAGTCATCAAGCCGATTTACTCATACGAAATCTCAGTCACAGTGCACCTGAGGTGAAACAAGAGAGCACAGGACTCAATGTTTTTGGTGAACTGCTGGTACTTTCGTGTGAATTTATTGCTGCTGAGAGAGTAGTGCATGTTAACATGCAGGAGGACTAAATTCTGCTATTAATCCATGAGACAGGCACTGCAGAGGTAATATTAGATTTCCTATCCACGTAAAGTATCAAGGCCTTGACGAGGAAGGAAGGAAGGATTTAGTTTAGTCTGTGCCTCTTCAGATTTTGGCCTTTCTCATAAACACACTGGCAAAGCTATCAACATTAATGTCTGGATAATATGTTCAGTGACAGGGACAGTACCCAACAGGAACTGCATTAGACATTCAAACACCTTTCTGTAATGATGAAGAAAATTTTCTTATGCTGCTCAACAACCTTTGATCTAAAATCAGGAAGCTAGATCAGCTACCCAATAGTAGAACACCCGTTCAACAAAATAGTAATCATGGGGTTTAAAATCTGTTATTGCACAAATTCCAGATTATTATTTTTACTCATTACAAAGTTTCAAAATATGCACTACTATTTTTTACATAGCAAACAATAAAGCATTTGTCTTCCATGGGCAATTGCAAATCACATTATATTTTAATTTGCATCCCACTTGGTGATCTCCGCTATCCATTTCTCTTTACCAGCAACTTCAACATTTGGTGTGGTTTGGAGAAGCCTTTGAAAAGCCCCATTCCAGTTGTACAGAATCACGGAATCTTAGGGGTTGGAAGGGACCTCAAAAGATCATCTAGTCCAACCCCCCTGCCAGAGCAGAGTCACCTAGAGCACATCACACAGAAACGCGTCCAGGAGGGTTTTGAATGTCTCCAAAGAAGGAGACTCCACAACGTCTCTGGGCAGCCTGTTCCAGTGTTGTGTTCCAGTGCTCAGTTGCTTCCATATGTACAACAGTTTATAGTCCTACTGCCACAACCGTATTCATAC
The DNA here is from genome assembly GCF_000747805.2 of Chaetura pelagica. Lineage (NCBI taxonomy): Eukaryota > Metazoa > Chordata > Aves > Apodiformes > Apodidae > Chaetura > Chaetura pelagica. The sequence goes on from NW_009953318.1 coordinate 1,280,500, forward strand.
TACAGGCTGTTTATCCCTTTTCTGTCCTGTTCTGGATTCCATTTTGCTGGCATCAACAACACTATTCATGTTACAGAGCTTAGTTAGATGACTACCATGGTTATACCAAAAAATTCTTGCAAGTGGACCAACCTGCATTGGCGTTTGCAATAAGCGTGTTAGATATGCAAGGAAAAAAAAGGCATCTAGGAAAGAAATGCTAACATTTGTTCTTCAGCTATTGTTTTGATTGTGACAAACAAATTCTGGATTACAAGTAATATTTGTATTGCTTCTGCAATTTACCGGATTAAACGATGCTAAGTACGAACAAATCATGGAGGACTCGCTATTCAAAACCTGGTAATCTAGAATACTACCCTGATTTATTTGTCTGTGGTAATTCCAACTACCTGCACAGATGCTCCACAACCTTCTTTTACCCTTCAAGCCTGTATCCTGCCTCCAGCCATCCTGAATCCACACGATGGCACTACATAGCACCTGTGTCAAAAACTGCCCAAACACCAGAGCTTGAAGCTCAGCATAAGAATGAGGAGAAACCTCATCAAAAGGGAATGTCAGTTGGAATTCACCTGGTATCACTAAGTATGAATCTTCATTTTAGCCTTCTCTCCAGCTGGGCAGTGCAAATAGAGGCAAATCAGAGAGTACAGGGAGGGTCCAGAGGCTGGGGTCATGTTTCTGCAGTTGTGATCAGTCTTTGTCAAGACCTATAATATTCTGTTCCATTTCATCTTGAAACAATGAAAAGAAAGGGGGGGAGGTGTGGGGGTGTGGAGGGGAATGGAGATAAAAAAAGGGAAGCAGGGAAGAAGGGGAGGAGAGGGAAGCCTTTTTAAAGCCTTTTTAGATAGGTAATGCATGATTCCTTCCACACACATTCTTCTACAAAAGTTACACAGTCCATCTCCTGTTCCAGAGAGGGGTCAGACATGACTGTCCTTCCTAACTAATATTTGTCTACTCCTTTTAAAAATTAAAACTGCAGAGCCTGGCTGGGCTTTCTTTTCTAATGTTTCATATGCTCAATATTAGATTATAGTAATTTTTTTTTCATTACACCAAACACAAATTTGCTGCTATTTAATCTATCTTGCTTTAACAACTGTATTCCCACCTATTTGCATTAGACAAAAAGTATAGTTTTCCTGTCTTTGTATTTACATTCCACTTACTAAGAGATCTGTAATTATTTTGACCTTGTTTTGCAGGTAAACTACTCAGAGAAAAATTTACTACAGCATTTTTAGAGTAGTGAGAGAAGCATTAACAAGAAGAGCAATGAAGCAAACCAATTTGTCAGCCAGTTTTCATATAAAACAACCCCAAAACAAAACACAAAAAACCAAAACACAAATGCCCCCCAAGCCCTCCTAGTATTACCATAAATATAATACTAATCAGAGAGATCATAGGTTCTACCTAATTTAGGATTCAAGATAGAATAATGAGATCTTTTAAGAGCAGGTATGAGTGGTCAGTCCTCAGTCTCATCACGTAGTATTTGGCAAAAATGTATTTCACCACTGCGTGCAAGAAAACCTTGGGTAAAGAACATTTTGTATCTCTGACAGAAAAGATAAATGAATGGCTTTTTGCCATAATACAAAAAATATCTTTCTTCCCTCCTATTATTATAATCTCTTAATTAATCCAATACAAAGGGTTGCTTAATTAGTTAATTCTTCATTTAATCTACTTACCAAGTAACATTTTTATTTAAAGAAAAAGTTGTACTGCAGGCCCTTAAAGTGTGATCAAGTTTTAAAGATTACTGTGAAATGCATATTCATGTATGTACTGAGGCTTATAGATAATATTTAGAATATATATATTTCCTAATTATATTTTAAATCCATTTATTCTCTATGTGAAGAGCATTAATAAAAAACGGTTTATATTTCTTTGTTTGAAAGAACATTCAGTTGCAATTCTGGTTTATTTGTTCAGACTGCTGACATTTCCATGGTCTTTTATTAAAGACCTGATTAACCTGCAGAAAGAGCATGATGTTTGTACAGAGCTTATGTTCTCTAAGCCGACTTCACACCCACATATTGCCTTCTGCTAGGGGAGCACTGGTAATGTCAGCATCCTCTATCTATGACAACACCTTCAGAGGATGACCCCTCTGTCAATACCGCATGATTTATACTTCAGGAACCAGAGTATGAGTAGCATCAGAGTGTTAGCCTGAGCCTGTGGTCAGCTGCAGTGCTGCTGCTGGGCTCTGGGCACACAGGAAATAACTGACCATGCAGCTCTGCTAACGTCTTTATCCACATTGCTGTCCCCTGTGCCAGCAAGCAGTTGTTGTAATAATCAACTTTCTCACAGCAGGTTTGCTATTCTAGACAAAAGTATTGGATTAAAATAACTGAAGCCTTCTGCATGTAACTCTCTCACATGTCCTCATGATAATATTCTTCCTGAGCCGATCACACTTGCCCTGATTTAGGAGTCTTTGAAAGTTCAAGCACTGTCTGCATCGACACAGGGAAAATTAAAATGCACATGGGTACATTTTCCTAATTGTATTAAAGTAAGCTGTCAGGAAGATCCTGCATCAAGTAAAAAACATGTAGTGGTGTCTAAGATGTTTAGTGAAACCAAACTTTTAACAGCCTTAATATCAGTTTTCGTTTTACTTAATGACTCGGGTTATAACACTCATAAACAGCAGCAGCATCTAACCAACAGATCAGTGATTCCTCTTTTGTCTGAGACAAGTGTTAACACTACACAGTACCATGAGGTCCACACTTCGGATACAAAATTGGTAACAGGCTATAAAATGCAAGATATGACCCTACCAAAGTCATTAACAACTAATTTAAGATATGACACGGTGGTGCTAAAGGAAAAGTAATTGTGAGGGATGTGACAGGTAGAAAAGATCTGAAGTTAAGTAATTACTGAGTCAAAGACAATTGCAAATCTGACCTGATTAAGCTTTCTCTGGAAAATATATTTTCAATTTATTGATCTATTTTGCACAGGATAAACCACCACACATATCTCATAATTAAAAAAAAAAAAAAAGAGGAAAAAAAAAATCAAAGTCAGGAGTTTCAGTTTTCTGGGCTGGCTCTACACTGTTTGCCTTTCACTTGTGAAGCATATTTACATTATTTCGCAACTTTTCATTTTCTAGACAAATGAAGTTGTCTACATACTCGATCTCAAAGAAAATTTTGCAGATGTAAACAATGTGTACCTAGGTTTGTGTTCCTCCGTGCATCCTTCTAATCACACAAGGTTTAATATTCCATACTTGACCAGGTATTCAAGGAAGGCATGGACTTGCATACCTTGTGCATGGTTTTTTTTTCTGTCTTAAGAATCTCTGCTGGATGAGATATTGCTTGCGAAGAAAATCTCTGAAAATCTCCACAAAAATCTCCCTTATGAGATGGGAATATAAAACACAAAACTCTGCTTGTATATCTACGTCTACCCTTTAAGGTACACTGCAAATTCATGCTTCAGTAAACTCCAGTTGTTTTTTTGACTCAGATGAATTGATGTTACGCCTCTACTCTTGCCATGTAGCTACAAATTCCACTAAATGACCTGCCAAATCTGCACAGCAAAGGCTCCACGTGACAGAAACATTAGACTTGGAGGGTGAGATTTTCATGCATTTTGTCTCTCTCTCTCTCTCTCCACTTCCTCTTCAAACTCCTGTTACTCCCTTTTTATTTCCTCTCTGTCTGTTAAGACCTTATCTCAGCCTGATTTTTGAGTGTTAGCAGTCCCAAGAGGCAGGAGAGAGCATGTTCCTACCAGCAAGATACATATTGACAATCCAAATCTTTGGTGTTCCACGTGTAAAGATTACACACACAGAAAATTGCAGAGTAGAAGAAGGTTTGTCTTTCGGGATCAAAAGAGTTTATTAAGACTTGCAATTGTTCAGGACTAATAAGTCCTGGAGCAGTTTGGGGTCAAATATTTAAAGGTATTTAAAAAGGTCTAAAGACCTTTTCAAAAGTTGGATCATTGATCTTTAAGAGTATACAAAACAAAACAAAAATGGAAATGACCCTTGAAAATGCTAGGTGTGAGATACGTCAGATATTAAAGGAGAGCTGAACTTTATCTTAGCCAAAAGGGCACTTGCCTGACTTCAGTTTTGAGTAACATCTATATCAGATTGGCACCCATAGCCCATGCAATGACCCTTTTAAAATCAATTTTTAACATTTGGTTTTATATAACTGGGAAAAAACATCATCCCAGATGCTGCCTTTAAAGGAGAGCATTTGCTCTATAGAAGGGAGGAATATGGGGGGAAGCACCTCATGAGGCTGTAGTTCTTTTTCAGAAGAAAACAAAGTGTCTATATAATTTAAAATAAGAATCTCTCTAAGATATCAAAAGCAAGTTATTTTTACAAAGAATTAACCTTAAAGAAAGAGCTGGATGTAAGCTAGTGCATAATGGTATGTTGCGTAAGTGTGAAATGTGAGATAAAGATGTAAGAGTTTCATGGAGTTGATGACTGACAAGTTTTTTGTTGACAACTGCACAGTATAGAAGTAGCAGAGCAGCTATCACTGATGTCTCAAATAGGGTTGAATGTTTTGTGGCATTTTAAAAAGGTTTTTCTTGCAAAGCTGCTTTTAAATTGTACCAAACACAAAGTCCTTTGGACTTAAAGTGTTCCAGCAATGGACAGAAAGGTTGGAAGTTTAACACCTCTTTATCAAGTTACTCTTTGTTCTAAGGATGCAGGGCAATGGCTGTTTCAATCTATAACTTTTCCATTTCGAAATTCTGCCTCTCGGAGCAAGAAAACAATAGCACTGTTGTGCTCAATCACAAAATGAGACTTTAAGAAATGCAATAGCAAATTTTGGAGAGTGAATATTAAAGACACTTTCTCTGTACAGTCAGAGCTGCAGTCAAACATGGTATGATTCTGCTGACAGTGCCTTCATGCTGGCTTCAAGTGACAGCAAGCAAAATCATGTAAGAAATATCTGTAGGCTTGTCATGTGCTAATATCCTTTTGATAATGCAAACTGTTAATCTTAACACAGGTAAAGAGAAGAAAAGAAATTGGGTTCTTATCTTAAAGAGTCCACATTGGCCAGATGAACACTTCAAGGTCATCCAATATTACTCTAAACAAAACAAACCTATTGGCTCTATTGTGTTGCTAAAATCCCATCTGGCTGACAGCATTTTCACCAAAGACAACCAATTTATTTATTTTTTTAAGCTTTAATTAAACATCATAGATTGTAGTGAAGTAATTAATAAATTTTAAATACACTGACCCACAGAGAGCCAATACCTCCATCAGGTGAAGCCAGGGGAAAGGAAATGCATGAAATAAAATAAAACCATTTTGTCCCCTTGGTTTCTCCTAGTAAATCAAAGAAAGGAATTTTTATATTAATTGGCAATGAGTCTATGTCTAGTCTGACTGCTGACATGGTTAGCCATAATAATAAAAAACTTTTCTGTGGAAAGTGAAAATGCAGTTTGAATGTTAATAATGCCTTCATTTTCTGTCCTGATTATTTTGAATAAAATTAAAGCAACAATATCATAGCCTCAATTGCTCATCTTGGGAAAAGCACAGAAATCATGTTACTAATGTGTATAGGTGACCATCTGTATAGGGAGTTCCATTTCAGAAACATTTTTTGAACAAAATTAGATAAGAAAACATTGCAGAATAAGTTTCTAATTCTGAGCATTTTCCCATTCCACATTACTTAAGTTTATCACAGATAGAATTTGCTCAGCAAATACAGTATGGGAAAGGCAGTTTAATACAATTTGGACATTAAAATCAAAAGGACTTCCCTATGTCCTAAAAAATATCAAGTATTCAGATCATATTTCAAAAGAATAAACATCAGGTATATTGTGACTCTTTCCTCCAAACCAACCCTCAAAACTTCAACTGTGTAAGCATAAATTACTTAAATGTCTCAAATGTCTGATGCAGCTTGCTGCTACATTCAAAAACTAATATTGCTGAACCAAGTCTATGTGTTAGGTTTGCATTTCATTACCAAAATTTTTGCACTACAGCTTTTAAATACGTTTAATGTATTTATATTTCCATTTCCCAAACAGCTGGGGACTTATACCAGTATTAAAAGCAGTATTCTTAATCTTCTGACACGAAAAACCCCAATTCAAAGTTTTCTTGACACATCATATGTGAATGACCACTCCTCATGACATTCAGACCACTAAACTTGTACTTATACATTTGTTAAAGGCCTCATTAGTCATTTCAGCTATTATTAATATGGAAAAAAGAGGTCTTACCATGATCCATAACCCACTAATAATTCCTCTTACATTACCTGAGCCATTGTTTCCATACAACAAACAGCTTCAAACACTAAAGCCTAAGAGGCGAAACAAATCATTGGGTATTTGCTGTTTGTTCTCCTCTATAGGAAGTAGGTTTTATTAATTTAACTGTATCTGAGCATGTAATGTTTGGAAATTTCTTTTCCTAGTCAAAAAGCAAGCAGACACCCCAAAATTACAGTGTACTTATATTAAATCTAAGAAAATCAACCACTTTGCTGTTCTTCAGGTTTAAACAATACTGAACATATGAACATCATAGGTAGAAATTGAAAGGAAAAACATCTTTAGAAATTGAAAAATGAAAGGATGGGATGCAGAAATTTGCAGATGAAGCCAAATTTACCACATAGGAAAACAGCAATTAAAAGGAAAAAAAAACCATGTTGTTGTGAAAGACATGAAAACTGATAGATGCTCTTTGCTGAAATCAGTCCTAGAAATCAGACTCTGAAATGTTTTGCCTACCACTCTCTCTAGGGGCTGAGCATCCACAGTACACTGCTGTTACTTGGAGTGTTGAATTATGACCTAGTGCATAAACAGTACATTTGGCGTCACAACTTCATAAATCACAAATTGATTTCCCTGAACAAATATAGAGATTTTCCAAATGTTTCCAGAGGAGATTTTGGATTAAGGAAAAACAATGAGTGATTTATCTCTGACTTCTTTTGGAAACATACACCCTATTTTCTAAGTGGTTCATGTGAATAAGCACTTAAAATACACTAAAAAACATCCTTTTAACTTACTTGGATGGATATTGTGGCATATTAGATGAGCAACAGGGGTTTATTCACACAGCAGTTATTTCTCAGTAAGCCAAACTGTTCTGGGAACAAGCTTAGGGTCCTCACTGATGCATAATTGCTTTACTTCAGCAACAGAGTAATGATTTAGTTCCAGCATCCTCCCTGCCTAAGATAAATGAAAGGCTGGCCACTCTACCAGTTTTTCAAATCAACATCACATAACATTAGTCTCTGAAGGACAGAAAAGAAACAACTCACTGTAGTCACATAGGGCAGAGACGTGTCAAACAAAAAAACCCATCAGATTGAACCCAGAGAATGCCGATAAGCCACTACCTCTTACAGTGAACATTTAGATTTACTTTTCCCACTGCAGGGGAGATAAGTCTAGAAAACAATCAAAGCACACAGTAGTGATATCTGGTTGCATTGGCATTAACAAGTTCAGCAAAATCCACAGACCTGGATCCTCAAGCAGGTCCAGCACATCATGGCTGTGGTTAAGCAAATTGAGTCATGTTGACTTTACTCTTGCTAAGGAGTTCATGTTGACTACTCTTGCTAAGGAGATGTCCTTGAAGCTGAATGGTTCAAGTTTAGGATGAGAGACAGGTCTAGCTTTAACCTGTGCCATCAACACAGACCAGTCAAGCTTTTCTGTGTGTGAGGCAAGTATAAGTAACCAAATGCAGGCAGCTCACTGAAAATTTGTAGCCGATTATCATCAAAGACAACAGAAGTTAGATGCATTCCATTCTGAAGAGGGACACCATCAGCAAAAATATTGACAAAACCTTACCAGAAGCAGAAATACTAAAAGTATTTTTAAATTGTCAGAAAGCGCTTATTCAAACCTCCAAAAGAAAAGGGATATTAAGTGTTCCAAGCAAGCTTAAAGAAACATCTTCCCAATTTGAACGTCTATTTGAATGATTCCAGCTCTTTCAGATTTTGCTAAGTCTATAATTTCATAAACACTCAGAAAATAACTAAAGCTTCAATGAATTAAAGTTTGGAAAGACTTTTAAATATTAGCAAAGACAGAAGAGTGACAAGGCCAGTTTGATTCTTAATGACTTTCCTACAGGATTAATGTATTTGATTCAGAAGTATCACAATCTTAGAATAATTTCCCAAGAGACATATCTGAAATTGTAGCTGACCATTTTGTAATACTGTCATCTTGTCTTAAAGGTCTTAGATGCTGCATTGTTATGAAGAATTTAAAGAAAAAAAAAAAAGCCAATAACATAATAAAATAATAACACAATAACATAATAAAAGTACTCTGGAGAAAGTACAAGTTTCAGATGAAATTTAGGAGGCACCAGGGCAGAAAGATTTACATCTGTAGTTCCTTCTGGGGCCATGGGGCATTAAATGTCCTGTAAGGATTAACTAAGGTGTTGAGGTGTATCCCTGGAATTGATCTCACGCTTCTTACAGCAACATTCCCTTTTGTTTTCCCTTGAATGCTGAAGACAGCTTTCTAGGAGATTTTTTATTTTTTTTTCTATTCTGGGCCAAGACCAACGCATGAAATCCTGCAGTCTTCACAAAGTTACAATTATCTAACAATGAGATATTAGCTTAAATTGTTCTGAAACATTCAAATGAGAGTAGCTGAAATTGCTTATACCATAATGAAAGTTCGCTTTTCATTATGTTTTTAATTAAAACAACATTCAACTCCACATTTTTCCTTGCTACTGCAATATTATCTGTTCTAAAGTGTAGAAATTGATAAACAGTACAAATATTTAGCGAGTAAATTCTCATAAAGATGAACTAATTTACTCTTTCTGCTTATAATTGATCAAGATAACAGTTGAGAAGGTATTTTTTCCTCTGTTAAGATTTGTAATACTTCAGGAATCAAATCAAGATGTGTCCTCTCAAGGTCATTGCTTCCCATGCTTATATGGTTTGTTTCATGACTCTAATTCTAACCTTTTTCCTTAGATTTTCTAGATATCCACTTAAATGTTTTCATTATGAAAATGAGACTATGATGTAAATTAATTTTTGATGTTATAAGCAGTGGCTGATTTCTCATCTGATTTCAACAGTGGTCTTGAAGAGTAAGAAAGTGCCAGTGTTTACTCATGTATTACAAAGCAGCAGGAGGATAAGGAGACATCTTGTTATTCAGGGATGATTCTATTTTTGGACTGAAACATTTGTGGGCAGTTTTTATGAAAAATATTTTTTTTACAAAAGTTTTAAAAAAATTCCTCAGTATATAAAATCAAGAAGGTCAAACTAACAACTTCTGCAGTGCTGCCATGTCTGGCTCCAGCACAGGATGGAAACCATGGAGCCACATTTCAAAGGTGTGAGTGTGAGGGACAGGGGAAGAGCAATCACTCACCTCACAACATGCATGCAGTCCAAGTTGAAGAGAGGCGGGGGCAGCAGCTACAAGGACCCTAAGATCTTTCTGATGGCAATTTCTAACAAGAAGTTCAGGGGCCAGTAGTTATTTTAACAACTGTTCTGACTTACCCAAACCAGAAACTCTCCTGTGTTATACTCATCCTCAGTACACAGGTTAAGAGACAGAGCAAACCCAGCAAGACATGCATCAGATGCCACTTAAAAATAAAAAAAATCAGGAGTTTGGCAGACTGTTAGACCTTTCAGACACAGGCATGATCACTTGAAATTCTTCAAAAAACTGCCCAGCATTCCCAGAAAATCTAGAACTTTCACAGAAACATTTGTCTTTTACATCTGGCATTACTATTTTGGCCCCACTCAGTGCTTGAAAAGTCTGAAGGCTAAGTCATTGTAACGACTTCATTTTGGAAAGCTGAATAAGTTGCCAGGTATACAATTAATTATTTCCTTGAGGCATAAAGAGGGGGTACTTAAAAATCTTACACTTCACCACATCCTTTCTTTAGTATGACCAATAATTATTCCTGCCTTCATCACTCATAAGTGTAACCCAGGACACACGACAATACAATCCTTATAGCATACACTTAAGAAGCTATGATGCACAAAACATTTCAAATATTTTACATTGAAATATGTCCTGGTTTGAGCCAGGATGAAGCCTGGCTCAAACCAGGACAAAATATTATTTTATTACATGTAAAACACTTGTTTATATACTGACATTGAAGTTCTACATAACTAAAGAAAAAAATTGATCTACCTTGTGGAAAGGAAGTCTTTCTCAATGTGTTATTTTTGAATTTGGTAGATGGTTGCATTTCACACAAACAGGCCACAATATTTCCATGCCTTTTTCTCTGAAGCAGATATTGCTAGGAATTTGAAAAGTATTTGAAGACAGTAATGGCTCAAAGCAGGCTCTTGTCAACATGCGTTAACACCTTCTATTGCTTCCTTTATAAGAGGCATTTTTCCTCTCTCCCTCCACAGTATTTGTATTGAAGTTTGTTGTTCTACAAGTTGTATTGATGTTGCTGTGCAAAGTTCAGACTTAGCAAAGCTGTTTATCTGCATATGACAATACTCTAAGTAGCTGCCTATTGATTTTTTCTTCTCTTTTACAACCATCATGGCTTCTTCCAATATTTTCCATAAATACCCTATGTAAAGGAATGGAAGATAGTATATAGACACTCAATTTTAAGACTAGTTAACACTCCATTAAGAGAAAAAAATTAAGTTCATTATCTTAAATGAAATCTGCTTTGTTCATTAAAAAACAACAACTGGGAAAGACACTAGGAATTAACGCATCATGTTCTATTCAATATCACATTAAAACAGTTGATTTTTTTTTCACAATTCAGGAACTTTCAGAAGTACAGTAGCCTTAATACAATTTTGGAACATAAGCATTTTAAAAGGCACATATTAGAACCATTCAATTATGAAGACAGCAGTATTTTTAGCAAGACCTTTCTAGCAAGCTAGTAAAGATGTATTACACATAGGTGTCCAGAGCAGTGTCATATATCTTGAGCATGGACGATACATCTGCAAGAATGCTGTAGTTTCATGACAATTTCTTAAATTCTATTCATAGGTTTAATAATTTCTCCAGTTTTAAAAGAGATCAGCTTTTTTGGCCTTTAGAGTCCTGCCATTTTATTAAAATGTTAATTATTAAAAATGGCAGCATGGCTCTTAGCAGACAGAAACCTTCAGAATTATGTTTTCTTTAATGCTCATCTCAATACTGATCAAAAAGATATGAATGTTCAGAGGCTGATCTCCAGCCTTTATGGTTTCTGATAATGCTATAGGTGGGCATTTCTCCAACACATAACACAAACCTACTGTCTTCTTTCAGTTATCAGACAGCTGCTCCTGGATATCTTACTGGACATTACCTTCTGGTAGACTAGGAACTTTTTTACATTATAAGATATCTGCTGTGTTTGGTAACTTTCTGAAAGCTTCTAATCTGGCTGTTTTTTTATGTTGCTAGACTAGATAGACTGCCAAAATTCTCATCTTGAGCATCATAAGATGATGCTTATTCTGTCCAAAGAGAAATGAGTGTTTAGCATTACTAGCATCTTTGTCCATGATCAGTAGGCAAAACTTAAGCCCTTATTGTGGTGACTGCATGGTTCAGTTGTGATTTGTCTTTTGGCTCATTTCTCAGTTTCATGTATGTTTTCGAAAAAGAACTGTACTGTTTGTAATGAAATCCAAACCTGCTGACAAGTTTTATTATGAAGCCTGCATTTGGGTCCTTTAAAAACTTTCTCCATGATCTCAGGCTGAGTGACTGTGAGCAGATTTATTATTTCAGGTGGAAATGATGCTGAACTTGAAGTTTTTCTATCATTTAATGTGAAACCAGGAAAATCTTAGCAATTTTGGGTGACTTTTATTCTGTACTCTTCCAAAGATTCAAACATGAAAGTCAAAGGAAGGCCAGGGAAAGTAAAGAGACAAAAGACTGCATGAATTTCTGGAAGCAAAGCAGTTATCTTTGCCTTTCTTGACAGACAAGTAGAAAGATTTATACAGCTGGAATACTCAAGAGTCTCCAATATGTATCTTGCAATTTTCACAGCATTTACTCCTGGTTAGAAGTGGAGCTCATAGTCTCCTGTTCATCTGTTTCAAATGACCAAAAGAGTTTCTGCCTGCTTCTGTTATTGATGTGATGTTTTTGCTTAAGTGCAGCACACTTACAGCCTAGGCAAGTGCACAGAAGGATATTACTATTTCAGATGGCTACAGAGCATTAAAGCTGTACTTTTCCCAGGGAAGAAGATGGCCCTTTCACTGCTGACATACAAATAGACATGGAATTAAAACACATGACACAAGAGGTGAGATTTCTCAGAACAGAAAGGAAAAAAAAGGAAAAAGAGTGATCACAGTGGCTAACACTGAAGAGAAAGACTATGGTGCATAAAATGCATAAGTAGGAAGACAGTTGTAAACAGTACATGGGGCAGGAAAATTCTAGGAGTAGAAAAAGGAGTCTGAGCTGGATGGTGAGGATGATCACAAATAATTGTAAAAACCATAAGCACTGCTGGAAGAGGCAAACTAGAGGACTTATATAGTAATTCACAAGAAGCTTCTCTTAAATATACACTTCATAGAAGGCTGGCAAGAAGCTGCATGGTATTGACACACAGAGTCATTCACTCCATCTTAGATCTTACTGTGAGCAGTGTCTTAATCTGCCACCTAATTAGATGTTCTCATGAATGAGCAGCAGCTTCATGTTATTTTCTGATTCTCAGTAATATTCACTGTAGTGATTCTAAATATTTGTCTTAGCTATATGTATGTCTATTCTTCTGCTGGAATAGCTACACTAATATCCTGTTTTGAAGTGGAAGCAATTTGCTGTTCCTTTCCCATCAAACAACAGGTATTGAACCTCATAGAGAAATCTCTTTTACTCCACAGTAATTTGATATTTAAAAAAAATATAAATCTGTAAATGTGTCTAACATTTTAATTTGTCCCTAAAAAGTCTCATGAACATTTTGTCTAGTATAAGATAAATAAATAATTTTTTTCTTAGGCACTCCTGTCTTCTGTTGGCTAGGGGCGATAATATGTTTCCCACCAATACTTCCTTAACCAAATCATGTCCAGTTTGATTAAGACATCTCAGATTGCTGCTAGTTAAAAAAAAAAAAAAAAAGTAATAATAGTATCATTTTTGTTAAGGACTAAAGGATAGCATTGAGGCTATTTTTAAAGGTTGATTTTTTAGACTTTTGATGGATTAGCTTGATTTCTATGACTTACTTGATCTCATAGGTTCATACATGTTTCTCTAGTTCAAAAGTGGATATGAAAGCCAATCATTCTGATTTTGACCAGAGTGGATAATTTTTTGTTAACTTCTTACTAATGTTGAGAGAAACCATATGGAGATCAGACTTCTGATTCAGAAGCATTTAATTTTCAATTCCTAGGCAAACCACAGTTTGGTCTGGAAGTGATGTGGGTGGTGCTAGTTTTCAACTTCAATGTTAGCAGGAAGAATAAAAAAAAAAAGTAAAATTGAAAAAAGACTAAACACAGCTCTGAAGGGATCTGCCAAACATGGTACGATCGTAAACACCAAATCTTCATTCAACAGTAATAGATACAATTTATGGCTAAACACAGTATTTTCTGCTAGATTTCCCCATAACTATCAATTCACATGCTTTGGATCTGAACGCGCTTAGCAGAGATGAATCTCTGACTTTGGATGCAGTCAGCTAGGGCAGCCAAAATAATTCCCTTAAGGAGACAAACCAGGACGTGGGTCCATGACAAGCCATATCTAGTGGAGAAATCACAGAAAATGGTGAGATGAGTGAGATAAGAAGGAAGGCATAACCATCCATACCAAGCTGTAAGAGTTCTTACCGATTCAATTATGAAAATTGCTCAATAAGAACAGCAGTTACTCTACACAGTAGTGATGGAACCAAATCTGATTTTAGACATGGTTCTGCTGCAAGATGAAAATTGCAAAAATTCTTTTTGGGGTGGAAACCTATTAACTCAGATAAACTACACTAACATGGAAAAGACACCTAATTTGATTGGGGCACAAATTTGTATATTTTGCTGTAGAGATTAGGTAAAAATTATTTAGAAACATTAAAAAAAAATATTGTCTCTGTATTTTAATCTTAGCTCATAATTCTGTGGTGCTGAACAGTCTATGCTGTATACTCCTCTCATATCTACCTTTTGATTACGAAGTTAATAAACCTCCAAAAAGTCCATGCAAGACTGTATCCCCAGGCAGCTTTTGAAATTTAGATACGGTTCTTATGGTTTTTTTCCAAACCACCATGTAATGACTTCTTTTACGGTTATCTAATATATTAAATTATTGAGTTTTGCTTCCATTTTGTATTTTGCATGCTGCCTGGAATTCTAGCACTGTGGAAACAAGCCTTGTTTTCATAGCAATGTTTTTTCCCTTTGTACTGATTTTATCCAAAATTGTGAAATCAGAACAGCCAACAACACAGAATAATGAAGCTTTCCAGATGCAGCACATTCATTTTTAACAGAGCTTCTATTTTACAATTTTGTTAGTAGTGAAAACACTTTCACTTCTGTAGTCTCACTCCATAGAAATAAGTTACATTTTTAGTAAATATTCATTTAGAGGAAAATAAAACAACAAAATAGAGCTCAGAAGATTGAATGTTTTTCAGGACTTTGAAAAACACAGCAAGACAAATGAAAATGAAACACAAAATAGTTCTACCACCTCTGGCTTCGTAAAGCCTAGTCCATTATACAGGGGCACACAAAATATGCTCATACCACTTGTATGTACACATTGTAATAAATATTTGGTCCTTTTTGACTGCTTTATTTTATTTTATTTTCTGATAAATGAGAATCACCAAATTCTTATGGCTTGTAACTAAAGCATGATCAACACAACAAAACAAATGTCATTCATGTAGATATTTTACACTGATTTAGTTGAATCATGCTTGGCATTTTAGTGGGCACTACTTGACTCAGCATCACCCTCGCCCCCATTTTGAGCAACCACTGGAGAAGTATTGAGAAACTTTGAAAATGCAACTTCCTCTGGATTCTCAGAGTTACGTCCACCCTGCATAGAAGCATAATTAAACATCTTTCTCTTGCTCTATTTCTCTCTCACACACACATATGTATATCATAATATATTCAATTTTGAATACTTCTATTCAATTACCTTTTCTTATTTATTTAACATGAAGCTTTTCAGGACAAGAATCATGACTCCCTATGTCTGGATACAACTGCTACCAAAAACTGTGCTCTAATTTTCCCATTTCTAAATTATATATCAGCATAATCAAGAGGTGCTATTACTACTGAAATCTTCATCAGGCAAGAGTCCCTTATTTTTGCAACAACCATGACACCAAATCACAAGACAAGCATGGATTTGTATTGCTATTGATTTTATCTGTTAGCACCCATAGATTTCCTCGTTCCACAAAAACAAAATAGAAGTGTGGTTGATGCAGTTTCAAGATCATATCCAAAAAGCATGTGCTTAAAATTGTAAACATCCCCAGTAACAATGGGACCACAGATGCATCCACGCTTCTACATGAAACACTGTGGATTCAAGCGTCACTACGATGCATCAGTGTGATAGATTTTTTTTGGAGAAGAGAATATATAGCTGTTTTAACTCTTGCACCATAATGGATGATTGAAATTGCCAGTTCTGCTCCGTGGCAGCACTGGCAGTTAAGCAGCTTTAGGTCCCATAAGCTATTTAAGACTCTCTTTCTTAGCTGCTGCTCAAAAAGAACAAGAGTGGGACACAGTGAGGCAGAGGATACTTAAATCTTGGCTGGTGTGGTGGCTGAGGAAAGAGTTACACCACATTATCACATACCCTTTGTACAATTTTAAATCTAAATTAATTAAATAAATCAGTTGATGAAATCACCCTATAAATGTGACATCAGATCATAATTCACTGCAGCTGCAAGAGCAGGGAGCAGATGGAAGACACCGGATTTCTCTTTGAGCTCAAGTGCCATTTTGCTAGTGCTATTCTATTTCTTTTAGGATTACTACAAGTGCATGTGTACAAAGGGCCTGATTCTGCAGCTGCTTCTTGCACAGTACTTCACTGTCAGGAAACTTTCAACGAAAGCAGAGCAGCTGCAGAACTGTACCTTTCACGTTTCGTTCACTGATAGGAGGAAAATCCTGCCTGTGTCACACTGGTGGAAGTGAGGACAAAAGTTGGCTTTAAGTTTAATTGTAGCCTATGAAGAAGTGAAATGATACTCCCTGTTGTCCTCTCATTATGCACTGTACATTAAACAGAGTTCTTTTAACAAGGATAATTGTTTCCTCCAAAGCTCAAGCTTCAGTACCATCAAGCAATCTGGATGTGCCTCATCACAGGCAGTGCCTAAAGCAGAAAACTACATCCTTAGGCTAGCTAGAGCTGATCCTTCTTAATTCACTTTCACATCATGCAAAGTGAACAGGAAAGGAGAGAGAACATTAAACAATTCTCAATAGTCAATATGTCCCAAATGAAAATGGAGGCGACTTGGAAATTTTTTCTGGAACAATTTATAGCCATGAGTAAGGTGGAGCTGCCATCCAGGCTCCCAGGAGCAGGCTGACCCCTCAGCCAGGAGTCTGTCCAAGCAGGTTTACTGCATGTGGAGCTGCAGGCAGTTTGCAGCAGCTTCTGGCAGCTTGCTGGAAAATGCCAGGGCTGCTTCACTCCCTGCTTCTTTTCTTAAGTCATGACAGTGATGTGGGAGAATGGAAGGATGATAGGCAGCTCTTGGTGTCTCTATTTGCAGATTCCCGGGAAAGAAAACAACACAGTGCAGAGCAATATGTGTTGTCCTCATGAGAGAGGACCAGCATGCATGCTGCTCTCTGTCCTGAACGCTGGAGTGTGAAATAAGGTTCATTTACAGCAACATTTAGCCTCATCCAAAAATGTACCGAAGACAACACAAAACCTTCCATACACTTTGTTTGATTTATGTGAGGTTTTTTTCAGTTCTCCCTGAAAATTGTCATCAGGCTTTAATGAGTAGCAAAGAATCTCCAACACACAACTCAGATGGGAAAGGAATGCCTACGGCATGCTCTGACAAATGGGAATGATTCCTGTAGAGTACAGGCTGAGGCTGCCAGGAGATTAGAACTCATCTCCCCATGTCACTTAAAGCTAGCCGTGGAAATGAGAGGTAGCAGCGGCAATACATTAAACATTCTCACCAGTATCCTCCCAAACACTAACTACTAGAGACAATAAAAGACAGAAAACCACCCTTATTTTACTGAGAGCACTGCTTAATGGTGGTGTATGCATGAACAGACTTCAAACTGCTAGAGGATAGAGGGGAATTCTTTTTCCACTGAGGTGTCTGGACATAGTAACTATACTGTGCCTTCCAATTTCCCAGTCTGCATCTTCACTCTTTATAGACATAAACAGGCAAAAAGAGGTAATGTCATCTATTCTGAGGTGAACACTAGTCATGATCAGAGTCAGTCTTAAAAGTTTCCAGAAGCCATTCTAATAGAGCAGGGTCAGTACAGAGCTGAAAAAGTTACACAATGTTACTCCACCTTCACATTTAATAATCTAACATACTTTTAAACTTTATTTTGAAAGTTTAAGGATTCTGTATACCATTATGCTTGTCACTAGCTTATCATTCTTTCTTCCTACGCTGTTATTTGTTGGGCATATTGGAAATCTTAGACTTAAAACCAATCCTTAAGCACTTAGAAATCTAAAGTGAATTTTAATCAACACTAACATGACCTCAGAATTACAAACCACAGATCCAGAATATTTGCTTTAATATTAGATTTCAGATCTTGTAAACTTACTGGATAATTGCAGCCTATTTATATTAGAAGTTGAATAGTTGTTTTGTTTCTCTTTAATTGTGGTAGTCAATAGCCTATTTGTCAAGATTGTAACATATTAAAGATAAAAAGAAACTACTTAACAAAACCATCTGTTATGTGATCTAGATAAAAGACTTTAAAAATTGCTTGTATAAGAGAATTCTAAACTTTATCAGTTCCAGATAAATAGAATAAAAATTTTCCTTTCCATTTTTTTTTATAGGGGGTGGAGACTAATGCTAGTTTTTATTTGCATCAATAGCCTGAACAAGGGGTTGTAATTGAAATAACTGATAACTGCTGAAATTATATGCTTTCAGGTTCTGAGAATGGTTACAATGGTTTTGAAATTAAACCTTTGAGGTAGGCTACAAGTGAGAGGGAAGAGGACAAATGTTCTGTAGTTAGGGAATCAGTAGAAACAGATGTTTCCAACAGTTCTCTATTTCAGCCTCTTACCTGCAAATGAGAAGGTACACAAGAATGGACTAAGAAGGTGAAGAAGTAAAATAAGGGGGTTTATTGCTGTTGGGTTGGGTTGGCTTGGGGGGGGGGG
>NW_009953318.1:1299250-1304016 GCF_000747805.2 Chaetura pelagica
GGACTGGGGGGGGGGGAGGGGTTGTGTGATGGGGTTTACTTCATTTCAGTTTGCAATTACTTTTCCCTCCCTATTATTCTCTTTTTGTAAATGTCAGTTAAAATAAGGTATTTTAGTTGCCAGGGGAAAAAAAACCAAACAAACCCACAACCTTTTTGAAAATGCCTTTATTGAAAATCCTGCAATATCATGGCACTTAAGGTGTGCGAGTGAAACAAAAACCACCTGATCTGGGTGAGCACTGTGTCCATGTGCCAACAGTGCACACAGGTTCAAAACAATGCAAAATTAACAGCTGACCTATATATGTGCCAAGCCACTTCACATTGATTTGTGGCATCAGAAATAGAGGTCATAATAATAAAAACAATAACAACAACAAAAATAATACTACATACAATTAATAAAGTGATCATGTTCAAGAAAAAGAAGCAGCAAAAATGGACCTACTTCCATTAGGGTCCAAGCAACTTAATTTAGTTATGAGTTCAAGACTAGTACTCAAAAAAGTACCAGTGAAAGAACAAGAGAAACTCAGATTTGACAGTCTAGGTTATATTGTATCTATAAATTACTTGGTTACCATTAAGAACTGTCATGCAGCATGTGAAGGCAAGTTTTGCCCAAGAAAAACAAGCTTTAATCATGTAGATTTCTCACAGAAAAAAGAAGAAGAAAAAAAAAAAAAAAAGGCCAGTTGTTATTGTGTGATACCAGGAGCAGATGCTCAGTTTCAACTTTCTGTCCTCTAATATACACTATGACATAATAATGCATTAATTGATGACAGCAGATTTCAGAAATGGATAAATCACCTTGAGAATTGAGGGAATAAATTCCCTTTATCATGTTTCAATTGTGATTTTATCCAAGAGTAGTAGGTAATACTAAATTTTTCCCTCTAAACCTTTCAGTTGCTTATCCTGCCATTGTGATGGATGGCAATCACAGAGCACCATGTCTTTATTTTACATTATTGAAGAAATAACTGAAATGAACTGATAAATCCTGTTAATGACTTTTGTTCTACACCTGTCCTCCTCCTCCGGTGTAGAAAAACTTTATTCATAATATTAATTTAGGGTTTTTTAAATACCTAATCCAACAGTTTCAAATTAAGGGAAGAAGAGTGCACTGGATTTGTGAACTTCCTTAATACATTGAATAGCTGGAAATATCTCTACTGGCCTAGTTATGTACACTCCAAGCTTTACATGATACAGCTTGAACTCTTTCTCACCTCTGATTGCCAGAAATGCTAACTATCTTATTAACATTACATACATCTACTCATCATTATGACAGAAAAACAACATGATCATATTTACACCAAGAGTCACAGCTGTGGGTGTCCCTCACAAAATGAAATTAGTTTTGATTTTGTGTCATGACAATGTTCATTAATGACATGCACTCTAAAAGGGCGAGATCAGTCAGATCCATGAATCACTGCAACAACAAAAATCAAGTATCTTGGTGAGTATCCACATGACTCTCTCTCCTCTGACTTCTCACATATATTAGATGCCTTCATGTAAAACTTGGAATTTTAGTCTCTGCCCTTCAAAAGGAAACCCATGGTATATAGAGATGATACAATAAATACCTATATTAAACCATCAGCAAACACCCAACAGGCCTCTATCACAAACTGATTGGCCTAATTCTTAAGAAACTGTTTTTAATGTGCCCTGGATAAGCACTAGAGGGAAAAGGGAACCTAAGTTCTTAATTCTCTAGATTTTTTAAATGAACTACTTTGCTGCTAAGAGTATAGAATATTTACAGGACTAACCTTTTGAAAACACTTGCCCTCAGCAGACAGGAGTAGGGAAACTCATAAGAGATGATAGCAAAAGCCGTATGTGCTGATGACCTAATTCACCCAAATTCTGTGAAGTCAAGCTATTTCTTATCAAAATAGCTGAACAATTCATTAGTTTCCTTTTATACCAGCTGGTTCTTTAAATCATTACTTATGTTAGGATTAAATTTTCTCATTCTCTCAGAAGCAAGTGGATGGTCTTTAACTATACTTTATTCTCAAATCTGTGTAAAAGTTAGCAGGTCCTACTGGAATTATCTGCTATCTCTTTAGTGATGTTCACAGAAAATCTTTCATTTTAAATATGCTGTATGATTCCCATTATTGACATTAAACATGCAGTACAGCTGTTTTATTTTCACTGAGAGACAGATATAACTCAGCAGTAGTTTGTGAAATGTATGTACGTACCTATATATATAGAAACACCCATTTCTCAAATGACATGCAGCTTAAAAAAGAGAACTTACAGTTAAGATTAATTACTTCAATTTTATGTGGAAAAGAACAAGAATACAGAAATTTGCATACTTCAAGGTACTGGTAGAAGACCAGCATGTAGTACAAAAGATAATCTCCCAAACTTAAAGAAGATGGCAAACATAAAAATGTAGTCAGTGTCCAGCCAGCCATCACTTCCTCCCTCCATAGGTAGAAAAGAGACTCCAGTATTACAATTTCTTAATAGCTAACATTCAGTTCTCACCTAATAAGACAAAAAGTTTCATGCAAGAGGTAATTGCTGCTGCTCAGTAGAAGTAGATGGATTAAATACAAAGGTAGACAGACTACAAGGTTGTGCTGTTGCAGCCCAGCCACCTTATTTCTGCTCATATGCTCTCTTGGCCAAGACAGAAAAATCCTTTCAGAGGCTGAGAAACTTCTTCAAGCAAACTTTTCAGAGCCATTAGGAAACCTCTGGTAGGAAATAAAGTACTGGCACAGTAACAATCATTTTTAAAAAGGGAAAAATGCACAAGAGGAATATGTGTCAGTCTATGAGACTATTCCACATCCGTGGTAATAAAAAATAGCTCCACTGAGGTCAACTGATACATATAAGCATAGCATGAAAGTAAATAAGAACACTAGACTTCTAAGGATGTAGTTACATGTTCATTTATCTTGGTGAAATTGCACATTAAATAACTCTCAATGCTCTTTCTTGTCCTGCCAAGTGCTTATTTCTACCACCCAGAATTATAATGCAAAATAGTCCTTAGTGCTGACCTCTGAAAAGCATTTATGTAAACAACTACACATGTCTATGTGCTTACACATAAAGCTACATGACATGAAAGAAAAAATGGCCTACTAAAGTTAATTTAAAAAGAAAAACTACAATATTTATCAGGAGGAAATAATTTTTAAACCCCCTCCCTCCAAAAAAAACCAAAACAAAACAGTTGCCAGCAAAAATTTGAAGAACATTTTCTGGTTAAGGGTAGGTTTTTTTAAAAAGATAATCTAAAAATGTACAGCTAGATTCATCTGACAGGCCACATTTTCAACTTCACACATTATGTGAGCTTGTAGATCAATGGCTCAGAAATTTTCCTGTTCACCCTAGTCAATTGTGCCCTGCAGTCTTATTATGCTACGGCTGGGCAGGCACCCAATTCCCAGCTTACCACCTCCCTGACAGATGATATTTCCAGGAATGCTGATATCTTGTAAAGAAAATGCCAAATTAAGAGCACTTATCAGGGGCCATCTTATCCAAAACAAACTTGACAGAAGGAAACAGAAATCAAAGTGCTCTAATGTTCTACCCAGAACCAAGAAAGCATGTGAGACAAGTGAGAAATGCTTTCCTGACAGCCAAGGTGGGCAGGCATCCCACAGAGCCCAAGTCCTATGAGGTGCACCTCAGGAGCAGCTCCTCTCTCCTCCTCAGAGCCATGGATCACGCCTCAGGCTAAGGATTATTCCAAAGAGAGAGGATCTTAGGGAAAAATCACAAATTCTTTCCTGCTCCTGATAGCTGTGCCAAAGCAGGAACCTTCAGCCTTGGGCCCTAAAAGCATGAAAGGCTTTGAGGTAAAAGATGAGTACTGGGGACATATATTACATAACCCAGGTGAATGGACTTTTGTCACTGATACTTCAGTGCCTTATACCACCACGCTTGTAAATAACTAATGAAGCAATAAGAGTGCAATAAGTTGTGTCCAGTTCTGGGCCCCTCAGTTCAAGGTGCAATAAGTTGAAAACTGTAAAGAAATAAATAACAACATAAGGAAGCAAACAAAACTTACATACCTATTAACTGCATTCATGGGCCAACAAGGTTTAGGGTTTTTTTCCCCTATTTCCTTCAATTCACCATGAATTAGACTTAAAAGTCTAATTAGTCTTTAGAGTAACCAAGATTGTTACATCAACTGATTTTCAACTAACTTTGAAATTGATACATTGATTATTTGGCTGTCCTTTCACTAAATGACCTGAAAGACACTGTCATCACTTTCCTTCTGATGAATCATGCCAAGTTCAGGAGGAAAAGCCTTCCTGAGTTCATCTATTCTATTACACTATTAAGACAAGGAAAGACAATTTTCCAAAAATGGAGGTGGAGCAAAATCTCTAGCATAGAAAGGCCTGGAAAGATAAAGTCATGATTGATCACATACCAAGAAGAAGCCCCACTTGGTAATCTGAAGTCCAGAATCAGAAATCCATAGTCTGAAACACTTTTTCCCCAATACCACTGTTAATCTTACTGCATTAAGCAGGTTTATCAAACAGACTGTGAGTAGCAAATCACTCCAAACACAGTATACAAATGCAGCAGAGAGATCCTGAATGGTGGCAGCAGATGCAACACAACTGCTGGTTTTGTAGCTACAACCAGAATTACAGGCTCTTTAAAACTTCTCTCAGACTCTGCTCAGATCTTTATAAAGGTACACCATGTGTGCACGTTGTCTTTTTTTTCCTG
>NW_009953318.1:1304068-1343476 GCF_000747805.2 Chaetura pelagica
ATGCTTAATGGCTATGATGCAAGTGGCACCTGCACAAAGCAGAACTCCCCCAGCACTGACCTTTGTCCACAGCACTCATGGCTCTAAATGGATCTTGGCAACTTACTATTTCGTGGAATGGATTATTAGAGGATTACTATGGAAATGCAGGACACTAGCAGAATATTAGCATAATAAAATACAAGCCAATAAATATAGCAGTTTCTTGTTGAAATGTAATTTCCAGACAGGAAACTATGTAACAACACAAATAAAATAAAACATAGCCTCTCTCATTTTTATAATATTTAGTTTTTTAATCTTCTGGAAACTTTCATTAAGGCTTTTTGTTGGGTTTGAGCTTTTTTTGTGTGAATTTTTTTTAAAAACACACAGAGATGCTCATAGGTCTTATTTCCTACTGACAGACTACCAGCTGAATATCAAACAATCAGTGTTGATTAAGTTTATAAAAGTGGAGTTCCTCATCTTCTAATCAATATTTTTGTTGAATTGCAGCACTATAAATTTTCGTGGCCATTTACTTTATTCCCCTTCCCATACAAACTAACCCTTCCCAACTAGTAAGTTAGGAATGTAACCTATTCACACATTAAAATGATCTATTACCCAAATCCCCAGAGTGCTGTTTTCTGTAATAGATGTTTAAGTGCTTTACATGCACACACAAATGCACAAGAATTAATAAATCACTGAAATCTTTGAGGTTCATCCCATTAAAGCTACAGGTATTCCTTAATCCCTCCCAAAAAATTGACCTTTAATTAACCTGAGCCACAAATGAACATGTAAATCTGTATTTAAATTGCTTCCTTTCAACATAAATATGCTTTAAAAACCATATAAACATCCCAAAGCCTGTAAGAAAAATTGCAGAAGTAAAGGAATGAGTGAATATTCATGTATGGTAGTGATTTTTTTCTGATTAATAGGTATTAAAAAAATTAATCTATGCCTTTTCAAGAAATTTCTATTAACAATAGAGAATGAAAATTTTTACAGCTTCACCCAACTTGCCATGGTCATATTCAGCTGTGACATGAATGGGAATGCTACAGAACTGACCGTGGTGCAATTTTCCTAGAGGCATACATCACATGGGGTACCAACACTAACTGCCCTCCCTGATCCTCTTTCCACCATGTGAATGAACTCCAGTCCATAGCACATATCATAAAGCTTTCTTGTGAACACAGGATTTCAGTTGTGCACACAGCAGGATGCCTGTGCACTGTGAAGTGCATGACAGCTAATGACGTACCTAGTATTGAACACTGTGACAAGTGCCTCAACAGGCTATTAGTTTTAGCACATGGTTAGCTGAGTAAAGATTGATTCACCAAATGTCTTTTGTCCTGTGTTAAATCTATTTTTCAAAGGTGCTTATATTGCTGTCTTCAGAGCCACATCTGCTCAGTGCCAAGAAAACTTCACAGCTACATCAGTTGGGAAAAGCTGTAAAACTGCTTCTAGTATGTTCTTTAAAATCCATATATTTATAAAACAATTTAAAAATTCAGGGATTTGTCTTGCAAGCTGCAATATGAAAAATAATCAGTTGGTTCATACTGCCTGTGTTGTTAACTCCTTTTGATTCAGTCAACTGTACTATATGTGCTTAGGAACCCCCAATGAAGGGCAGAGTCAAAGGGATAGGCTGTTGCAGAAAACACTACCTGCTGTCAGTGGCAAAACACTTGGTTTTGTCCTACAAGTGGCAGGATAATCTATAAGGGTATCAGTACAGGGAAGACTTTATATTGCTATACTTACCAGAAACCTCAGGTGCTTTTAAACAGCCCTTGTGAGGAAAGCATTACTGACGACTGCAGCTGACTTCTGAGTATACACAGGAGGAAGGATGGGACTCAAAAAAGACAAAAATGCCTGTCAGAGTGAAAAACACAGAAACTGCATATTTAACTGACAGCTTGCACAGTTGTAGTTAGGAGACCAGTCAAGGAAGATTTGGTTGTTCTGAGTTTCTATGTCCATTGCTAAGAGGAATGTTTGGATGACCAGTTATGATACATAAGTAAATGATCTAAGAATCAGAATTAGTTTAAAGGCACAATATGACCTTAGAGTAACGTTAATTAAACTAGAACAAAATTATTTGGAGAGATGCAGTATAGAGTGTGCTGTTGCTGACCTCACTGTTCAAAATTACTTCCATTCACAGGCAGCAGAATTAGACATCTCCCAATAAGCTCTTATTTTCACTCACTGCCAAAGAAGGCTTCTGATTTGTATATAAAAGGATGCACATGCATAAACGTCTGCATACACCCACCCACATATATGCATACTTAGGAAGAACACAGTGGAGGTAACTCTTCTCTTGTCATCAATCAGGACAGACAGACAGATCTCAAATACTCGAGTCACGAATGTTTGAGCTAGAAGCACATTATTGTACTGGAAAGTATGTCTTATGGCATCTGCTGATGCATGATTAACTAGCATTTAAATCCTTGCAGGGAAACGAAACAATTACTCTTAGCCACAGCTGAGTTACTGAATTTATAGTAATGGGAGGGAATTAATAACCATCTGCAGAGCCTTCTAATAGGCAGCCACAATAAAAAATAGCCCAAAATTTTAAACAAGTGCATTTTTTAAAAGCTGTGAGACCTCTGCATTGAACACTGCATGACATAAGAGCAAGGCAATGCAAGTATGGATGACCTCTGCTTTTGCTTTGAGCACTGCACAAGTAAGGCAGCAATATTGATTTCACAGGGGGAAATCAGAAAGATGAGACACACTCATCTAGGTGGCCATCAGACAAGCCCTGAAACAGCAGAGCAGGTACTTACAGGATTAAAAGAAACTATCAAGGAATGAATGATTCCCATCCACTTCCATGAACACTTTCACAAGTCAAAAGGAGGCCATGGCACAGAGCACTGCTCCTCAGTCTGTTGTGACCTGAAAATCCAATGACTGTTTCAGAGCTATTTAAAGCATGCACAACACACAAATAAAAGACAAACAACATTTCAACATAGTAGCTGGCCCATTATCAATCCCAACGTATAATTGCTTCAAAGCTGTTTGAAACCCAGTTGCTTTTTACTTATTTGTAAAGAAATACAATCTCAGCAAAGATATGATGAAAAGAATGGTACTGATATGCATGTAAATTTAGCCTACATTGAGCTAGGTTGCAACAATTTAAAACTGGATTTGATGTAGTCTAATTAGAAATATTGATTAAAATTAAGCAGCTCACTGGATGATGATGATGGGCTAATAATAACAATTGATTTTGCTTTGATAAATTAACCAAAATGTGAGCTGAAGGTACTTAGATTTCGACCTATTTATGGCCCACATTCCCTTTTCTTGTTTGCATTGATAAGTCTCTGAGATTTGTCCAGAATATTATTATAATGACAAATCTGAAAACCACATAATTCCCAGCAGGATTGACAACAGCCACTTCTATGGTGGCTCATTTTGAAATGCAGAGTTGTTGTGAACCCCCCTCACTCCACTCCAGATTTACTGAATTACATGTAGTGTGTGAGCAGCAGTAATAGTAATTAAAAATAATGAGGCCTGCTAAGTCTGCTAATTCTATTATCTTTATAGCATCAGGCTTCAAGCAACTCACGAGCAAAACAGCCCAGATAAGAAATCTCTTCAGAAAGGTCAGTGGTTGTTTACAGTGCAACAGAATCATCTTTCCAGCCTGGAAATAACTAAAAGCAGAAAACAAAATCAAAAGCAGACATCAGAAGATATAGTTCAGAAAAAAGCAAAGGTTAATTGGTTGATAATTGGTATACAACTTTTTTTTTTCCTCTCCCCATTAGAAAATCTAGGTAACTATACAGGGTCCTGTTTTCTCTCTCTCTTTTTTTAACTATTATTTTTAAAATTATTTTTAATTTTTTTTTTTTTAAATCTTTATTTCTTTGCAAAAATTCTTACTTCTTCATGGCAACAGATTATCCTGAATAAGGCAAGATAATAGATGAGACATATATGCACGGATCAAGATTTACTGCTTAGAACACTGCGGTCTTAACTCCTTGAAGAAGAATGGGCAAGCAAAGTCAAATCATAGCGAAATCGGGAGGTTTGAACAGAAGTTGGAATGCAAAAGGTATCTTAACAATAGAATTTACTACTTGTAGTTAGATCAAACAATAAAGGTTAACCATTAAAATGTTGACTACTTACTCATTACCAAGTTTTATACTAGGCCCAGAACATTAATTATCAATTTTAAAGGATTCTATAATCTTAAAAATTTAATTATGAAAATTACTTAAAGTTAAGTTTGCTAATAAAGACAATAAAGGAGTTAATATCTCTCCCCCTTGACAGGCCACAGCTGGGTGTCCCTGGGAGGATCTTAATTCTTGAGGATTAATCTCTCTGGCAGGCATTCATGCTGGAGAGAAGGTACAGCAGCCTCCTGGGAAAGGGTACAGGAAGTCCGGTGATCAAAGATGGGACCAGGCTTTTATAGAATAAATGAAGAATAGAACAGAATTGTATAGAATAAATGAAGTCTTTATAGAACAAAGGCTTTTATAGAATAAATGACTGCTGTCATTTGACTATTTAGCTGTACCTCCAAGATCTCTCATTGGAGAATGAAAGGAAAACAGTAGAAAAGCACCATGAAGACCCTGTTCTCACCAGGCAAGCTCTTTTGTTTGTCTGTTTGTTCTTACTTTATCTCTGTTACGGGCCTAGTTGTGCCTGGGCTGCATGTTCTTCAACACCAGAGAGCAACTGGTGTTACGAACAGCAACACGGTCTTCCCTTTGTGCTTTCAAGGCTGTTACCAGTTCAGAGCTTGCTAGCTCTGAACTAGCTCTGAAGCTTTCTCATGGGAATCTTTCCACTCTAGGCCTGGTCCTGCAAAACTGAGAGGCAAAAAGCAGTTGAATCATTGAGTGTAGCTGAGGCAGGCATCCTGAGAGATGGCACGTCCTGCTACAAAGATGAAGAGTAGAATTTTCCAGACTCAGACTTTCTATGTATTCTATCAACTCAGACTAAAATCCACAATATTTTTTAGGATCCTTCTGCTGCTTTCAGCTGCAGTGGAACTAACAACACTCTTCTAACTTTCAGGGTGCTAAAAAGCATAACTGAGGTGTAGGTCTAAAAAGAACTATAACACAGTAGGTTCTTTGTCTCTCCAAAACTATTAAACACAGATTTATTTTTTTTATTGCTGCTACACTCTGATACTGTCTCTGAGCAGCACCAGCTACAAATGATTAGTAGATGTTTTTTTGCAGCTCACTAACACTTAATTCCTACATGACAAGTCAAACAGTTCTTAGGTTTATCATTTGTAAAGTGACTTGCAGATTATTAAATGTTCTGCAATCTTCCTGTTTCTGCAGACAACCAAAACCAACCAATAGCCTAATGAAAACTATGAACAGGCACCCTCTGACTCATCCAGCAGCTCATTTGTGTTCACTGCATCATCAGCTCTCAAGTAATGTCTTTACCCACCATGACTGGAGGCATACCTTCAGTCTGAACTGGTGAAATGTGCACGTGCGCGCACACAGGCAGGGAGCTGGGAGGAGAGCCTGCAATAGCTGAAGTATCAATATTTTTTGTATCCTCATCTCAAGATTTATCAAAAGGCAGTATGGCTGTGATTGGAGCATTTGGGCTTACTACAAGAACCCTCAAATCTCCTTCGAATCTCATTTGTAAAGGTGACCAGTGTTATTAAGAAACTAAAATAGTAGCTATTTAAGAAAATCATCAGTGCATCACAGTTTAAGCATGTGGAAGCTACACATTACTATTTATAAATGTTTCCGCCCAAAATCTATCCTCTTTCAGCAGTTTAGAAGGTAATCAAAACTAGCAGGCGGTAACAGATATTACTTGTAGACTAGTTGGTGGTGAATAAAAATGAATAAAAACATTCAACAAATTGAATCCATATTTTGCATAAAAATCTAAGATGTCTAATAGTTTTTTAAATTTTTTTTAAAAATTTATGAACATGAGAATAGAAACAAAAAATAACATTTTTCTCAAGCATATTTTCATGTTGTTTGAAGTATTATACAAAATAGTATCACTGACACTAGTTGCCATTTAATTTTGTTATTTAAATGTCAAAATAAAAAATCCAAAATAGACTGCAAAACAGATTTATTTTTTTTCATTGCATTACATCACCCTCATTTATTTTGAATGTTTCAACCAACTCCAAGTCTTTCCACACTTACATATACAGGATATATTTTAGGATAAGTTTCATTTCTAAGATACACATCTTAACAATGAGTTTATGTGTTTACTCTCTTAAACGTATTTTATTTTCCCTAAGGTTTTTCTTAGATAATGACGGAGCATACGTAATAATTCTGAAAAAATGCACTTACTTTAACAGACAAAAGTATAAAGAACTTCGTTTTAGGGACCTGTCAGGAAAATAATACAGCTAAATTTAGTATGAGGTTACATAACTAAGGAATTAGTAACAATGAAATTACTACATCTGTAACCTGTGTAATACAGCAAAAGTGTAAAAGAAACAAAAAATAAGATAAAGTTTGAAAGCTTTGCATGAGAAATAAAAAAGAGAAAACCACAGGCTTAACTATTTCATTAAAAAAATGCACATTATCCTTCAGAAAATTTTTCCCTTTTTTAATTTCCTACAGCAACAGAAACATCTGTATAACAACACAAATTATATTTATTTCAATAAACATCCTTCGCATTACTTGCATTCTACAGGATTTGCAACTATTCTTTCAGTGTGTACAACTTCACTCGTATTCCCAGTATTTCTATAAAATCATCAAATTCTATACCATATCATTTTGGTACATACAGTATATGCATAGTCTCTTCAGAAAATGTCCATCTGTCTGAGTTTTATTGCCATCTGTCCGTGGATTCTTCCACATGAGAAGCCACAAGGAGGCAACAGCAAAAGCAAAGGTCAGAGGCAAAAAACAGAAATTGAGAAAGACACAAATTTCTATGAAATACATAAGGAAAATAAAAATTCAGCACAAACAAAACCAAGACAAAGTACTGCTTATCTGAGATGTGGTGTCTAACCCTCTGGGATCTGTGCATCACCTGCTAGAAACAGCTGGAGCTGAAAAGGACCTGCAGGAGATGCTCACCAGACCTTTCATGTCTAGCAAAGGCACTATCATGACACTCTTGGAACTAACCTGGACTCTTGACCTCCTTTCCTTTAGAAGTGCACAGTGCCATTTTCTTTGGACTCAGGCTGAAATCCAGTACCCCTTCTATCTTATATCCCTACTATCAATATAAATGTTATCTAATGTAGATGTTGTTATTTTAGGATGTATCCCACACAAGAATCTTCACATATGATTCTCCATATATCTCTAAATGAACAGGGACTTTGTTTCTATCTGTTTGGAAAAAAACAGACTGGCCTTGGTTCCCATGTGCAGAACAGCAAAGACAATTCAGCAACTGTGTGTTTCAAACACCTTAACAGATAGAGTTCAAACACAATCTTCCAAAAGTAATGATCAAAGCATTGGACATGCAAGCATAGAAGCAGAATCCTGTTATTTTAATGGGAGTTTTGAAGAGACACTAAGTCCAGACCTGTTATGCATTTGCCCTAGTAGTGGTTGTTTAGTTCACCATCTCATTTTTTTAACCCTCAATACTCTCCTCCAGCTATCTCATGTATCATACTCATAATTGCTGTCGATTGGAGAATACCATTCTGTGGATTGAGTGGAAATGGAAAACATAGGAGGGAAGTCATGGATAATTACACTGGTTAGCCTTAGTCAGAGTTCAAGGTAGCGCTGGCAGAGAAATGCAAGGAAATATGAAATTGCCTTTCAGCCCAATGCTGGAGAGTTGCCATATGGAATCACAGGGAGAGCAATCAGGGAAAAATATATTAAAAACTAAGCAGTACGTTCCAAAGAGACGCAGTCCACCCTTGCTTCCTTTCAGGGATTTGCAAAGGAGCACTGGAACTCCTAAAGGAAAAACTAATTTAAACTATAACCTCTGAACGAATGTATAATCAACTCCACCAGAAGAAAAAAAAATTTAAAAAAATAAATACAGAGCAAAAGACCCTTCTGAATATGTGGATTAAGGCAACAGAAGCAATCAGTCTCACCAGTGCAAGAAAAGTAAGTCCACATACATGCATCAACTGTATATCCTAAAGCACTTCTGAAATCGGCAAGGACAATGACTTCTGTCCCTATCAGAAAAGGCAAAAATGGTGTTTTCCAAGTTGTGGAAGAATTACAGAGGAGGAAATGGGTAGGCAAGAACAATTAACAAATTAACACATTTTTCAGTTATGCCTTGATAAAAGTTCATTACCCCTACACACTATCTACTCACTTTCCAGTTGGAAACAGAATAAATTAATTGGGTTAATGCTTTGTTAATGGCATTACAGAAAGGGTATCTACAAACCTACACTTAACAAGTACAGCAACTATGCAGATGAACTACCTTGGCAAAGGACTAGAAAAAGCCCCATTTTTATACATACCAATTACTTATAACTCTTTCATATAAAGATCTGAAAGGCATTTTTTTCTAAATATGTTTGTAAAAACAAAAGTAGTATCACAAATGATATTTTTTAAATACTATTCACTAAAAATTACTTACTGAATCTCAGACTTAAATCTTTCTCCAAAATAAACATAGAAACAATAAAAGTAAAAAACTGTATTCATGTGTTTGACCTTAAAACACCTTTCAACTTCTAAAGAATCTTACCAAGATTCAAAACCTAGAAAAAGGCATAACGAGCACTGCCATTAATGTGTAGTGTGCTACCAGAGTAGCACTAAGGAGATGACAGTGCCCACAGAAGTCACCTTCACAAATGAAAAATCCTTCAGCCTGGTGAGTACACACCACTGAGGGCACCATTCGGATCCTGTCTTGGTATGACCTGAGTCCTGACTATGCCAGTCCTTTCCTTCACCCTCCTATTCATTCCTACTTTCCCCTTTTGCTATCATTGCCACACACACAGAGCCATGCCAACAACTGGCCTCAGGGAATCGATTCAGCTGAAAATTGGCTGAGGAGGAGAAACAGGGACAATGAGGGTCAACAGGAGCAGACTGCAATTAGACTGGCTTAAACTAATCTTGAAACAATACCTTTAGTACCCAAAGAGGATATTCCTCTCTGTATCTATCAAGACTTGCAGAGAGTCAGCTACATCATTTAATTGCATAGACATAGCTAAGAGCTATGAATGAGAGGGGAAGGAGATAGCCTTGTCTGAAACTTTATAATGCAACCTGGTGCACTGAAGACATAATAAAATTATTTGCTAAGCCAGTCCACACATTAGAAGAGCAGCTGCCTAGTGCCTAACTACAAAATTACTCCGTAAATGAAAAGCAGGAATAAAGAGTAGCCAAATGGAAAAATACTTCCTGACCCAGCCAAAGAAAACAATTTACAATGGTTTCTCAGAACAGATAAAAAGGGTGCATGCACAGCACTAAGATGTAGGAACTTAACTTCAGCGTACTCAGCAAATAATTATATATTTGCATGGGTGTTTTAAAGACAGTTATCTGAGGTGAAAAAAAAAGTAGACCTTTTTTTACTAGACAGTTTAATGAAGGAAGATCTTCAAGATCTTAATTTGACATATAAGAGCAAGAAACTGATACTGTATTAATATTTATATTAATGTAAAATCATCTGCCTCTCCAGCCTTTCACCCAGCAATCCTCAAGTTCTTCACATATGGCATGCTACTGTTGCAAACCAAGGCTGATTCACAAAAAGGGTCAAAAAAGGGAAAATTTAATAAAGTTAGATCATCCCTAAATGGAACTCAGAACATTTTATATGCTTGGAAATCATCACAGCTTTGCCCAATCACATGACAAACAGAAGAAAGACTAAGGTGTCATTCCTTCCCCAAAGAAATAAATGGCAAAAATCTCATTAGCCTTCACTTGTGTTTCTCATTATAGCAGTTAGATTCTCAGCAAGTTTAAATTATCTTAATTTCAATTAACTTAATGGATCTATAGACAATTACTTTCACAAAATGATCTACCTTAAGTATTCTGATGTACCCATTCAGATGTAACTAGTGGAATTCAATTCTAATCATTACCCTCAGTTGTTTTTTTTTTCCCAAAATCTAGTTTTATGCTTGGCCCATAACAGCTGTGGGACTATGTTAAGTAAAAATAAGTGCCTGCCTTCTTAATCTTGTCATCATATGTCTAATTAAAAACATATCTCCATTTTAGAGGCCCAAACCTTGGAAAAACACAAGTTTTGGCAGACTCATCCTAGTTGCTAATATATATTTATTCATGTTATGCAGTTTTAGATTGATTGAGATATGCATATAAGAGGAACAAGAAGACCTGATGTACACAGAGAGAGTTGAAAGTGTAATTTGCACGGTACTGCTTACACTGTACTCTTAACAAGAAAAATGCTCTTAATATAAAAATTCTGTAGCTGGCTATCATCAGATTATTTTTCAGGAACTCTATCAATATAGCAGAAGCCTCATATCTTTCAGATGAAAACTAAATATACACAGATCAAAATAAACAAACACAGGGACCACATATGTTTTTTTTACCCACTAGTTCTCTTGGACACTGCAACTGAAATAAGTATTACTGAATATTATCCCTGAATTGCCATGGGACAACCAGGGAAAAATTTCTCTAAGTCATATTTTAAGATCGCAGCAGAGGTAGGGTTAGAAGCCAGTTCCCCCAAAACTTCTACTCTGCACCTCAAGCTTCTGAGAGCAACAAATTTTGAAAAAGATATCTGGAATTTCAAAGGAACAACAAATATGCTGGAATTGGTGATCACTGCTTCAAGTAAGGATTCAGTTCTCTGTTCCACATCCAGTTACTGGATGTATCAGGGTTTTTGACTGCTTAAGTTTCATGAGGTGTGCAAAGCTCAAGTATTGGCCTTTCATATGAACACTGAAAAAGTTATACCTGAGAACAGGGTGGTTTCAGTGAATCAGCAGGTGCTAATCTCCCCTCTGCTACAAACTATAGAGAATTTTATTCACAGAAATAAAAAGAAAAGCCTTCATTACATTCTAAATGTGAGCCCACTGAGGTATCAAACCAATTCTTATTTGTGCATATTTTTGAGAACAAAACTTCTAGCTCTATCTATGCAAATTATAATTTTAGAATTTGTCTGTGGTACTAGCATGCTTCCTATCATTTAGCAACATGTAACAATCAGCAGGTTATTTGGATTTGCTTAGGAACAAAACATTCATATCATGATGCTATTGACAGTGAAATAGCTGGCTTTATCAAATATTGTAACAGAATGTGTACAGACACTCCTTCATAGGATGAGATAGAACAGAATACTGAGAAGCAACAAAAAAGACACTTTGAAGCCAGTAATAAAAATTATTTGATATATGCTGAAACAAGAAGGTGGTATCTGTTTCCCATGGAATATACTGTTGCTTTCCCATCTTCCACTTAGCAAGCCAGGGAGAACAACAAACACACACACAAAAAAATAGCAAAAAAACCTGCAGTCATGCAGAAGAAAATAAATTACTAGGTGTGTGTAAGCACATATTTTATATATATAATTTGAGACATTCGCCTTTTGACTGCTTGAGATGCCTGTCTGGAAGTATGATTGGTAACCACATCTACTGTGAAGCAGGAAACAGAGAAAAAATCTTTCCCTACAGAGTGAAATGGAGTTCTGTAAGTGCAGTTGTAGATTGCATAACCCAAAGCTGCCTCAATTTCCTTCTACAGTTAATAAATTTAATCAACACCCTGTCACCACAGACCTTCTGAGAAGAATTCTGAGACTTAATGAGCTCAACTTAGAAGTGCCAATGGGCCAGTATGGATGTGGGAATTAGTCAAGACTTCTGCAAAACAACAACAACAACAAAATCAGAGAAAACAAACTGTTTGGCAGAAAATTAACTCAAATGTATCTAAAAACATGGTGCTCTCTGGGCAGGAGGTAATAAAGAAAGTATTAAATGTTACCAGTTCTACTGAAAAGTTGCCAGGTAGACATTAATGTAAAAAATGAATTAATTATAAGTTTTAAATTAAAAATAAAAGATACAGTTTTATTCCTTAATGGCAATTTCTTCTTCTATAAGGCAAACTTGCAGACAAGAATGTATGTTTCTTCCACTAAAATCAGGGAAGAATTGGAGGGAGCCCATATACATCTTAGCAAACTAATTTATAATCCTCTTTTTAGGAACACCTTTTAACATATCACCAATGTTCTACTTCACTTGTTTATGAATTCAACATGTAAACTTTTCTGAAATGTTTCTGAGTGCACCAGATTTTTGCAAGGTTGATTCAGACCAATAAGGAATTCTTGCTATTCCTTTTCAGAAACAAGACATGATATCACAAAATTTGAGAATATTCTCTTCTTGACAAGTGATGCTACTGAAAAATGCAATTATAGGATAGTCCATCAGGAAATTTTACTCTGATACAACTGATTATGGTCCTTTAACATAATCAGAATATTATAAAATCTGGGGTAATTCTTTAAAAAGAGTCTGTAAAAATAATTTGATGAAAAAAAGCAGCACAGAAAGGATTATTGAAATGAAGATGGGTGATACAGGTACAGCTGAATAAAATATCCAGTTTACAAGGGAAAAAAAATAAGAAATATGACCATATTTTTCTACCTGATACTTAAATTTTATTTAAGTTACCACAGCATGTGGCAGTCCAGACAGGAAACCAGCCATGTTACGAGCTGGATGAATAAGCTAAGATTTCTGTTGGAAGGCTTTTCATATATGTTTATGGGAACTTTCACAATTGTGACTTTAAGCAGAGTACTACTCAGGGCTACAGGGAGCATAATTAAAATGCAGAAATTAAAAAGTTCGGAGTTTTTTTCTTGAATGAAAGTAAGACTTAGCAGTTAGTAACGCAAAACATTAACAACAGGGTTCATAGTTCTAGGAAAACCTAAGTTAAACCCAGCCAGGCAAAAATCCAGTGTCACTCACCTTGATCTGGCACGCAGTGACCTGGTTCTTGCCACAGTGGGAGAACTCTGTGTCATCTTGTCACTGTGAATTGGATGACTCTGAAGACCAAATTCAAAATCATCTATCAGTAGGAGCTTTTTGGCACTCTGTGAAGCTGCAGCAGGATCCAAAACTACCATTAGTTCATAGGTGTTATAATACGAGCATGGTGAATGATACTTTTCAGCCTGTTTCTGCCTCTTCTCCCCAGCTTTCTTCATCTCTCAGAGAAAGGAATGAGAGAGGGGGGAAAAAACAAGCAATAAGGTACAACACATGGTAGCTGACACTCCATCATTGACACCTCAAAATGGTGCCTCTGGTTAACTGCAAAGTCCTCAGAAAACTGCTGCAGTGAGAGACCAAATCATGAAACTAATGTCAACCTAAGGAGTGAAATATTTCCCTTCCAAGTAACTACAAAATCTTAAGTCTTCTCTTTATCTCTTCTGGGCCTTTTTCTCATTAAGATAATCAATCCAAAAGAATGTCACATTATGTTTCTTTAGCAGCAAATAAGTGCATAGTTGTAGCAATAAGGTGGCTGACAACTTCAAAGTGTATTTAGACTAAGAATTTTTACCCACATCCAACATCCAGCTATAAACCTGTTAACATTGCTTTGAAAATGAAGCAGTTCGTAATTCTTCCACTATCACCAATAATATGTGCAGGTTAAACTGTGTACTAGCAACTTCCCTGACCACCTTGATCTCCAACAGGTATTGCGTGTGTTACGATTTGTGCAGTCTCATATTGGCAGTTTGCAAAATTGTGTGGAGCTTTTTTTGTTTTGCTATGGTGTTTGTGTTGTGTTCTTTCAAATTGAAAATAACTGCTAAACCAAGCTGCACATTTAATTATTAGATCAAGTGTATGTCAAGCAGTGTACGCTAACACAGTCAGAATAACTTGTCATGAAAAGCTGAGATTTTGACAAACACCTAGAAGTCTCCTTCAATTAAATCCAAAGGCTGTTAATTTAGATGCAGAATAGTCCTGCCTATTCACTTACAAGAGGAGCATTTGTTCAGAAGGGTTCTTGTTTACAACAAATTATTATCAGTGTCTTGAATCTATTCTAAATTTGGGATTTTTTTTTTCCCTAAGGATTTGGTTACAGATTCATTCTGATGATCTGTTTTAAAGCACACATTCCCAAATACTGCCAATAAATGGCCAATAACCTGATTCAGGCTTTTTATGTGACAAAATTGATCCCTCCATTAAAACAAAAAGAACAGGCAGCTTTGTTTTAAACTAAAGACAACTTCATCCTGCAGGCTGCCCTCTGCAGACTTTAGGTAACAGATTTTCCATTTATAACTCATGATAATTTATGTCTTATCAACACTGTAAAGGAAAAAGCATCACAAAATTAAATCCACACCAACAGACAGCAATAGGAGGCTGTTTATTCTCTTCAGTTGATTATTTTTTTACATTGAGCTAGTTTCTCTGCACCCTCCACATTGGAAGAAATAATGAAATTCCCAGTAAGGGCTTTCACTATTTTCCTTTTCCCAAGGTGACTATGTTGGTTGAGAAAGGGATTGGAAAGATTGAGACTTGCTCTAAGCTGAGGAACCAGTGAATAGGTGGTGGCCAGAGGCAGATAAAAAACTCAGCAAGTCAGGTAAGAGCAGGTGCAACTCTGGGAAGTAATATAAATGACAGGAATATGGCCTCAACTTCTGGGCCTTTAGAAGACTTACTTGTTTCCAGGGGAAGTTGCACCACAGGGCCACAAAGAGAGGGTAAGTTTTTCAACTTTGAAGATGTGACTGAGGTTAGAAGTGAATAACCCTTGTTCTGATTTCTTTGTAGGAGGAAATCCTTGTATTATCCAAACACAGCAATTCCAGAAGAGAAGAAAAAAACCCAAACAACCAAAAAACAACAAAACCATCTAGCTAAGAACTGTGTCCTTTGAATTCCACATTTCCTTAAATTCCACATTGAAGCAATAGGTCACTACTGACGTGTAAACATAGCACATTGCTAACTTAGAAAAATGTTATGTTACAGGTTTTTGCATCAACTAAATAAATATTTAATATTTCTGAATAAATGTTTGCTAGTCTACAAAGAAAAAAAAAATAGTTACAAGTGCAAAGTGACACCAGGCTGGATTAAACAATTTCCCAGCAAATTATCCAGTAAAAGTCTGCAGGGACTTCTAATGCACATCATGATGTCACACGGCAGCTGTACAGGAGGGAGCTCTGCTGAAAGGCCACTGACAACACATGAGACACGCTGGGGAGAATGTTCTTTCTGACTTGCTTGCTAATCCTATTTCTCACAACTGACAGCCCTGACACCTTGGACAAGGCTGAAAATTAACTGTCCTTACAAAACCAATGAACAAGAGTCTCATGAAGTTGAATGGACTTTGAGCTTGTAAATTCTGCTTGCAACTAATTCTTGGGCAAGGGACTCAAGCTTCTTAAAAAAACAAATCTAACTTCTCGAAGAAGTAGTGTTCCTTTTTCAGCATTTTACAACAGAGATTACAGGTCTTTTTGTTTTGTATCACATTCTCACAAAACAAGTTATCTGCTAAACAGCTTAGGTCTTTAAATGACTGAAATTATAATTAACAACAAATTTTTCTTCTAAAAGTCCTAACTCACTCCATTTTAGGATTATTCTAATTAAGGCTGAATTTCCCTATTTTAAGAAAAAAAAAAAAATGGTAACCAGTGCTTTGGGAGTGAAAGTATTTGCATCTTTGTCAGAGCCTTATGAGAGAAAAACAGAAACAGAAGTCTGGGTAGACAAGCAGTCTTACATGGAGGGGCTACTGGATAGTGTTCTGCCACAGACAAAAAACCCTACATGTGCTTTGTAATAAATGTGTTTTTACAAATAGCCTGAAAGTTGTCCTGGAGGTACTAGAGGGAAGAGGAAAGAAGGTGCTGGCTAATGAACCACGCCATTATGAAAGGTGGAAATGAAAGAGACATATTAGGTTAATATCCAAGAGTACAATAGCTGTACATGGTTCCCTGGAGTATATTTTCCTCACATTTTTCTCCATCTCTTTTAAATGTCTGAACCTCATGGGTTCCTATCTTTTCTCTTGAGATTCAGTTCCATTGTCTAATAAAACTTCCTTGTCAGGAAACTTTTCTTGATGTTCAGCCTAAATTTATCCTTTCTCAACAACAATACATTATTCCAGTTAACAGCCTCTTGTCCTTTTGCAAGAAGAGAAAGTATTCCTTAATTTTTAATGTTTGTCTTTCACAAATAGTTATTCACAATTATATTATTAACTTTCTGTCAGTTAGCCAAACTTTAAACAGAGATGCTATAAATCAGACATGTGCTGATTTTTTTTTTCTCTGCAGTCTCTGAAATTGCGTTACATTTTTTAATGCTGAGATTCTCACACAAATGAGGAGGTAGGTAGGTAGCTCATAGACGTTTTTCCCCCAAAAATAATCCTATTTGTTCCTTAAGCAAAAATTCATGGTTTGCTGAAAAAAAATTAAGAAAATATTTCCATGGTTGCTCTATCAGTATTCTAATTTCTCAGTTCCTGTGCTTAACCTAAGACACGGACAACATCCTTCCAGTTTATGGAAATAATTCAGAAATTCAATAGCCTTTCCACTGGATAACCATAGGAACAAAAGTGACCAGCTGATAGTATTTCAGTCTTCAGTAATTCCAAGCTTTCCTAGTGCTGTCAGCATATCTGGAATATGAAGAGCTGTCATGTGCTGCATGAATATAAAATGTATTAACAGACAAAACAACTGTTACTAGCATATTAAGTACATATGGGGGTCTTGGCAGAAGACAAAAAATCCAGCACACAAGCACACAACGGAAAGTCCTTCAGAACTGATGCATCACTGCAAGTGCAGTTTATTGGGACTAGGTTTGGGATTTTTTAAAAGACTACTTTGTATTTTTTATGTTCTTTCCCAATACTCATTCACATCCAAATTACATCTATCACAGTATTAATTGCCTAATTCCTAACATAATCTTGGCACACAAAATGGGACACAGGTTGTGAGATACACCATTTTAAAAAGCAGCTAATAAAAACGTATCTAATTTTTAACTTGCAAAGCGATTTTTCTTTACCAGCTGGGTCATGTCTTCAGAACGGTAGCCTACATAATAATCTGTGATGGATGTTGATATTTTTAAGAAATAAAGTTAAACATCTGCCCAAAACATGGTCTTTATTACATAAAAAATACCCTATAGTGCAAAAAAGAATTATCAAACATACTAACTAAATAAAGATTTAAAAATATTTATGAAATCTATAAAGTTTTAAAGATTTTTAATCTCTTTTTGTTTTCTGATTTTTTCCTAGAGATTGTAAACTATGGATACAAATTATTTAGTCCTATAAATCGTAAACTCTGGATACTCAAATTTTTACAGATTCTCTACTTTGAAGATTAAAAAACAAATTATAAAGCTGTTCTTCTATGATAGATACCCTGCTTTTATATAGTTTTGTTTTTTGTTTTTATTTTTCTGGTGGAAGTCAAGACAAAGGAAATAGTAAGGGGAAAAAAACCCAGCAAAAACTGTATGCATTTGTTGTTGCTCAGTAACAGCCACACAGAAGACCAAAACACAAAAAATTTGGAAGCAGCTGGAAAAGGAGAGGATCTTCACTAAACAGGCCAGGTGCATTGTAGGTCATTTGTGGGCTTTGTCTTTTTTTCATGCTGCAAATAGGATAGCCATCACTGTTGTGCAGTATGACCCTGACTTTTTTTCCAAATCTTTACCTTATTCCCATTAGACTTACAGTGTTAAATAGCAATTTCATATTGTATATGACTATGAAATTAGAGAAAGTAATACCTAAAAAAAGGTTATAAATAAGACTGACAATGAGAAAGTTAATGGTTTCAAGTACCTGCCTTGAAAATGGAGTTTACTCTTCCTAAAAAACCTTCAGGGTCAAAAGGCTCTGCAGTTTTACTCAGTTCCCAGTAGGAGAAGAAAAATCATTGCTCACGTTAAGCCAACATAACGATGCACTTAAAGTGGAAATCTGAAACAATGACAGAAGATATTAAGAAATATTTAGCTTAGCCATCTTTAATAAAGAAGACTGTATACAAATCCACAAGGAAGAAAACTGAATGGAAGATGATGTAAGGTCTCCTGCCGTTGCCCAAGCATAGGCTTGCTTTATTCTTCGCTCTTTTTTGTCTCCTATACTAATTCTACTACTTTACTGGGACACAAACATGTTTTAATTCACATTTAGCAAACATTAACTTTCGTAGTAGTTGGAAGTATTTATGCAGTAGAGAGGAAACAGAAAACATATGCAAGCATCTGAACAGTTCCCAGTTCTTTTACCTTCTGTACTTAGTGCTCACACTACACAAACACACACATTTAAATATCAGCTTACCTTCTGTACATCCTGCTCTCTCTGTACACACACACATTAAATATAAACTTTTTATGTTTAATAATCTGTAGTTTAAAAACCTCATGTAATTACAAAGGCCAAATAATTACAGCAGTCACTAGAGCCAATTTTGATAACTTGGCTTAGGCAAATTTAGAATGAACTAGTTTTGGCAATAGGTAAAAATGCCTCAAAGGGAGCCTAAATGGATAATCTTATATAGCAGCATCAAAATATGTAACGGACAAAGGCATACAATTGTATAAATATATTTAAAATTTTCAGGTTGGTCTTTAACAGAACGTTGGGAGAAAAGGTGGCATTATCTTAATTTGTAAGCATGGGATTGTCCGCCTATCAGATGACATGTACATGATACATAATGAGACCTTGAAAACCAACAGGATACTAAGGTAGTTTTTTGTGTGTTTCTTCAACAGATCTGCACAGACCCATTTCCTGCCCAGTATATGGGAGGGCTCAAACAAGGTTGAACACCAGTTGTCCTACTGCAGCCTCAGAGGCAGGGCAGGCTGGTAGCCAGCAAGTGTTCAGAAACTTGAAGGATAGACAGGGCCAGATTTCTGGCTCTGAAGACACATAAGTTCATCAGTATTGCTGCCTATTAGTATACCAGTGACTTTTTTTTTCCCTTTTAAACTAGAAACACACTCACAAAAATTATCTCAAATGTCTGAAGCTCAAAGCAAGGGCCAGAAACTTCGTTCTAATCCTGCCTAACCTTACATTAGATTATAATTAAGATCTAGCTCTCTGTTTTTTTCCTTGTTTTTGATACAGTTTATTGACCACCTTCATGGATCACTGGAAGAACTCAGGAGGGTGCTGAGTAAAGCTAGGAGGCACACACCTTTCTTTGCTTTCAACCCTACAGCATTAGAAGTGTCATTGTATACAGTTGAAAGCTACTGACCCTTAATTTTTTGCTTTGGAGAACACAATACAAGGACCTGCTCCAAACCCCATTGTACTTTTTGGATTTGTATTCATTTGATGTTACACTATTTTGGAATCAGGCTTTACGTTCATAAATATCAGAGAGGATAGAAGAAGTAATGCAAGTGAAGAGGCCTGCAATCCTTGAACAAAGCAGACCTTGCTCCCCCCTATCATCATTATTCACCAGGCATGGCAGAATGAAGGGCTGAAAGGATCAAAGGACAGAGCAGCAGCAGTATCTACTACTAATTGACAATGTAAGCAACACCACTAATCAAGGCCAAAATACAGGACATCATAAAGCATAGTCATTCAGGTTCTCTGGCTTAGCTGACACCATTTAAACTGCCACCAATCAAGCAGAATGAAGGGAAGTCCTTTAAATATAAGGAAAGCTTAAGTAAAATGAGAGATAAATTACTCTGGCTAAAATTAAAAATAAAACTGCACACGAAACAATTTCACCTGTGCTGATATTTTCGAAACCTTTTCATATAGTAGATAACTGATTTAATGCATAAAAATATGTGTAGCTTGGGCAAATTAACACCACCATTCGGATTTTACAGTTTAGATTTTGCATTTCTTGACATTTTCTTTAAGTACAACATGCCAAATTAGTGCTTTTTCAATTTAAAATAAATAAGAGGGGGAGGGAGGTTCCAATAGATTGCAAGGAGATTGAATAAGTCCTCTGTTACTCTCCTTGGTTGTGAAATGAAATGGCTGAGAGGAAACTGTTGGCTGCTGTCCTGACCAATATTAACGTTCATAATCACTTTTTCTTGAACTTAATAGTTCTTGTCCATTCAACCATTTCTACAGAAGCAAAATGTCACTGTATTTTAGCTTCTAATAATTTTATATCCTAAGAGAACAATGAATTTATTCTCATTGTAATTCACTGTCTTTAATGTTGAACAAGGAAAACAGTGGTCCAAGTGACTAGAACCTTCTGTCAAAGACTAAGCTTAGTAGTTGTCCTCCAAGGAATAACTGAGTCATTTAGATATACCAACGTAC
This sequence comes from Chaetura pelagica, assembly GCF_000747805.2. Classification (NCBI taxonomy): domain Eukaryota; kingdom Metazoa; phylum Chordata; class Aves; order Apodiformes; family Apodidae; genus Chaetura; species Chaetura pelagica. Next base: position 1,324,516 of record NW_009953318.1, read on the forward strand.
TTTGAACTTGACCCAGAAAATTCAGCTCTAGCACAAAAGTAATTTAGTTTCTGCAGCTCATACGAACACTGACTTCTCTACCCAAAGTATTAAAAATTTTTCCACTAATGAGAGCTAGGACAGCCAGTTACATAGTGTGAACCTTGTGATTTTTGCTACCAACTAATACACAGAGGTTAGCAGGAAAAGAGCAGACAGTATTTTGTCTTTACTGAACAAAAGCTTTTAGCTATCATCAAAATATTCATATATTGCAGTAAACATTCTGAATAATACAGTCTGTTTTTCAGGAATAAAGACAGTGTCCCCAAAGACTGTTCTCAAAACTGCTAACCACTTGCAGATATATTTCAAAGTAGTTTGCTATTCTGAAACACACTTCAAAGGAATTTCAGCGGAATGGAATAAACCAAAATATTCCACAGTGTCATTTTCAACAATATTATAATATTCAATTATTTTGTGTTGCTCCAAAGATAATGAAAGTTGCAAATATCTGAAGTTTTCAGACTACTGTGCTTCACAGCCAGGAACTGTAGACAGAGAACAATTTGCCATTCTCATGGTTGCCCTTGAACCATTGTAGGAAGCCATGCTACACTCCCAAACCTTGTTGAGATAAATTATTGTTTGTAATATATATGTTTGTTATATGCAATATTCCTGATAGTTGAAAATACCTGACACAGAAAAAAACCTGACAGAGAGATGTCAGTGAAAATAGTTCAGCAAAAGCAGAACTTCCTGTTCCAAATCTGTCTGAGAGGTATTGGTCTGATAGCAACAGGAAGTTTAAAACATCAAGAGACACTGGACAATTAAATATTTAAAATGATAGACAAATTATCATAATGAACACTCAGTATTCAGGTAGAAAATTACTAAGAAAACCACGTTTGTCCATTTGTGGTTATTTGAACCAAGGTCAGCTTCATCTTCAGTGTAAGGCAAATTTTTGATGCAATTCATTATCCGCTGACAAAGGGGCAGCGCCAGGAATAAGTGTGACCCATTTCCTTTAGAATTTCTCAAATTCCTTTGCTTTTTTTCAAGAATACAACAGAATATCCTTCCAAGCAGCAAAACGCAACCCATAATACTATTGCTGCCGTAATAATTATGAAGGATTTATTCCAAATGAAAGGAGTGTCACAAAAACATGTTTCTCCTAGTAAACATCACAACCTTAGTAACACAAACATTTTTACATATCTGCTTCTTCAATAGGATCTGTGAAAGCAAAGATAATTTAACACCTTTTCTTACAATTCTAAGGCTACCCATGTCACTGATACGTGATCAGTGTTAATCACAGCAGTTAACATTTTATCCTCAAGTTACTTGCCTGTGAGCTTAGCTGAATGAATTCCTGGAATTCACTTTTCTCAGCCAAATTGTAGTTTGCAATGAAATACTACTTCCCTTTATATTTCTATATCTAAAGAATTAAAATCCAATTTATAGAAAACTGTATTCCACATGACAGCAGCTTTGGACTGAATGAAACAAAAGTAAGTATACCTCCTCAATTCAGTTTTGTAGTCTTGGCACTATCTCTTGTGCAAAATAACCAAACATAACAAGTTATTATTTTTATATTTGATTGCTGATATTTCAATGATAGCGTGCCTGCCACATTGGGTAAGTGAGCCAAGAGGTTTTAATGGACCAAAATAGTATTTCTCCCAAAATTAGATGCAAAATAAATCACATCTTGCGATGCTCACAGTCAATCCCTTCTACAGCCACTTGCTCTTCATGTAAGCCAGTGGTAGATAAAGTCACCTTCAGCCTGCTGCTTCTCCTGCAAAATTGGTATATTTTCCATCATCCCTTCACATCCCAAGTAACTTCTGTGCAAAGCAAACTAAATTAATTTCGACTACCAGGTTCCAGCTCTTAACGTGTTTTGTCACATCATCTTATTGTTAGTATGGCGGGAAAATATTAAACAGAATAAGCAGCTTTGTTTGCCATTCATGGTTGTTACTTAATGTAATACATTACTATTTTGTGCAATACCCAGCCTTATGATAAAAGAACCAGAACAAATCCTTTGTTTTGTTGTGTTTGATCTTCCAATCAAACTGAATTTAATTTAAAAGTATAATAAGCCAACAGAAAATATTTCTCCTTAATTGAGATGTACCATCTGCTGCAATAATTAGCAAAACACATTTTAACTCATTTGGATGTTTGATGCACTGTTCTTGTACAACTGACAACAGGAAATATGATCATGATTAGAATACAAAGTACTTTTTCTCCTAGCAGTATTTATTTTACACTCAGTGGAGCTGCTGCTGGTAAAGTGAGCTTGCCCTGCTTTTCCCTTATCCCAAGCATGTTTTATAGGTATTGCATCCCCAGAGAGTCTAAAAAAGTGATTTCACCTGCTAGCCTCTGGGAAAAAAAAAAAAAAAAAAAAAGAAAAAGGAAAAATGAAAAAGGAAAAAAGAAAAAGAAAAAAAAATAAAATTTGGACATGGATTTGCTAGTTTGAAACAGGATTCACTCACTCCACATACCAAACCAAATATAGTTCAGAGGTGTGAATTTAAGGTCCATGCTATTTTAGCTCAAACTAGCATGTCAATACTGATTGAGACTGGGGACTGCTTTGGTTTTTTTAGAGCACAGAAATTCTTCCAGAATAATTATCTGAACCCTGCAAAGTGTATTAATTGGAGGAGGAGGAGGTTTTCAGAACAACCTGCATCTGAGTTCGACAAGGCTTCTCTACCCAAGCATCTTTTGAAAACTTCAGGCAGACCAGCTGAAGGGGTTACATTAAAAAGATATTTTGAAGCCGGTGTACATGAATAAATTTTCCCTTCCAGAAGGATTAACTTGCAGTGAATCAGTGGCATTTTGTCTTAATCTCCTTGAGGTTCCTCTTATAAGAAAAGGATTTTTGCCTTATAGAACAAGGATAAGACAGGAACATTTAAATGTCATACAAAGAGAATTTTCCCTTTGCTGCCTGTATGAACTGTACATGAAACAAGCCTTCCCTTCCTCTTAAACAATCGAGGATCACTGGTGATCAAGACAAGAGGCATCTTCTGTCTTATAAGACAGCTATAGAGACTGAGGTTTTCAAGGGCTACTTTTTCTGAAAAAATAGAAATCTAATGCAACTAAACAATTGATTTATCTAAATTAGTTTGAGTGTACAGTTCTTACTTTAAGTGTACTTGTATTTTATGTTACTTTATTCCAGATTTACATCAAAAAAGCTTTTGGTTTTGTATGGCTAGTTTTCATATTTTTGTCATAAGAGATGCACAAAAGGCCAGCACTGTTTCAAAGGATGGAAAATGAAAAAAAATAGTTTTTTAACTGCTGAAAAAGCTATATAATGACCAAATCTTTATTTTAATTATTCTAAAACAGAAGATAATCTAAGATTCTAACAAACAAGAGAAAGAAAAAAAGACATGCACAAAAATCCTTTCCCTGTTTTTTAGAATCTGTGCAAGGGAAATAGGACTTCAGTCCTCTAGTCCCTAAAGTTCTCACTTTCTTTTTCTGCCAAAACAAATATTCTTTTACATTTAAATTATGCCAATCATAACAAGTGTTTTTTGTTTTGTTTTAATTGAGAAATACATGTAGAAAAAATTAAGAAGGTTTCAAGAGGAAGTAACATGGTGTGAAGTGTACAAAATGTCATCTAGCCTGGTAATATCATAGTATCTTAGTATCTTCCAATAATAATAGTACATAATACTGTCCTTTTCCACCACAGACCTCAAAACCTGATATAAATTATTCCATCTATTTTAGATGCAGAGCAGTGAAACAGCAGCAGGGTTTAGAAGAGGATTGAGTTCTCCCCTTTTCCCACTGAATAGACCATCAAATTAGTCCAATTTATATAATCACACACAATTAGTTGCTAAGATAAAAACTAGTGTAAGAAAAGACAAACATTACTCAGTTCATCAAGTGATAGACATCAGAGTTTTTGTATCTTAACTGATAACACTGCTATAAAGATCAATAAACACTGAGATAAATAATTTCATTTCAATTTTAAAGGAGTTTTGCATTAATACATTTAATATTTTCACTTTTGCAGTCAAAGTTTAATATTTCAGGGTTTTCAGATTTCTGTAAGTTGTCTGCTTTATTCTGTAACTATTATTTAGCTATGACCACCTAGCATTTTTTACTGATTTCTGGAGAAATTCTGGAGAATTTGACCTTGAGATCAAGTTTTTAAGTTTAGAAAGAGACAACGGCCAAAAAAAAAATTAGAGCAAACTTGCTGTATTTCAGTATTTTTGATGCTTCCTCCTGTGTTCTGTCCTGTACTCTACCCATAGAATTTTTAATTATTTTTTTTTAATGAAGGAATAATTACTAGATTATAACTTCTTCTTAGCAACCACCCTTGTACTTTTGATTTTGCTTTGCAGCTTCCTGCCAAGCTGACTTAATTCCACTAGGAAAAAACTACAAAATGCCTATCTGATATTTAAATTTCTTCTGCTTCTTTTCATCAGGGAAACTATTAGTGTGTTGCTTATACACGAAGCCTTGCACGTTGTCATCATACAAGATACGGGTTACACGAGTCTAAATAATGGATGTTAGTTAAATTACACACAAACATCTCCTCTTCCTTTTTATTTTTTAATAAATCATTTCATATAAGTGACTAACAAGCAGGCTACAAATCTGCTGTATTTGCAATATATTGAGCTTTTGACTGCCTCCCCAGACAATCTGTGGATGCAAAATATGCCAAAGTCATTGTCACCCACAGGGAGGTGAATGCTAGCCTTATTTTTAACATTTCAGGGTCCTAACTTGGGGCCTATTAGCAAGAAGGCAGACTTTTATTATTTGAGAAGCTGTTTGCTGTGATTTATAGTCTTGTATTAGCCTCCTCATCTTGAGATATTAGACAATCATACTTTGTCCTGGATAATCTGAGGTGGGGAAAACATACAGCATTCATCTTCTCTTGCTGTCTAGGACACTTTTCATCTACAGTTTTTTCCTCTGGCATATCATTTCCTTGTAATCAATTTAAATGGAAAACTTTAATGACCTTCCCTGAGTGTTGCACTACCTTTTCACTGAGGGTTTTTCTGCAAAGAAATTAAATCCCCAAAACCTTTTAGAGTTTGCAGCATTTTCTTGACTAAAAGGCGTGCAAGTCTCATTGGTGATTATCGAAGAATTTTAGCTAATTGCCAATTAGGCAGATCCAAAACACTTTGTGTAAATGTTTCCACATTTTAAGTTTTTTTTTTTTAAAAAAATTATTAGCGATAAAAGAGAGATATCTTTTTTTAAAGTGTTAGGAATGTACCCCACACATACCCCGAGAAAAGGAGAAACAGAGTAAAAAGAGGCTTTAGAAATCAAGACTAAAGGTTTCTAAGGCCATAGCTTAAGAAATAAAAACTATTCCTGGGACTCCAAGAGCAAGTACAGTTCTAAGGCAATTATTGCCAACTGGAGGTGGGTTTTTGTTTGTTTGTGGGGTGTTTTTCTTTTTAAAGTCAGTCACTAAATGACTAGTAAACAAAAAAAGAATGTTTTTTTGATTCACTGAACAGGATCAGGCATCAGTAAAAAGGCTACACACAAAGATGTTCCTTAACTACATTTTAAAACCTCCTGCTGCATTTTAAAATCTCCACATTGAAAAGAATGAATCACTGATAGGTTTAAAAATTCAGATTAAAAAAAAAACAAACAGAAGTATGAACAAGATCAACATGCTCACACAGCAGAAATGTAATTTTACACAAGGAGCATACAGTGAAGACTGAAGGGGAAAGAGAACACTACAGAGCTATGCACTCTACCTTTGCATTTGAATGCATTCTTCTCTGGTGTCCTCCAGACAGATGAATTTACAAGTTAGTAATACAGTGATCTGTAGAAAAATAATTACGTCTGGCAAGAAAACAGAAGGTGAAAGAAAAACAATAATTTGAGGAGCCTGTTGGGGAAAAACAAAAGAAAAAGAGAAAAAAAAAGCCCAACTATTTCCCCCATTGGAAATAACTAGATTGTTGGCCTCTCTATGAAGAGAAATGTCAACATGAAACTTCATTCTAAGCTGACAAACAACTACAAGCAAACTACATGCAGAAGGGAAACAGATAGTGACATTTGAAACCACTGTGCCACAAAGCAACTGCACGCCCCAGACAGAGTCTGCTGCAGGTCATTTAAAATGATAAATCAAGAGGTCACATAGAATATTATAACTGGTTTTTACAATTGCCTTTCTGAAAGATGTATATCACCTGAGAACACAAAACTGCTGAGCATCATTAGAGGAGTCACAGAAAGAAAAACTTAAGGAAATGTAATGTTGGAATCAGGATTCAAACTACAGTAAGAAGAAATTACAGTATGAAGTATAGTAAAGAAGTATAAAGACATTTTGGCTGTTTTTATGAAGTGTTGGAAATAACAGAGTATGACTTTCCTGTGGGGGGAAGGTAGGTGGACACAATATTTTATCTCTGTAAAGTACAAGAAACATTTCACTGGAAACCCCAGTATATTCTTTTGTATTAGGGGGAAAAGAGTTGTCAAAAATCTGGTATCTATGGGTTAAAAAAGAAAACAAACACACTAAAAAAAATAAGAAACACTACCATAAAAGCATTGTGATAAAAAATTTCTCAGTTAAGACCTCAGAAACCTTTCCAAAATTATCTGAAGATAGGTGTCAGTTAAAAAACAAAACAAAAGCAACAAATCAAAATAACATTTCAAGCAATCTTAGCTGCACTAACTATACACAGGATCAGAATTTGTGTTTTCACATCTAAAACATATAATTAACTGAATTCAGAGCAAAGGAAAGAAACAATACTGAGCATTTAAGTGTTCTAGAAGTTCAAGTGTCACCTATTCAGAAAACCTGGGCATTATAGCCCTAAGTTTGAGTGAAGTAGCAGTAAGATTTTTAAAAGTCTGAATGTTCCACTGACACTTTTGTAATTACACTTCAGTCTTCTTCGCACTTAGTTTTGCCAACTATGTCATGTATATCAATATATTATATTAATGAATATAATTATATTACATTAATAATAATAATAATAATTGTTATTATTATTAAGTAAATGTATATAAATTCTAATATATGGAGAATGGACTGAGAACATCCTTGAGCAGAAGGACCTAGGTTTGTTCATCAAAGAGAAGCTCAGCATGAGCCAGCCATGTGCACTTGCAGACCAGAAGGTCAACTGTGTCCTGGGCTGTTTCAAAAGAAGAATGGCCAGAAAGTCAAGGGAGGGGATTCTGCCCTTCTACTCCACACTCATGAGACCCCACTTTGAGTGCCATGGCTGGTTCTGCAGCCCCAGCACAGGAAATATAGAGCTCTTGAAGTGACTCCAAAGGAGAGCCGTGAAGATGATCAGAGGGCTGGAGCACCTCTCCTATGAAGACAGGCTGAGAGAGTTGGGGATGTTCAGCCTGGAGAAAAGCAGGCTCTTAGGAGACCTTATAGCAGCCTTCCAGTACCTGATGGGGCTAGAGAAAAGCTGGGGAGGGCTTTATACAAAGCCATGTAGTGACAGAATGAGGGAATAATAGTTTTAAACTGAAAGCATGTAGATTTAGGTTAGACATCAGGATGAAATTCTTACGTGTGAGGGTGGTGTGACACTGGAGCAGGTTGTCCAGGGAGGTTGTGGATGCCTCCTCCCTGGAAGTGTTCAAGGCTGGGTTGGATGGTGCTCTGAGCAACCTGGTGTCCTGACAAGGTGGTTAGAACTACATGATCTTTAAAGTCCTATCTAACCTAAACAATTTTATGATGATGCCACAAGAAACTTTCAGCTCCAAGCTGTGTTAAGCAACAATGCATAAAGTTGTCAAAATAATTTCAGAGACCAAAAAGGCTAAGCTAAAAGAGCATTAAAATTTAACCAGCTAAGGCTTCCATCTACTATTTTGGATTTTGATGTACATATAATAAATGCCTTGGTGAAATGATTAAACCAGAAAAAATTGTCAGAAACTCTATGAGTACCTTACTTTTAAAAACAAGGTTACAACTCCTAATCATGTTAGTAATTTTAAGACTGCTATTCCTCATCAGCCAAAAGGTGCCATGTAAATTGTGCCATTATAGATATCCTTAGGTCACCATAAATTTTTCTGGAGGCAGAGGCAGATAAAAAGATTAGTTTTGAGATATGCTCTTCTGGTCACAGTAAATCACTCCCCCTGAAGTCTTAGATAAAGAAATAGCCTTCCTCCTGTCCTGTGTGTTAACCCTTTGAACTTATTTTAAATGTCTTTATATCAAGAATCCTTGAGATGACTGTCTTGCTGAAATCACATGGTTAGAGACCTGGGCATTTTGAGAGGAAGAAGGGTGGACAAAGTGTTCACCAGAAAACAGTCCTGCATTGACAAACATGGTTGTGAATCCAAGTTTAAAAATAAACTTTAAAAAAAATATCAAAATTGGTCTATATTTTCAATTGTAAAACCACACTGCCTGGACAGCAGCAATGTTCAGGAAGGACAGCATCCCTGACTGGAGCCCAGTGGCTGCCAACCAGAAAAAACACAACATTATCAAAGAAACACAAGTTGGAAGGTTCATCTGGGCACTTTAGAAGGCCTTCATGTACACATTAAATATTTAAAGTGTTGTCTTCTTTCATGCAAATCCACAGGAAAATCTCTTTTAACCAGACTACAGTTAGTCTGAGAAAGCAGCAATTAAAATCTGTTATCCACATCCTATCACTTTCACTTCAGGGATTTCTTTTTCCCCTCACTGTCCACAAAACTAAGAGCAATACAAGGTTTTGCCTTCATTATTTAACATTGCAGGGAGGAATGAGCAGCCTGTTAGCTACCAGTATTACGGCTGCAGTTAGGCTGCAGTTACAAGTAGGGAGTAAGAATGTAGTGAAATAATTCCATGTTGGAACAGTTTCAAACTTTGCATATACAGCAGGCACACAGCACAATACTGAAAGTTATGTGGATGAATGGAAACCTTTGGAAGGTCAGTCTTCTAACACTTTCACCTTGGTTACGTGAGGCCTCCAAAGAAATTCAAGACACATCATATTTATAAATTCACTTAGCAGTGGGTGTAGATGCCTTAACAACAAAAGTGAGACAATGAACAAGAGCACTGCCTGTGCAGTGAGCCAATGCAAGCCATCACAAAGCATAGAGAGAAGACTGCTGACTACCACTCATTTAACCTGGAATTTACGGTTGAAGCCAAAGGACATCCAGCTTAAATCACATCTGCATGTGTGTACACCACACAGGCTAAGATCCCACTGCTCTAGCCCAGAGCACTGTGAACACAGTATTGTACCTGAACATGGTAACCATGCACTTGAGAGGCTGCAGTTATTTAAACAAAGAGCTACCTTAGCATAAAATAGGAATTAGCCTGTGCCTTACCAGGCAAACTGATAAGAGCTGAAGATTTACTCATATAAAACATTTCCCTGCTTAATATCCTTTCACTCAGCAAAACTGGCTGATATGCTCTAAGAAATAGACTGTTAAAAAATGCCAGCTGCTCAGCTGTTTGAACCCCTTCAATTTGACCAACTTTCAGTAAATCAATAGCAAACTTCTGAAGGATTTTAGTCAACATTTGCAGCCTTCTTCATCCTAATGCTTTCATACTAATACAATAAGCACTGTGCCCAAGAAAAAAAAAAAAAAGTAAGATATTGATCCAAGGACTTTGAGACATAACTGATTATTAACAGGAGTCAGCAAGAAATACTACCCTTTGGTTCAGTGCAGTGTAATTAAGGATATTAATCAAGTCTACGTGGTTTTTTGTGCAGATTTTTGTCTTGGCTATGAATAGCCATCTGGGATCCAAAAAGGGTAATGAAAACTGTAGCTAGTATGTGAATAACTACATAGATTGTGGAAAAATGCACCTGTCAATTATCAAATGCTGGTAGGTTCATGGAATCATGGAATCAGTTAAACCCTTTAATTTTCTTAAAATAAAAAATAAAAATTTTCTTTGTAGGGCAATAAATTGTCGTCACTGGAAATGACAATGGTAAAAAGCAAAGAATACTGGTAGCTACCAGTGTTTCCACACATGAGCACAAGTTACTATAAACTTTTTAACAAATTGCATATTTCAACAGTAAACCATCATCACTCAGAAATCAAAGACAAGAAGACACTCCCTATCCCAAAATATTGTCTCCTTGGAAAGAGAAACAAACACTGAAAACCAGATGGTTCTTTTCAGAGGATAAGAAAGGAAAAAAAAAAAAAGGGGGAGGTGGGGGGAAAATGTTGGGGAATAAAAAAAAAAGCGATACACAAACTCTGGAATAAGTTTCCCAACAAAGCAAAAAGGATAAAGCTGATTTTTTTGGCCCAGATTTGTTCCTATGTTCCAAAATTTCACAGAAACCCTTTCTCCCTGCTGCAATTTCTTAGCAGCTCTCCTCAAATGCCAGAAAGTTATTTCATACCTCAGTAAGTCCTGGTGCTTGTCACTTTCCTACTTGCAAATACTTTTTAATAAATCTTGACTGCGTAAGAGCTGACATAACTTTCAAACTACCTTCCTAGATTTAAAGTGCATAAAATGCTTCATCTGAGAAAGACAACCTAAGGATTAATCAACAGGGTTCATACTCTTGATCACTGGGCTTCATCCAGCCTGTATTGTCCACTTGGAATGAAAGTATTCCCATCAGTACATTAATGCTACTTAATGTACTCTTAAGCATTTGTTGTGCAAGCAAAAAGGGGCAAAGATGGACGCGGCTTCTGCTTTCTTGTTCTTCCCCATACAGAAGAACCTCTGTTAATAGAGCACAGAGTAAAAATGTTAGGAATATCTGACTAGGCAGGAAATATTACTTACAACAAATAATCCAGACTTCCCCTTGCCTTTTCTATGTAGCTTTTTCTTCCAGTATTCATGTACCCATTCAGACTCCACCCGAAACATCAAGCATTAAATAAGGTTTCCAGGTGAAAAGACATGCCAGTATTTTTGTACAAAAGAAAATAAAACACCACCACCATTTGCACATAATTTTGTTGTTCCTGTTCAGGATACCAAATATTTCAGTCACAGCTGGTAACCTTGCCAAATGTGCAAGGAGCTTCAGTTTCTCTGCACGTGATCTGTGAGAAGTTGATGTCTTATCTCCATGATCTCCTGTAAGAACTTCTCATGCAGAGGATTGCAGGCCAGGGCAGCAGGTGACCTGCTGTCACCACCAGATGGATTCCTCTTGTATATGACCCATGCATAAATTTCTGGAGCAAGAGAAATGAGGTAAATGGATGATATGCAGTCAGCTGCAGTCTTAACCACATATAAGTTTTATCTTCTTTTGCCCACTCAATAAAAAAAATAATAATTAATAAATATTTATTCATACAACCTCAGTATAGTCCAATTTTAAATGAAATGGAACAAAACAAACCAGATTAAAAAAAAAAAATCCTAAAGTTTGAACACTCTCAGAGTTCTCTTCCTTGCAGATAATTCCTAACACAACTTAACTTCTGTATTCCCATCAGATAAAGAAGGGTGAGGAAGATTCTTCAGAAAATGCCTCTAGTTCAATACAGAACTTTATTACAGCTCCACAGTTCTGTCTCTTACTAGCTGGCCAGATACCTTCAGATAAAATTTCATAATCCTATTTCTACTTGGCTAAGGTTTTATGGACTTCCTGTTAGTCTAGTGATAAATAAGTTACTTAATGGAGTCATCTGTCTGCAACTGAGATGTTGTATTACAGCAAGACACTTCCTTGTACAAACTGACATAGTATTCTTCTTCTGTGGACTTCTTTTAACTGTAATTATGCAGAACCAGTAAGACTTACGGAGAGTGTAGAGCCCATACACTATAGCATTTGGATGTAATATACAAAGTATTCTGAAAAGTTAAAAACTGCCTTCCTGTAAGTCTGTCAATTACCTACACTTTGAAAATAGATGTAATTTTAGTTATGTATTTCTTTTCCAAAAACCAAAATTGTATCTTTCTGAATAGTAACATGAGCATTTAAAGTAGAACTATCCAGAAGCATGACTCAGGGTATTGATTTGGTAACATATATATATTTATTAAAGTAAGAAAATGAGTAATTCAGATAAATCACAGCATGAGATTACTAACTTCCATAGCATCATGAAATTTCTCTTATGTGTTGGAATTTCATTAGATTACCATTCATTTTGGGAACATGATACTTAACCGAGTCCCTGTTGGGAAGATGCTCAGGAGAAAAGGACTAAAAGTGAGACCTTTTTTTTTAAATTCATCAAGCTCATTTGTAACCAAATTCAGGAACCTGAGAAGAATGTATGCAAAAAGTCTTGTGCTGTACGTAGTGCTGTGACATTTAACACAATATTTGGCATGTTTACCTCAATTATGTATTTTCCCTTTCACCACAAACTCGGTTGCTCAATATAATTTAGTTTCAGAAGCTTGACTTTCCTTTAAGTCTACATTGGAACACTTGGCTCTTTGGCACTTAACTATTAGGATAACACTACTGTATCTAAACATACTGCCACTCACCAGGGGATCAGCACTTCATTGTGCCGAAGTATTCTAAATGACTAAATTCCTCCTGATTTTCCCTAGTGGCAGCTAATGCCTGTGTATCAGCTACTGGCCAGCTGGCAGCTTACTCAGAGGAGAAAGTCCTTTCTAAGACTTGCTAACAGTACAGAGGACCATAGAAACAGATAATAGCTGGGGAAATGGAGTGTTCTCAAATTTGTAGAGCATGCAGCAATACTTACACAAGTGTCATACAGCAAACTATACAGTAGAGTAACTCAGTATGCTGGAGTCCACAGACACTGTGCTCACTAACTGGCTACTGTACCAGGGAATCCCATCCAATACAATGCTGCATTCATAGAAAAAGTTGCACCATCCTTAGTTTCCCAAGGCAAGCCTGATTCAGTCACTGTTCTAAATAACATTAACAGCGAGTGGATATTAGAAGAAAACATTTGGACTGTGCTATATCCTACCTACCATTTGGAAATTGGTAATTGTGCCAGACAACACTCTGTTTTGCTTAGAGCATCTATTTATACTGCATTATCCTGGCTTCTTTTTTTTTCCTCTAATTGTAACCCAACTTTAAAAGCACACATGAGAACATGTGTTCTACCTCAAAACATTGATCTTCAATACTTTAAATATCAGTACATTTATCTGAAACATCTAACATAGGTACAAGTCAGTATTTATAAAGTGGTTTGTCTCCAATACCGACACATTTTCATTACTTAAAATACATTATCTATAAACACAGTTTTTGTAGAAATACAACTGCAATTCAACAAAATCTAAACATGGCTTTCATGAGAGTTCTATTCCAGACATCAGCAACTAGTTAGTCAGGTCTGACCTATGCACGTTTTGTGTACTTTACCTGTATGCATTGCAGCAATACAGGAATACTAATGCCTTTTCCTGAATCTAGCACTTCCTCCTTTCACCTGTGAACATTGTAGTGTACTGTAAGGAAAAAAGTTAATTGGTCAATCTTTTGAAATATTTAGCATTCCTTTTTCCCACAGTTGAAACAACTGGGACATAGGAAACATGAGGAAGTTTAATCCAAAACTGCCTTATATGATATTCATACAAAAGCCTGAATTACACTGTTCAGACAGGGATTGTTGATGCAAATTAACTGAGGCATGAAATGCCTGTGCATTGCTTTGACATTCCATTTTGCACATGGTACCACTGCAAATAGATGATTCAGAGAATAACACCACAGGACAATAAGTAAGGCAAGAGAAAAGCTTCAGCTTGGGATACTTTTCATTTTCTCATCTCCTTGCAGAGCCCTCTTGCCACAACACTTTATCTGTGTTCCTTGTACGCAATATATCTACTCATTAGGTATTTTGTAAGCTTACTTGGAACTAATTAGGATTTGTTGAACCTGCCTGTACATATATTACCTTATCATTAACTCAAGAGATCATCCTTTCCTCCTTTGGACATGTGCACAACTGTTCATCCCCCCTAAATGAGTGCCTGAAACAAAGAATATACACTGCCTTCTTGAATGCATATTCACAGCTGTCTTCACATTAGTCTGCCACTAAATCTAGGCATAAAATTACTACCATTATAATTAAAAGGGAGCGAAATCTCCCCATGAAGCATAACTGCTTATTATGACTTTAAAGTATTCAGTACTTAGACCATTTTACAAAGCGACATGTCCCACATCTACCGACAAATCCCTGCTCTAGGTTTGCTTTTGCTCTCTTAGGTGTTACACAGGGTGTAGCAAACCTCTAAAACTGTAGTGAAGTGCAGCTGTCTTGAGATTTATTCTAATTGAACTTCAGCAAAAATGTATTCAGACATCACCTACAGATCTTCAGCACAAGCCTAAACAACATTTGTCTGCAATTAAAGTGCCCAAAGGTTAGGTTTCGCAAACCACAGAAAAGAAAGGTTGTTAAGTGTCAATGGAGGGAGAGTCACTGCACTGATCTCAATTGTAATAACACTTTAGCAAAACTCCTCTTCTGAAAAGAAAACCTTGGTGAAGCTTGGAAGTCAAATGTAGCCGAAAGTCACATATCAGCCAACATCTGGTATACATTGGTCCAAGGGAACTTGGATGGGACATTCCTATGCCTCAGTGCCAACCCTTTCTCCTTCAGAGCAATCTACAGTGTTTTTTTGAGGGACACCTAGAAAAGCTGAATTTTTGAGACCTCCTGACAAGTTTCTTCAGATGCAGTCTTGACACGTTGCTCAGATGCTTTAGCCCTTTCCTTTCCCCTCAGTAGGTACCTGGTGTGACTGGTGGCAAATCCTGGCCATAGGTATTCTCTCAGCTACAGCAACTTACTAAAACCTATTCATTTATGCATAGCTGCTGCAAGGCCATTTGCCTCCTGTTTCTGTCAGAAGCTCTGTGGTGTACATCTTACCCTAGTTATGTACTTTAATTTCCATTCCATAAACAGAGCTGCTTTGTCTTGGCTGAACAACCAAAGCTGTGCAAACAGCAAACAGACAAATAATTCAGTAGATAAGTGATCCACTAACATTAGCAAAACTATATCTGTTGGTTTCCCAAAACAGCTTCAATGCCTAAAAGCTTTGCCACGGGGGCAGCAGAAATGACACACCATAATTGTTGTCTCTGAAACTCTCCAGATGTGATTATTGGCACTAAAAGTATCACCATATTTTACTAAACTGAATTATGAACTATTCTTGCTGGAAGCAGCAAAATGCTAATAGCTTGTTGTTAGGATATTCCCTGCACTAAATGCCTGGGCTTTCACAGGCAATAACTAGCTAAGATGCTGGTAAATGCTGCCCACTGTCCACTGCAGCGTATGGCAAATAGCAAGGGAAAAACGCTGATTATGAATTTGCCTAAAATGACGATTAGCAAAACGTCAGGATCTTAGTAAAACATGTATTACATTTGTGGTTAAACTTTTCTGCTACTTTAAAGTATCAACACTGCTGACCCTCTAGCAAGAAGCAGTATCTTAGCCACAATATAAAGAAAAAAATGTAAGTTACTGAAAAAACGAAAACCAAACCCACAGTTTATTAAAAGGGAAAGGGCACACTCTCTTGGTAAACGTGCCTGCAGGCCAAAATCCCACAGTTTTGGGCTCCAGAACAGTAAGATTCCTGTGCCCAAAGAAAGCTTGTAGCAAAATTGATTTTACCTGAAGGAACAGTCACAAAATTATAGCTCTGATATATAAGGAAAAAACCCGCTTAAACCTGCATATTTACTATATATTGTCATCACAGAGTAATCTTTGATTTATCAGTAGAACTTCCCTTCCCCTCATAGTCAGCCTTAACAAAGGGCACAAAAAGGTGAAATGAAAACTATTCTTTAATATAAAGTGTCACTTTCTCAGGTTCATAACACATCATTATTGAAAATCTTTTCTAAATGCTTCTGAATGCAAAACCACATATTGACTGGTTTTGGAATTATTATTTCAGGTATATATACAGATATGAACTTGATATTGCTGAACCACCCCATAGCATAAAGTGCTCCGAGAACTACATAGAAGTTGATAGGAATGTATTTTTGTACTAACCATCTTGTTTGAGATTCTAGTTTTACCTGTTTTGCATTATGTTAAACCCAAGATACTTCCATTTTCAGGAAAGACTATGAGAGTGACCTCAACCCTCCAAGTGCCAAGGGCCAAGGCAATTATATAAAATGAACTTTAAGAAATCAATATTAATCCAACAAAAAGTAGTCTGTTAAAGATTCCTAGCAAACTCAAGTCCCATCTACTTTGGACAGCATAAGGTTTAGACCAGACCAGCAATATAAAAACATTATTTTCCCCTCCTGCAGCAGCATTCCTTTTCACTATTTCAGCTCATTTGTACTCACATTCCACTCACTGATGAGCAAAGTCATTCAAAAGAACAAGAGAATTCAGTTATCATACCGAACAACACCTCCTTACAAATCTTCTAGTTATCTATTTAAGCAAAATGAACATGACCCTACAATAATTCCAACCAAGATTGATATAAAAATATTTTTTAAAATAGTTAAAAAAATTAAAATCCTGCTTACCGCACTAGAGAAGACCATGGCTTTATGCTGATTTTCACCTCCTTTCCTTCCAATATCACAAGTAAGGCACAATGTCTACAGAAACCACCTCTGGACAGGAAGGAAGACTTCCCATGTCTCTGGTGACACTACCATCCCTCCATATCTATATACATCTTGGTTGGACTCCTATCATTTACCTTTTTGATACTGAGAAAAAGCCAGAGTTTTTGTGATACAAAGTCTCTGGTGATAAAAGAAAACTGTCAGCTTCAGCTAGGACATCTCATCTATCATTTTTGTCCTTCAGCTTAGAGATTTCAGCTTCATGACTAAAGAAAGTCTCATAGTTTAGAAGCAATTTCATTCTGCTCTATGGTTTGTATATACAAATGGAAGGATTACCAGGGTTTATGAAACTTGAGTATTTCAGTAAAAAAGGCCCAGATATGTGAATACGGGTCAGCAACTTAACAATTTGTTCAGAAGCCTTTTCATTTTACCATATTCTTGAACAAAAACAGTTGTAAAAAAACTTGTTTGCAATTAACTTCAAGTTTAGAGCAATTTAAATTATGTACAACTCCCCTCATCTATATTGTGCTTCAAAGCTCTTATTTCTTGCCCTGCCCAATACCAAACTGCTTATCAAGAAATAAGTCACTTTTTTTCCTCTCAAGACTTACCTTCTCTTCTTTCTCTTCATCTCTCTTCCTTTTGGGCAGATGGAAGACATCAGCACCCTTTATTTTGATTGTTTGTTTCTATAATACTGCTGACATAGCCTTAACATGAGCACAGCTGCATTAATATTTGCATTTGTTAAAAATTAACAGTAGTTCACCACTTGTTCTTGTTTTAAATGTTCAATTTTTATAGCAGTTAAACTGACACCTGCTTAATGACGGACACTTTTCCTCCTTTTTGTTTACTTTTGATAGTGGTATTGCTTTGCATTATTATTCTTCCCTCAGCTTCCAGGAAAGTTTATTTTATAGCAGTATCTGCTGGCACAAGCCAGCAGCCCACCCCTGGATAAAGATGGAGGGACAAAGACAGTGAAAGAGACGCTTAAGGAAAAAGAACCTGAAACATTGCCCAGGGCTTATGGTTTGGTTTGGTCTGGCACAGCCAGCCAAGCATTCAGACAGAGCATGCAAAAGGTGAGTGATATAGCGCTTCAGAATAAGAACTGGCAGAAATACAGAAAAAGATTTTCTTCTTCCCTCTTATCAACTATTAAAAAAAATAAAGAAAAAGAAAAAAACAGCTCAGAAACCACATCACCGAAGCAGTAAACACCCAAGAATGGATTTTGTATTAAGAACTTGGGGCTTCCTGCATGGAAGTGAATGCAAATCTTGCAGCTGCACTGTGTGGGTCACCCTGCTGCCCCTTTTTCGCTCTAACAGATGTCATGATGGATACAGCAAGCAAATATGATTCAGCTCACAAACCTTGCGTCAGTCTCGAGTCTGGTCCTGATGGACATCAGTTCCTCCTCAGGCAGCCAAAAAGCACATTCCACTTACATGCAGCAGCCACTGAGGAGATAAATGAGTATTTCCTGGCAAGCGGTCAGGTCACCTGTAAATGCCATTGAGTTAGAGTGACACAGGCAGATTAGGAATGCCAGGCAGTAATAATGGTGTAAAGACTCCGCCAAGCTTCACAGGCTCTGTGCCAAATGTAAACAGACCTGTGGCATAGCCTTGGCCAGCCTGGAAATGTGCAAGTCGCTGGCAGTACAAACCTCCACAGACCAGCCTACATTGAAAGCAGAGGTACAGCAACCTAACCTGTAGCCAGAAGCACTACAGTACAGAAGCAATTGATCTTGCTGAAAAGCTGCTTCCAGCCTGCAGACAGGGAAAACAATGGCAACATGAACACATAGTACCAGTGCAGGCAGGGAAACCTCTGCTTGTGTTGACCCCACGGCCTACTGTGTGCTCATTGCCCTGATATAGGGGAGTTTCAGGTGCTTCTGTAGAGCTGTTCTATCCCAGCCTACTTTATTATCTCTTCATGATCCCAAATAGAGCATACAATTGTGGTATTCTCATAATTTCAGCATGGTCCACTGTCACAAGTCACTCTCAGCTTCTTGGACCTCCTAGAGAAGTTGTGCAGACTACAAAGTAACCACCAGCAAAACCTGTCAAGCTGGTACTACAGCCAACTGCTGGGTAAACTCAAGGATCAAGTGTAAATCACACAGGACGCTTCCAGCACTTGTGCATGACTCATAGTTGTCCCTAGCTGTAAAATTAACTACAGGCAAGGAGGCACTCAGTGGCCCAAATATGGATGGGATATTAGAAACAGAGAGGACCAGATGCACAAGTTTGCTTTCCAAATTCCCTTACTCA
>NW_009953318.1:1343736-1361653 GCF_000747805.2 Chaetura pelagica
CAGGAACACTTAGAAATCACAGAAAGAAATAAAACACAGTGAAATTTGGAATATTAGATAATATACCTTAATGGTATGTTGACTTCTAGCTATACCAGTCAAGAAATGAGCTGATCACATAGCACTTTGCATTGGATAAAATCTTAACCAGCAGATGGTACAAATAGAGGTAGATGCTACCTAACTGCTCAGGAAACTAGAGCCAGAAGTCAGTCTCTCTATTCTGAGTTACCCTCTTCCTGTGATGTGACATGTTATAAAGGGTCCTAGGGAGCCAAACTATTTCCTTCCAACCTTGTGATATATAGAATTTACCAGCTAACATTCAGGCAATTCAGAGAGCCTGAGTGGTTTTCCACACAACATGCTCATCCATCTACCTGCATTAATTTATATGACTGCGATCAGCATCTGCAATTTCATCAGCTACGAATAAAGACAGGAGCTTTCAATACATATGTTACTTGGCATATGCTGATCAAGAGTTGGTATCAAGACAGAACATACCCTCTTTGCACACTATTATACAATTACAGGTAAATGTATTATGGGGATTTATATCTTCATTTGAAGCATCTGGTATAAATCAACCTCGTGGGCAGGATACAAGATTAGAAGGGTCATTGGGTCTTTCCTGATACGGCAAATAATTCGCTCTCTATCAAGTGAAGCACTTTTTTTTTTCTTCCCCAGTTCCAGTAACTCTATTCAACAGCTTCAATTTCCCTTGAATTGCTTTCTTGCAGGATCCTTGGTGTGTCAATCACAAAACAGAAGTTAATAATCCAAAAATGTCTTTTCCACTTCCCCAAACATCTACTAAATAGGATTCAGGCAGAGATTAAAAAGCTAAACTCAGCAACTTGTTCTGACTCTCCCCATCACATTTCAGTCACCAAGGGGGTAATTCTTTTTGCTTCAAATATAAAAAAACATTTATCATGGAGTTTATTTAGACCTTCTTGCTTTAAGTAAGCAAGTTTTTAATCTATCACATACATTCCTGTAATGTAGGTTTGATGTTAATGGGTTGTAAAGTGGGTAATAATTTTCTAACTGACCTCTTCAATCAGATTAGATCATATTATTGACCATGCTGTTTGTTTTATAACCACAATCATATTGTGGAAGAACAACTCTTCCAAGTAGCACATTTGTAAGTGCCCATTAAGGCAAAGCATGACAGGTCTGCATGTTTGGCACTTTTTTAATGTTACTTTTTACCTTGCTGGCAGTATTCCCATCAGCATTATGAAGCTATCCATTTGTATGTTTCTGGGTTCCTACTGTCTGAGATTTTTTTGTTTCAATTTAAAAACATGCTGTACTATGAATGTCACTAAATCTAAAATATGCAAACATAGTAGCTTAAAAAAAAAAAAAAGCAGTACCCATTTAGTGGCAATCTTTCAAACAAACATTTGTAAGAACATGACTGCTCATGTGCTCTTTTCAGCATCCACTTGTGCAGTTAATAGCTGCATTTAGCAGAGATTTGAGCTTCCTATAATTCCTAAACAAGAACAATAGCTCATGGTCTGGCAGATAATCTGAATACAAAATACAAATCTGAAAAATAGCAGTGGAGAGAAGCAGACAAATAGAACAGACTGGCAACTAGTTTTTGCTGCTAGAGGAAACAGAGCATCAATTTTTGTCATCAAGCCCTCTAGCGTGGCTTTGGCAAAAAAAACTTTTCTCCTAATGAGTCAGTTGTTCCTCTTTAAAATGACATTTTCCCTCACTACCCTCATTTGTTACTTTGTTCATCGAGTTATAAGGTTTTTCAAGGCAAAATTTATATTACGTGGTGTTCAACTTAATAGGATCTTGATATTAACTGTGGATATTAAAAATGAAAATACATCCATATAAAGATTCCAGTTTCATGACACAAGGGTCTCAACTAAAACAAGCATTTATGACAGGCAACCAAGGGAAAAAAAATTCTGTCTTCCATTTTCATTTTATTACACTTTACTGAGTCTCCAAATTGTGTTTCAGAGTTGCAACTGAAATTATAAGCACAGAGAAGTAAAGGCAAATGCCAGAAAGAGAAGTAGTGGCATAAGCTACACATTTTTCTTTTCTAGCTGTTATTTCTAGTAATGAACCAAGCTGTTTTCCTCCAGTTCAATGAATAAAATATCCAGATATTCTCTCCCTCCCTGAAACACTTTTTAATTTTTTAAATTTTTTTTCTGAGCAGGTTTACTATGAAATGACTGATGTTGATTTATTAGCTTTTTATTACAAAAGTCTTCTTTCCATGTAATAGAAATATTTTCCTTACTGCAGTTGAAGTAACTTTTGCAGAATTGTCTAAACATAATGAGATTTTAACTTGCTAAATCTGTTACCAAACTCCTACTGAAATTTAATGCAGAGTAATTTGAGTAATCTTTACCCTGCAGTAACTTGTTCTTCAGGCTCAGCTTTTATACAGCTCAATTACCCAATATAATTTGGATTTGTGGAAACAATTTCTTCACTACATACAGAGAGATTCTTGAGTTTTTAGTCAGGAAAACATCAATTAACTGTTAAACTGAGGAACTGGAATTCAGCCCAACAACTGCACACTGTTGTCAGTTTATTTAAATTGGGCTGTAAAATATTTATTAAGAAATCAAAACATGGTACAAAACACAAATATAAGTTTTTTTAAAATGTCAATTTATAGTACACCAGAGCAGAAGTACCTGAGTAAGCTGTCAGTCATGGTTTGGTTTGGTTTTGTATTTTTTTATTGTGAGGCTATTGAAACACTGGAACAGGTTTGCCCATGGAGATGGCAGATGTGCCGTCCTTGGAAACATGCAAGGTCAGGTTGTATGGGGAACAGAGCAGCCGGATATAGTTGAAGATGTCCCAGCTAATTGCAAGGGGTTTGGACTAGATAACCTTTAAAGGTCCTGTCCAACCCAAACAATTCTATGATCATCAAGTCCAACCATAAACCTAACCCTGCCAAGATGACCACTGAATAATGTCTCTAAGCACTATGTTCTACATGCCTTTTAAATATCATCAGGGATAGTGTCTGTACCACTTCAATATTTTTCATCCTTTCACTAGCAATCTGTTCCAATGCTTGACAACACTTTAGGTGAAGAAATTTTTCCTAATATCCAGTCTAAATCCCCCCTGCACAACTTGAGGCCATTTCCTCTTGTCCTATTCATTTGCTACTCAGAAGAGACAAACATGCAACTGCAGTATGCTTCCTAAGAGCAATATATACTACCACTATGCTACTCCTCAGTCACCCATTGCTCTAGGGTGACAATACTGTTTCTGGTGCTAGTTCTGGTGGAGCCTTTTAATGGACACCTGTAGTTCACATTTCAATGTGTCATAATTCACTATTCCCTTATATACACCTTGTATTATTTTAATGATAGATTAAAATAAATCAAAGTTAAAGAAAACTTCTCCTTTTCAAGACTTGGGTACCTGGAGTTCTCCTCAGGCTCATTAGACTAGAAGCAGCTTAAAAAAAATTGCTCATGTCTGTGCTGCAGAGTTGATTTCAAAAGGCTTTTTGGCTTGGCATAAAACAAAGGACAAGTATGTATTAACTATAACCATAGGAGACAGTAATAAACTTCCACCTGAACTAAATATGTAATGATGCAAGATAAAGAAATGTAAATATGTAAATTTGAGTATCATCTCATTATTTGCAACCTTCCTGTGTTAAATTCTGTAAAGCTGCTCTGCATTATTTTCAACAGAAACTATATGGCTTTACAAAGCAAAAGTTTTATATAACTTTTTATGTGCATTTTCAAATTAAACAGAAAAGTGGTTTTTTTCAAAACAATTTATTACAAAAATGTTACACATTCAGATTTCCTGTCTTTTCCTTATATCTTTGAATGCTGTAGTGTTTTTTAAAGGTTAGAGCCTCTTTTCTCTCACTCTTTTTCAAACTCTTCTAACACTGGAATAGCTAGATCAAAACTTGCAAAGTAGCTAAGAGACGTATGTGGTTTTCCAAGATTAAAATATATATGTAATTACATTGTATGTTATGAGGATAGTGGTTTATAATCAGAATAAATTGATTTGCAAGTCTAAAGTACAGCAAGAAGCAATTATTATACCTGGCAACTGACTTACTCATTTAACAGACAGCTGTATACCAGGAATCCTAGTTATTTGTTGCTGATACTTTTGGTGATGGTAACTTGATCTTAAAAGCTTCTCTTTAGCTCTCACAAGTCAATACATTTTTTTTTAAAAGATCAGCAAAACTGGATGGTTACAAGCCTTGCTCAAATGTAAAGGCAGTCTTCATAGACAACACATCAAGACTAAAATTAAAGAATGAACTCCAGCTAAATAAAGTAATGGTCCTCCAGTGGCAAGAAAAAACATAATCAGAATTCACATACTTATTTCAAGATCAATATTTTTCTACTGATTTGCTGAGGAGGCTTTTATGAAATTTTAGAATAGTTCACTTTTAAATACTCTTACCGCCAAAGCATATAGTAGGCTGTATTAATTCCTTTCCTTTTATAAATCAATAATTAGACTGCTGATTTGCTTAAAGTGCTTTGGAAAAAAAGGAAGATGGTGGTTATATTTTACCATTCTACAGCATGTGTTCAAAGTAACTCACACCATCACAGGTAAAGATCACGACACTACAAGACAACATGAAAAGAAATATAAAAAACAAATGAAACATTTCCCTTACAACTCTTAATCAATAAATAAAGGTTCACCATGACAGACAGCATTCAGACCCCATTACAATTACTGGGTTATGTCTATCATTCCAGGGTAACTTGTGTACCATAGTGGTGGAGATGCAAGCCTGGAGACAGGAAACAAACAAATACTAGGAGGATGACAGCTTTTTGAATGTTAAAGTGATTCCAGTATCTCTGTTAGATAGAGGTAGAGTAGAAATGAAAGAAATTAGCTAGCCACCCTAGAGATAACAAGTTGTGTCTTTGCACAATACTATCCAGTACCATCCAGCTCTATTCACCATATGGGACTCCAAAATTAAATAGACTACAGGATAGCAGGAGTGAATTTTCTTCCAGAGAAGGAATGTGAGTTGGAGAAAGATTACAAATAGTGGAAATTGTCTGTACTTCCATTCTTCCCAAGACGTGTCATTTCATACCCAGTACACACAGGATACTGGATCAGTTGGACTTGTGTGCAACACACTCTTGGAATAAGACTGGAAGTAATAAAAAAATCTATTTCTGTGCAAAAAAGAGAAGAAAAGAACCACAAAGGCACACTTCAAGTTAGTGCTTTGTGTCAAAGCTAAGGTTTCCAACCAATAGAAAAGTTCCTTAGTAAAAAATATAAAATAAGGACCCTGTCCTGGTAAAAAGAGATGAGTATTGAAGTTTTCCTGGCAATCGCAAATTTTGCACTCTAAATTTATTCTGGAAGAGAACTGTGGAACTAATAGAGAGTCATTGGTTGCAGGATGACAGGAAGAAAGACCTGTTTTTTGTTAATAATTATTTATGTCATTGAAACATTAGCAATATCTCAATTCCATGTTAACTAATGCCTTGTCAACACATCAAAAGATTGGTGTACAAATATGGACTATTCAGTAAAATATTCAATAAGTAATAGCATGAATTCATATCTAGACAACCAGTCCAATATTTTTCATCCTTTTACTAGCAATCAAAAAAAACTTAAATAATTTTAATTCAGCATAAACTTAGTACTCAATGTGCTTCATAGGTCCCTATACTACCTACTGCATCACAGGTAAACATACTCCTCAAAAATCCTGGCACCGCAGACAGTGCCTTGAGGTCTTTTGTCCTAGGTCAGTGGGTCCCATATGGTTCTTAAAAACCTGAATTGGATCAAAGAAGCATAAGCCATTTAGAGATGTCCAGGAAAATGTCTTTTACAATACACTACTGTGTGCTGTGGCCTTTCTTCTATTCCACCAGTTGCAAATAAGTTTTGATGTAATAAGAAAAAAAAATTACTTTGTTTCGCCTGTTGCTCGTGGAGTTTAAGCCTGTGGGAGCATATAGTTGTCTCCAAATGGCCCTTATGGGTGGGTTGGAGCAGAGTCTGTTTTACATTACACAGGAATCACAAACGTTCCCCTCCTGTTTGAATGGGAGGTTGTGCAGCTTCCTTGCATACTAGCAGCACTAAAGCAAATAGTGGCTAACCTTTGCTGGCAGATGGCTGCATAACAAAAACCCAGTTTGCAAAGAGCAGCAGCTTTCTGAAAGTACAGATAACAGTAGTTTCGGAAATTGATAATTTTACAGGTTTTGTTTAGGAGGGAGACACCATCCACAGCTTAGTTTTAATCTGCTTTAGGGGAAAAAACTATATTGCTTTTGGCATCAGATAAATAAAAAAAGGAGACTGAGGAGATTAATTAGTTTTAGTTTACTGAATGCCCTTCATTATTATTGTTGGAAAAATGCACTTAGGCAGCTAATAAGGAAAGTATTTTAACTCTAATGGACATAAACATTATATTAGGTATTGGCATTAGAAAATGGAAGCAGAGTTGTTTTAAGGCTGGCTGACATATTAAATACTATCTTCTACTCTTCCACATTAGAAACATTAATTGAACAACAAAAGACATGAATATACCAGTGAAGTTCTCCTCAAGTATTAGCAACTTTCCCTGGTGACCTGACAATACTGGATACATGAACTGCTGCTCAGGAGTGCAATCATGAATTTTATTCCACTTAATAGCAGATGCAGGAAATGGGAGGTTATATTACAAATCAATACACAGGCTAAGGGAAGTTGACAACCTTTGGTTAGAATCAGAGGAATAAATGGCATTAATTAATTCAGAGTTGTTGAAAAAAATACCTTTTTTTTTTTTTGTAACAGAGACAGACTAGAAATGTTCTGCTCTGAAATACAGTATTGATTCATATGAAAAGCAGCCTCACTTATAAGTATCCTGCCACTGCAGAACTTATAAATTTTATTTAAACAGCCACTAGAAGGAATCTTAGCTATTTCTTTTGATCCTTAGACTTTTAGGTGACACAATGGTACCTAGCTACATATAAAATGTACTTTCTATTTCAATAATACCGTCACTATAATGATAATTAATTTTTAAAACTGTATTTCATAGATTTGCAATTGTGTTCACAAGTGCTCTAACTCTCAAGCTCTAATCTTGGATGTCAACAGCATGTGCAAAACTACAATTACAAACTCCATTAATAATTGGAGGTTTTAAAAACATATCACTGAAGAAGAATTACATAACAGAAGCCTGGAATACTGAAATAACACTCAGACAACTTTAGCCTCTGGATGCATTAATACAATATGGAACGTAAAAGGTTACTTCTGTAACACGGGTTATCACACTAGCTCCAGTCTGCTGCACAAAGGATGCTGAGAACAGGCTTGTATTTACAAGGGATTGTTAGCAGGGTACTGGTGGCACCTATTGAGTCTAAAAGTGAAAGTTACTTTTAGGGACAGAAGGAAGAGAAAGAAGAATAGAGGGAAGTAAAGATTGGTATAAAGTTGAAGAGAGGCAGCTGTTTCATGGCTGTTTGACAGTAAACTCTGTACAGACAAATTATTTGGTTCCCTACCAAAAAAACCCACAAACAAACAAACAAAACGAAACAAAAAGCTGCAATCGAGGGCTAGAAAACAGAGTACAAAGAGGTGACCTAGACACCAATATGAGATTCTGCCATAACAGCAATATCAGTATGGCTGCAAGGCCATGGGAGCAACTGCACAAGAACTGCAAGAGGAAAACACTGCCCTTTTGTCAGGTTGGGGATTTTGAGTGATGAAATCAATTATTTTGAGAAAACGAAAGCAAAAAATTGTTTAAACTGCTAATCTAAGATAAAAAGTAATCTCAACACTATCACTTACCTTGACAGAAAAACTCTTCAGTATTTCTCAATACCTCAATACGTACCTTAATAAAGTCTAAGTTTCTATTTCTATTTAATGTTTCTAGCACTTTTTTTCTACAATACTGCTTAATGCTTGCCCCCAAACCTTCTCAGACTACTGGGAAATCTTATGCATAACTACATGTTAGCTACCAGGAAGCGCCTGCTAGCAGAGGTGATCTGGGAAGGTTGCTCTGCATCTCTGCACAGCATCTAATATCTTCCTATCAAAACTACACCCTAAGAGCTAGGGAAGGCAGGAAAGTGAAAGGGCTTACTCATGAAGCTAGTTCTTGATGAGACTTGTCCCTGAAATTACTACTGAACAGTCATTTCAAGGTAAATGAGGATCAATCCTGTCTTCTGTGTCCTCAGCAAACAGAGATAATACCACTTGTTGCAGGGGATAGGTGGCCTCTTTACCTGATCAAAGCAGTCCCAAGCTAGAGCGGTCAGCCTTAATGGATAATGACAAGACACAAACCAAGCAAAGGAAAAACAGTGTGAGTCATTCTGACTTGATCTTTGTGAAGTGCTTAGGGAATTCTGTGTGCATTACCAAGGACAGATCTGAATATGAACACGACAATTAATGCCTTCCTGTTCACGGTACAATGCCATTCTGAAAAAACCTGCAGAAATTCTATACGTACACCTTGTATTAAAAGAAGGGACGTGAAGTCAGTGGTGTAGCCAGGGTCTGGCGGCCGGAAGATCTCGTGCTGTACGGAAAGACAGGGCTCCACCCCCCCACACCCCCCGCGGTGATGTAATGGACGGATGTGACGTCACTCAGGCTATATAATGCCATGCTGCATGTTAATAAAGGCCATTTTGCTTTCCACCACGTTGGTGCTTGTGTGCATGTGGCCCGAGCGACCAGGGGTTGGTCGCCGTGCCGTTACTGAACCAGGTCGCCCTTGCCTGCCAGAAGGCAACACAGTGGTTGTTTAATTCACACTCTGCACACAGCTTACTGGCTCTTATATTTTTCTTTTCTTGTAGCAGTGACTAAAGCTAGTTGTTATAGACTGCAGACCATGTAGTCAAAAAGGGCTCCATGAATGCACAGGAAAAATCTCCTTGAGAAAAATCTACGTGGGCTTGTTTTCTGAGCTTCACTCCTCCAGCATGAGCAGCTAAGATTTCTTTACCACCTTCTCCTGACTCAAGTCTAAAGCTTCCCAGATCAGTGCTTTCACTTTCAATCTCCAGACACGCCAGGGTGGGATAGGAAATAAGTAGGCCAGAGTATTTTCAATACTTTGTCTATATATTTGACATTGTTCTTGTCTTCATATTTTTGTCCTTCTGTTCACTCACAGCAACACCTATTCACAGCCTGAAAGGGACAATTTTGTGAAGTTGTCTTTTCCAGAACTTCCAGGATGACAACCATCCAGACTTATTTATAATTCACTAACAAAGGCTGATGCATTCTGTTTTACACCATCTTCTTATTGAGCCTGTAATTTTAGCCTATAAGAGAGCTTTTTTCCTAATGCTCTCTTGATGTTCATGTATGTTTTGTAGGCTTTCCCCTACAAATACAACTGGCCCAGAACTTAACGTAGTCTTCTTTCCACTGCTTGACTCCTTTGCCTCCAAGTTTCTTTTCTCCTGCTCTCTCCTCCCTCCTGTCCATACTGCTCTGCTTTAATAGATATACTTTCAGGTCTTAGAGATTACTGAAATCATGTAGGCTTCCCCCTTACTGTGGACTTCTTCTCTTTATGTTATTTGTGCCATATTCTTATGGGAAGGTGTGCTTCTGCCTGCCACCATCTTTAGAAATACTGTGCATATGTGAAGGAAACATCACAAAGAATAAAGGTGGAGAAGGTACCTAGTAAAATGGCCAACTGACTTGGGAAACAGGAAGAGGAGAATGCACTTTAAATTCTCCTGATGGAGAAGAGATGCTGAATATCGCCCTGGAGCTCTGCCCATCCTGAATGAAAGAGCCCTCATCTATACTTAAATCCAAATCTAGAAACAAAACACAAAACAAGTCACAGTCTAGATGTGATTCCTGGCTGACTATTACTGCAAAATTCAGAAGGCATTCTGTCACACTAATCTCTGTATGAGCATCTTACTAGGAAATTGTTCCAGCACACTCTCTTCGGGATGAGAAGCAGGATGAACATCCAATTAAAATTCATAGATAGTGTTTGCAAAAAAACTTGCACATTAATCTCCTTTAACTGTTAAGCAACAGATACTGCATCTGGAACAAGTCATACAACCGTCCTTCCATAACCATAAGTTTCCTGTAATTTTGTCCAGGTTTTCCTTGACTTTGATTTTATCAGGAGCCATCTGGTAATTGCCTTCTCAAGCTGCATTTTTAGTTAGATAAGGGGGTTTTAAAGTTCTTATTACTGCCTGTAGCCCAAGATGACTGACAATTACTACTAAGAGAATTCTTTCACAAGTGGTCCTGGAATAGAATCAACTCTATACAGTTTTAGCAAATGCTGAAATTAGTGTCAGTCACCTTTTTGAGCTACAAATTCTTCTATGTTAAGTCCACTGCTCATTTTCTGAAGTACTTTCTGAACAGCTTTCAGTAAAGATGTTAACTTCCAGCCATGTAACATAACGGATTTGTTCTTTAAACTAGACAGTTCTATGATAACAGCAGCAACTACAACTTCAGATGGAGTGCCAGGGGAATGCATTAATCCAAAATAATCTTCAGTAGCACCTATGTATCTCTGTCCTGTCCTCAACAAACTAGAAGTTATTAATTCATATCCACCCACCACATGGTTAACCCTCTAAGAGATCAGAAATGGATTTGACCAATACAGCAGACTCTTCTGCCTGTGAGACTGTATAACTATTCCCAGGAGCTAGCAAATCAGGAATGCACTTGGTTTGAAGGAAGTACCTTTCTACACAGTATTACCGCTTTCGGCAGAATGCTTTTTTTTAAACTGCAAGCAATGTAGCTTAAATTTAGCAATTTTTATACAGTAATCACAAAATCATCATGGTTGGACAGGACCTTTGAAATCACAGAGCTCAACCGCCAACACAAAAAAACCCTCAGATAAACACAATAACACACACTTGACCAAAAAAGCACAAAAAACCCCAAACCAAACCATAAACAAAACAACTTGGCCACTAGAGTGTGCGCTGAAGTGCCACATCTACACATTTCTTGCATACCTCCAAGGATGGTGACTCCACCACCACCCTGGGCAGGCTGTTCCAGTGCCTGACTGCTCTTTTGGTATAGAAATTCTTCCTAAGATCCAACTTGAACCTCCCCTGCCACAACTTCCAACCATTTCCTCTGGTCCTGTCATTATTTACTTAGGAGAAGAGACCAACACCCATCTTCCTACCACCTCCCTTCAGGTAGTTGTAGAGGGTGATGGAGTCTCCCCACAGTCTCCTCTTCTCCAAACTAAACATCCCGAGTTCCCTTAGCTGCTCCTCATATGACTTGTTTTCTAGACCCTTCACCAACTTGGTATCTCTTATGGACACGGTCCAGCTCCTCAATGTCCTTCTTATACTGAGCAGCCCAGAACTGAACACAGCACTCAAGGCGCAGCCTCAGCAATGCACCGAGTACAAGGGCATAATTGCTTCCCTACTCCTGCTGGCCACACTATTCCTGACAGGCCTGTAGTTTCCCAGATCCTCCTTCTGGCCCTTCCTGTAGATGAGCATCACAATAGCCAGCCTCCAGTCATCTGGGACTTCCTCTGTTGACCAAGATTGTTGATAAATGATGCAGAGGCTTACTAAGCTCCCCCACCAGCTCCCTTAGCATACTAGGGTAGATCCCATCAGACCCAATACACTTGCATGTCTAGTTGCAGAAGCAGTTCATTAACTATTTCCTCCTGGATCATGGGGGGTTGTTCTACTCCCTCCTCCAGACCTCCCCTCCACAATCTCTTAGGAAGTGTCAGCAGGATACACTTCAGCAAAGCCACTTTCCTCACTTTAGGGTTATGGGATCATTTTGGTTTGGGTTTTCATGAGACTTTCAATCATGCTTATGCTCAGTTTGTGACCACATTGCTAGGTGTTTTCTGTAATTAAAATAATAAAAAAAACCCCAAACATGAGTGACTGGTTGAATCCCTTCAAGTGAATCCATAAAACAAAAACACAGATTAAACACAATTCTCACAGCTTGTGTTTCTACAATGCTACATATGTCACAGTGCTAAACATGAGATAAATTGAAAAGCTATGTAATTAAAGTATTTGACATACTCTTTCAACTCCCTTTCCTGCTTTCTGCCCTCTGAATTATTTCTTACAGAACTCATAACTGATTTACATCCTTAAGAACTTAAAACAGTGAAAAAGCTTCAAAGAATAATAATCAGCTGGTCCCAGGACTGTATTTCTGCAATTCACTCTCAGAAGTGGTTTCCTTCCAAACACTTCCCAAAACCATGAAAGTCAGGCATCATATCTTAAGATGCTGAAAAGTAAGTTCTGAACGTTCATAGAGATAAAAGAGCCGGTTTATCATATTCGTGCTTTTCACCCAGAAAATCCCCAGAATAACATGCTTGATAAACCATAACAGTTCTGGCATTTATAAACTATAATTTGTTCCTACATGGTTCCCTGCAAACTGCCCAATTAAGGTAATAAACAACTGAAGGATACAACAGTTTCAGCTAGTCATTTCTAAAGACAGTTCTCCCCCTTCCAATACACGAGACCTGGCACTGCAGAATTATTCTGAACAGTCTAACGTTATTGACACCTATGATTAAAACTTTGTGTCCTGTTGGATCACAGAGCAACGCAACACGTACAAAATCTTCAAGACCAACATGTAATCTCCCTGCCATTTAAACAAAAAACAAGAC
The DNA here is from genome assembly GCF_000747805.2 of Chaetura pelagica. Classification (NCBI taxonomy): domain Eukaryota; kingdom Metazoa; phylum Chordata; class Aves; order Apodiformes; family Apodidae; genus Chaetura; species Chaetura pelagica. The sequence continues at coordinate 1,356,512 of NW_009953318.1, forward strand.
ACAAAAAACCAACCAACCAAAGAAAAAAAAAACAAACAACAACCAACACAAGAAAACCCACCAAACCAACCAATAAAAATCCTTTTCATCAATTTTCTGGTGCCCTTAGCACAAGAAAGATATAGACCTGTTGGAGAGGGTCCAGAGAAGGGCCACCAAGATGACCAAAGTCCTGGAGCACCTCTGCTATGAAGACAGGCTGAGAGCGTTGGGGCTGTTCAGCCTGGAGAAGAGAAGGCCCCAGGAGACCTTATAGCAGCCTTCCAGTACTTGAAAGGGTCCTACAGGAAAGCTGGGGAGGGGCTTTTCATCAGAGAAGATACTGATAGGACAAGGGGTAATGGTTTTCAACTGAGAGAGGGAAGATTTAGGTTAGATATTAGGAAGAGATTCTTCACTAGGAGGGTGGTGAGGTACTGGAATGGGTTGCCTAGGGAGGTTGTTGATGCCCCATTCCTGGAGGTTTTTAAGACCAGGTTGGACAAAGTTTTGTGCAACTTGGTGTAGTGGTGGGATTCCCTACTCATGGCAGGGGGGTTGGAACTTTATGATCTTTAAGGTCCCTTCCAACCTTAATGACTGTATGATTTTTAATACTGCCAGAGGGAAATTTTTAAAACTACGAATCGTATAACTGTGATGATTCAATCCACTTACATATTGTTGTAATTGATATGAAGAAAAAAAACCTGGAGAAAGACAGGGCTAGACAGCACAGATTTTTGGTGGGAATTAATAAGAAACCCAAGTGGGAATCCTCAAAATCTGATATATTTCTCATGCAAAGGTAGCTCAAATCTTGCAGGAAAGCAGATTAGAAAGGAGATAAGTCTTTCTTCCTCTCTCTCTGGCTGCTGATGCCCAGATGGCTGGCCTTAAACAGCTTGTTCTAGGGAGTATTAAATCCTTCTCCCTCAAACTGTTCTGTACTTTTCTCCCTTCCAAAAGAAAAAATGTGTTCCCAACTAGAACATCCCAATAGCACTAAGTAAACATTCAAGTTGGAATTCAAATTATTCGCTTCCAAAGGTCTCCAAATGGCTCCAATCACTGGTATTCCTCAACAGCTTTGGACAGAAACTCAGGTTCTTTCTTTTAAAAAATCAGGAAATCAAATCTAAATGCAGAATTTCTATACTCAAAGGGAAAAAGTACCACACAGATGGCTTTATCCATTCTTTTTTTCCCCACAGTTAAGAAAAGCTTAACTGGGGACTAATGAAAGCTGCCAAAAATTAGTATTCTGCTTTGTTTTGCCAAAATACTTATGTTAAAAAGCCACTGTTTATTAAGTTCACAGAAAACATTATACAGGAATATATACATGTAGGTTTTCTTCTACTCAACATAGTTTAACAGGAAATGACAAGGTTCTTGCAGGCCAAACAGTAATACTCATACAGCTTTTGAAGTGACTATCAGTAGCTCTTGGTTTTACAGGCATTTCCACATCCAGAAATACTATTTGAAATATAAGATTAAAGGATATAATCAAAACTAAATGCCTCTGACACCTGAATGAATTTCCTATCAGGCATTCTCATGACATACAGAGTGATCTTCACACATTGGTTAGGACCATTCAAAAATAACTATGAAAAATCTAGCTTGCAAGTAATGAGGATTATATTCCTAACTGTCCAGAAATAAGATGTTGCATTTAACTATATATGGTAAATAATATCCATTGTAACAATAAAGTATAAGCACAAAACAATTTCATTTCAGGAGGTATGTTGCAATTTTCAATAGCTAAAAATTAAACTGTGTACTAAAAGTTGGGTGTTTGCACAGTTTTATTGATTTAAACTGAAATTGCCCATTTAATCAGTCTGACAGTTCTAGATAAATTCTGGGGGTTTTGCACTTCTCTCTCCACATTCTACTTTTCCAGATTTTCTTCCATTTCAAAAGCAATTTAGTGGTGATCTCCAGCAAATGAATACTCTATCTCCATTTCAAAACCATTTAACATTTTCATTTACAAGTGCATTTTGCCAGCATGCTATCTCATGTTGCCCTTCTCTGTCTAATTCTCAAGGGACATATACCTATGTGCATGAGAAATATCAGAAGAAATATTTGCACTAGTTGTTAATTTTCTACTCTAACGCTTATGTACAGAAGGGAGATTTATTAACTATTCTATTGAGATTAGCAAGCATTTTTCATGCTTTTGGGGGCTTTTACTAACAAAAGTTAACTCTGAGCCAGGATGATTTTCTATTAAAAATTAATAAATATAAGAGAAGCATATCCTCAGCTGAAAATTAATTGCAAACGCATATCCTGAAACAGAAGCAGGTAAAGAAGATGGCACATACTTCCTCAGCGAGGCAAGACTGCCAATGCTGAGAGCCCAGAGTTACACTGCTGGGCACTCGGACTAATCCTTCTCCAGAGGTTTTGGACAAGTCTGGGCTTCATGCTTGGGGAAGTCAGGTCATGCTTAGGTTTCTCATTCTTCTACTATGTCTGCACAACTGCCTGTAGGGCCACACTCTGAACTCACTACACAGTAACTGCAGCTAAAAACAAGCAAGGTCATAGACATCTCATGTCACTGTATCATGGGACAGCTGCAGTGCAGCTTCCCTGGGGATCTCTGGGGGAGTGAGCATATCTGCCCTTTCCTGGTGCTGTTTATGTCCTCTGCTGACCTACACAGGTATTTGATCCTGCATGTTTTTAACAAAACCTGTGAAAAACAAGGGATAAGATCAGCTTTAGTGCCTCCTACTTCCTGTGTTTGGCTGCTTTTCCTCTGCTTCTGAAATTGTACACACGTGATATTTGATTTTAAGTTCCTTCCCACCTATATCTGACCCATTCCCACATACATTGCTAGACATTTTTGAACTTTCTTGACTCAATAAATTGATCCTCATGACACATGATTTCTCCTTGCATTTCCTTCTCCTTGATTTCAGAATATGACCTTCTTGTCTGCTTTCAACTTCCATTTCCACTCACTAGACAGGAGTTGCCGTGTGGTGGAAGATATAGAAGTGGAAACTGCATTACAAAGTTTACCTTTTTGAGAGTGCTTTATATTACTCCTATGTCTGCAGTGCAGTTTTGTTATTGTTTGTCTTAGCTTCCTAAATGTTAACACAAATTACAATTTTTTTCCCCTGATATGTTTTCCACATATGGGGAATGGGGGGATGAAAAGAAGAAAAAACCCACAAAGATCTAGAATTTGTTGAAATCTCCACCAACAACCTTTCTCACATCATTTTCTGATACAGTGGCAAGTCAATCACAAATCAAGCAAGCTAGACTGGTTTGTTCAGAGAACCATTACCATGAAGTTCAATAATTTGAAGTGTTTATGAGTTCTAGACTTTGGGCCCAATCTTAAATGTTTTAGTAAAGCTATTATACAGTCATTGCTTTAGCTGTGTCTATTTAAATGTTTGCCAAGTTAAATAAAGTATTTTTAATAACTTTAAATGCAACATGTTAATATTTAACTAATCAGTGGTCTTATAGCACCAAAGCTTTTTCAGTAAAATGAACCAGTTGATCCTTTTTCACAAAGTCTAACCTTGTCTCACTGTAAACAGAGGCATAATGTAAGACTGGAAGGTAATGTAATTTTTAATGGCTCAGGCTCTTAATTTTCAAGTTTTTTATTTGATTTAGGAATTGTGTAAAACTGGAATACAATTCCTTTCCAGCAACAACTTCAAAAACAAAACCAAAGAAACACTGTCATTTTTTTTTCCTTCTATATAATACTATAAACTCATAAATTGCATGAATTTTCAAATTCATCTGCCCAAATGCATGTACTAATAAGGGAATAAAGAAAAAGCAAAAGACCTATGTGATGAAGTTGTGTGATACTTCAGGTGCCCCTATTTTCCTACAGCGAAGTACTACTCATTCTGCCTCTTCATTATCCTCCAGTTCTGGCCTGGGAAGGAACAGTGCAAAGTAGAAATAAGGTGTCTTTTAAATAACTTTTAGACTCTACCAAATTCCACATGGGCAGCAGTGACAGGCATCACATCAAGGGCACCTATTAAGCTCTCTTCAGAACACTTACATCTCTTTCAGAAAGATGCCCCATTTTATTGTAGGGTCAAGGAAGGAAAAGAGTAGTTTTCACATTTTTTTGTCTAAAAATGCAATTCAGGATACTTTATAATGTATGATCTAATTCTTAACTCCTTGCTGATTCAATATAGATTTGCTATAAGATTCCATCAAACACATTATTCTAAATCTCAGTAGAATAGGCACTGCCATTTCCAGATCATATCACAAGTTATTATACATACACTTCTGCATTAATGAACTGGAGTAAGTATGATATCGTAAGACTTTAGAGACCATACTGGAACGTTTTGAAACATGAAACAGTACCAGAAAATCACACGTGAAGACTGAATTTAAAGTATTAGCAAAATACATCTAAAAGTCTCTTCCATATCACATTTTAATCTTTTAGCATCATCATAACCCAGCAATTTTAGAAAGCTTTAGACCCTCTACTTGCCGTCTACATGCACCCAGTTACAATTATGTCCATTAGTTGCCTTAGCAACAGAGGCAGAGGTTAAGTCATTTTCTAGAAGAGGCCCAGTGCAAATTATGGCATTATACCAACTTATTGCCAATCGTTTTAATTAAAACATTTTGCTTTCAACTCAGCTAACAGCAGAGATCAGTAAACAGGGCAGATCAAATTACTGATATTTAAACTCCCTTGCCTTTGGAAAGGCCTGCTGTGGCTTAATTACTTTTGGGCAGAACTGATGAAGAGAGAGTAAAGAACCCAAATTATTCAGGTATGGCTCAATATACGAAACATACATTATCATAATTCTAAACATGGGCAATACAAAAAGAAACTAACCTAATTTGTAGGCACTTACCATTGTGCTATGGCAGCATCCATGATACTGCCAACAAGAACACCTTTTTCTATAATTCTGCTTTGCTTTTTTCTACCTCTCTCCATAAAGCACTTGAAGAGGCAGAAGATACATGCCCCATATTGCATCTGTGATGGTAAAAACTAATTTTTGGCATTACCAAAAAAAATGTGATAGAGCACAGCAGACCTGGCATACCCAGGATCATGTACCTAGAGTCTAGGGGAACACATTGCAGCCAGAAGAGAAATGAGGG
>NW_009953318.1:1361689-1363843 GCF_000747805.2 Chaetura pelagica
CCCTGTAAGGCAAAGAACAAGGAAACAGGCGAGGAGACTCTGGGATGAAGCCTCAGCAAAGGCAGAAAGCAGCGAAGAGAAAGGTCCAGCATGCAGTCATTACTGTGAGACAATCATAGTATTACAACACTTGATAGCCAGTATGGAATGAATCACTAGTCACTCCTTCCCACTTGCCTTTTGCCATTCTGCTTCCATGCATTGTTACCTATATGCAGGAAAAAACAAAAAACAAACAAACAAACAAACAACAACAACAACAACAAAACAACCCATAGACAAAATTCCCCTGCTTATTTAATGCAAGCTTGCTTTAAACCTGGATGGCAAAGAAAAAAACAGTGCAATTTTTTGTTTGTAGCATAAATTTTGCCACACTATTAGTAAAATACTATTACTATTTTAAGAACATTTGGGAAGAAAGAAATCCTGTGAAATACAAAAAGCAGCTGGTAGAGCGGGACTCAGACACAACTTTGTCTGCCTGAAGACTGGGCATCTAAGCATGCTCCACCTGAGGGCAGCAAATTGCCCAGATGCAAAGGCTTCTCTTCTACAGTTTTAAGCAGAACTTTGGTCAACTTGCTCTTACTTATACCTCTAATTAATAAAAGCTTTTGCAAATCCCTCCATTTAGTCTAGAGAAGTAATGCATATTTTTCTCATCACTAACCCTATGGCATTCAGGAATTTTTTAAATTTATTTATTTTTTTAATAATCAGCCCTCATTCACATAGAACTACTACAATCCAATTAGTCAAGATGAGCAGGTCAGTAAGAGAAAAGATAGGCCTTCTGAGAACGAGTAGATTAAGCAAGTTTCATGAGAGACATTTAAAATTTATATAATTTAATATTAACACAAACTACAGCTCTTCACATGCAAGGAAAAACTAAATGCATTTTTAAGGTTTTCTTCTATGCTGACAGGAATTTTAGAAGATAAAAGCTTTAGTTTAAAATTTCTGTGGGGTTTACACAACACTAGCAACTTTCCTCTTCAGGTGAAAAGTTGTCTTTATAGTACAGAACAGAAAAAACAAAGGTGGAAACACTCTCTTCTCTCTAGAAAGCTATACCTTCCATAGTCGAAGCTTCAGAGACTCTCAGAATCTACTTAAATACTATTGTAATAGAGAACAGGACATTTTTGTTGTTCTTGGCAGCAAGTGAATTGCAAAAGAAATTATGCAGACTGATCGCCTTCTTGTAGGTTCTAAGTAAACCAACTATTCTTTCCAAACAAAATTCTTGTATCTTTATCAGGAAAACACAGCTATAAATCTATTGCTAATTTACTTCAAACTAACACAGAGGGATTTTCCTGTTTCCTGAGTCAATAACATTTGGAATAGTCACTTCTACATGCACTGACAGATTTCCAAAGTGATCTAGCATATAATCCTTACACTGCTATTTTATTATATGCCCCATTTTGATGAAAAAGTAGATTCAAAAGAAGAGTAAGAAGAGAATATCCATTAGAGGAAAGCCATTATTCTTCAGCTAATTGCAAAAGCTCATCAGAATAATTAACCAAAGAGGAATCATGAAAAGACACTTACTCTCTAAAATATACAGATGTATGTAAAAATGGCAGGACTATTTCTACAGATGATCTTCTAAGTTATTTTAGTAACTACCATAGTACTTTCATACAATCAGAATACTGGTAATCTGTAAAGAAAAAATTAGCAGAAAGAACTTAAGTGTGTGCCTAAAAGCTAAATTTCCAAGGTACTTCAAGCCACTGAATATATTAACACTTTATATTCTCTTCCTCTGCTAATAATGTGCTTAGGTCCATGCACAGTAACATCAATTTGTATCTTTTTGAACCCCCAAGAAATTTGCCACTTGGACTTGAGAAACAGATGGTAGCTACGTAAAGTTTTCTCACAAATTATGAGACAGCTAAGCAAAACATAGTCGTAACAGCATGAAAACCATGAACACAAGACATTAAAGAACACAGCATTTGGTACGATAAATCAGTATTTTTTCTACCCCCAAAAATTATAATATGACCCTCTTGGAAGTTTCCACCTAGCACTGCAAATGCTTTAAAGTCATAGATCTTGAAATCATGTCATAAGGACGCTTGCAAGAATAGGAGCTGTTTTTTCCTTTTTCTTAAAAAAAAAAAAAAAAAA
>NW_009953318.1:1364435-1412690 GCF_000747805.2 Chaetura pelagica
TGTGTAACTAAGGTGTACCCATATATGTTTAATGTGTTGTAATCACTCCTTTTGAACCTCCTGCCCCAAATTGCTTTGTTTTCCCCACAATAAACCTTGCTGTTGTTAGAAATATTAGTAAGCACTGAGTGAGTTATTCACTCAAAAAAGTCAGGACATAAGTTCCTGTATCCTCTGTGTGAGGCGATACCCGTGTGGATCTCTCAGCAAATCCTGATAAGTTAATACACTCCAATAAGGAGATATAATAGGTCACGGATCATGACAGCCTATTTTTAATATCACTGTTTGTCCAGAAAACTGAAAATATAGCTACAATTTCTCAACTAAAAAGCCTAATGTTAAAACAAACACCATAAAAAAACCCCACAAACCCCACATGATCATTTTTCCTTTTTCTAGTTTTTATTTTCAGATTGATAAAATGAAATTAGAATTTGGGAGGACTGATATAACAAAACCATAGGACTATCATTCTTCTATATGCTGAATTCAAGAGCTCTATTATTAGTTTAAGAATAAATTTCAATTTACACCAAATACTGATATGATAAAAGTGTTTGACCCAGTAACTTGCTATTCACAGTGAGACAGCACAGTGAAATACTGATGTGTCTGCTTTATTATGTTTTTGAAGAGGTTTTTTTGGGGGGTTTGTTGTTTGTTTGTTTTTAATTATGTTTTTTCATTCCCTTCTAAATGAGAAACTTTTTTTAGAAGTATCAGCCTCTCTCCATTTCTGTGACAACAGACTAACAGATCAAAATTTCCTGATACTAGACTCAGTTAACTTCAAGACAAGATCTTAATTATTTTCCCAAACCAAGGCTTTGCATCCAATAATATATTTTTTTCAACCAATCAGTATTTTAATGTAGCCATTTAGGCCCACTCTACTCAGGTCCTCTTGAGCAGAAAAGTTGGACATTTCATGTATGCAGTCCAAAGTTTCTAAATGACTCCTGTTCCAAATTCATGGTAATATTTTGATGACTCACATACTACTTTGTTGAGTTTTTTAAGCCATTGATTTGATTGATTGCAAGGTTTGAAGAAATTAAGAAAAACAATCAAGTTGAGTCTGATAAGGAACAGTTCAAATTGAATTTAATCATGGTAAAGATGCTCTTAAGCCTATCACTTGCTCTCCCGAATGCATTTGATATTTGAACTCACTCAGAACAAATCTGTACTGCAAAGGATTCTACTTTAAATTGACTCATAGTTACAGCTTAGCTTCTTTTAAGAAGAACTTTCAAAAATCTTTGAACTGTATTGTGGTTAGCACTCTGGAAAAATGCAGGGATAAACAATATTAACAGAGACCATATTCTTCAAATCAATAACTTCTTGTATGCCAAAATACACTAATATTTTAGTAGCTAAAAACTGACAGTTGCTTGGAAAAAATCTTATTTTAGTGATGAGATAGTGATTTATAACTGTCAAGTGGATGGATACTTGATGTCTTAACCTAGGCAAAGCCTTTAATGAGGAAAAATTGCAGGCAGGGTGGGAGAAATCTATCTCTAACCACACTTCCCCCACCAGTATTCTTAAGGGCAACAAGAGGCATTCTGTACATTACCCTGATTCCACCTTTTTCATCAATAGGCATTCTGTCTTGTTCAAGGACTTTGCATACTGATAACATATGCATATGTATGTATGGACATATCACAGTCTAGTATGGCTTCAGTACATCAAGAATTTTACTTCAATATTATATCTTCAGAAAGCCCCAGCTTTGGGCCAGCTTTCCACTGTAAAAGGAACACAAAGAAGCTAGTCTAGAAATGCACGGTAATTTATATCAACAAAATCAGAGTATGTAGGCTTGAAAGTAATATTGCAACAAGTTAAGATGCCAACTCAAGATGCAAAAATTGTTTGCATATTTAGATTACTGACTTCACATGGTTTTAGGCCAAACATACGGATTTAGTGTCTTCATAGAAAATAGAAGCTTTGCAAACAGATTCTTATGGATTTTTGTCAATTCCAAGATGCTTAGTTCCCATAAATTGTGCTGAATTCCAACTTCAGTCACCAAAATATCAATAACCTGTTCCCTCTATCATCATCTTTCTTTCAGCAACATATTCTCTAAGGTCAGAGGTCATCACAATTATCTGATTATTGGTCAAGATACATAAGCTGGAACCACCACCTAGATGCAATGATTTTGAATTTTTATACTGGACTTTATTATGATATTTTACAGTCTTCTTTTAAATTGGGAAATTAATAATTTGAGTTGTGCATGCTGAGCTTGTTTTGTTTTGCACTTGCCTTTAATGTTTCCTCATGCAAAGTCCAAAACACAATAAAACAGAGACTGACAAAAGTGGATATTTCATGAAAATAAAAATATTTTTCGTACAATATTTGGTTTAGACTAAAAACACAAGGCTGCACTAATACATTGCTCAGGGACAGTGCACTGAGGCCAAGAGGCATCCTGAAAAATCCTGAAATGCTGAATCAATTTGGTAAAGAAATAAATAAAAAACAAAAAAAATAGAGGAACACCAGCACCACGCAAGCACGAACTGAAGTAGTCATTCAGTCTCCTAAGGACTGTATTATAGGAACATAAAATAAAGAGGAAGCAAGAAACTCTGACAGTGTAGACCCATATTTTGCTATGAAAAATATCATAGCTTTGATGCAACAGCTTTTACATGGTTTTCTTTTCAGTTACATTGACAAACTGCACCTCAAGTTGGCCTCAAAAAACTGTAGGGTTTATTTTTTTCACTTACTTAGAAAACTAAAAATTCATCCAGTAACACAGATCCTAAGTGGATCAAGAATTCTGCATTTTGGAAATTTTCAGTGGGAGAGGGAGGGAATACAGACCACATGAACCTCCTGCCCTCGCAGAAGGTCCTGCACGTTACAGCTACCCTCTTGCTTTCACCCGGTCGATATATTAACGTGGATCTAAATGAGAATCACCTCAAACCCAACACATGCAGCAAGCATCACTGTCCAAACATTACACAGCTGAGCAACCGGAGACGTAAATTCACTTTCCTACCCTCAGAGAGTCAGAGAGAGGGAAATTGAGCCCCTATTTCAGTAACTAAAGATGAACCAAGATTGATTAAGCTTTATGCATTTGATTTCTATCCACAAGGAAATAAATACATCTGTTGGTAATACTAATGGACTACATCTCAACAAGAAACCTTAGTAAACTATGCAACAAAAGAGAGAAGAACCCACCCTGAAGACCACTGAACCTCCCACAAAGTGTGAGTCCTTTCACATCTTTATCAGGTGAATTCTCTCATTTACAGTTTCTTCCCTGAAAACCTGCATACATCTATTGCTTACTTCTCCTTACTACCCCTTTGGGAGCAATGCTTGTTAATTGAAATGGGCCCCTTTTGTAACAGTCAAGAGCTGGTTTGATTACTGTGTTCCAATAAATAATACAGCTTTATTAATTCAGACAGAGCAATTAACACACAGGCCAGACATTTTTACTGTGTCACTTTTACTGTGTACTACCAATTAGGTGTTCCTATCTGAAATACTATCCCCTATTGAAAGCCAAATAAATTCAGCTACAGTTTGATCTTTCTAACAACCGTGTCCCCCATTAAGAAACATTTGACAGCACCTTTCAAACCATTCACATTGATCCTCCCTGCCCTGAACTTCCATCTGGACTCACACTCAATCCTTTGTGTTTTATTTTTAAGGAGCAAAAACAAATGCTGATACTTTGGATCGAATACTAAAAAATTACATTGGCTAATTAGATCTGTGTTCCACTTTCTGTTATTTAGATTCACCACAAATGACATATACATAGAAACAAAATTGCATTTACTCTCTAGAAAAAATTAATATTCTATCAAAGCAATGATAAAACTTTACCAGATTTGGAAGGGTGGGGCAGAAGAAGACGTATTTTGTAGCAGATGTATTTGTAAAGCACCCAAATATTTGCATAAGAGCACCCCATCTTCTGTCAAAGATGTTGCATGACTTCCCCAAAATTGAATTTTCAATGATCACAAAGACAACAGTAGTTTTTTAAGTTGAGTTGCAGCTGAACCTAAAGGGATCACAGGTCAGGTTTTTTTCACTGCTTCAAGGTTTTCCAACTAAGAGCTTTTTAGTTCGGAATTATATAGAAAAACAGCTATCTTACAGAAAGAGAAACAAGTAGTAGTGGTTTCATGCTTGAGGGACCTGAAGAGATTACTGGTTATCGCCTCACTCAGTTAACATGACTATGAAGGTCTTTAAGCATTATACAGTTTAAAGGCAGTGCAGGAACCAGGAAGCATTTTATTGCACAATTTCTCCAGAAAGAGTATTCCATCCTTATTTTAAATATAAGCTAATGTGCAAACATGCCAGATAGCATGAGTTAGCATGGTATATAATATTTTATCCTGGCTACTCTCTACATCATGTGGTTGTGCTCTACAAACAGTCCTGATAATTCAAAACATCCAAACTCTAGTTAATCACAGTTCAAGAAAGTGATACATGCTTAACAAAATAAAAAGAACAACTGTGAAGTTACTGAGTACACTGCCTTTCCCCCTAAAATTCTCTAATTCATTAAAGCTTTCTTCAACTCTTCTCTTTACTGCATAGCCAGATATCAGCTTTCTCTCCTCAGAGACTCTGAACTACACTCTCAGAGGTGGCAGCTGTGAAATGAAGCAGAAACAGTAAGTGCAGTAGCTTTACAAGATTCCTTAAGGAGCCCATAGCCACTCAATGCAATAAGTAACATAGGAGCAATATCTTCTGCAATGTGAAGTCTGCTTCCTGAAAGCTTCTCAGCAGAGAAAGCAATTTGAAGGAACAATGAAACATGCATAGACCTACTACTATCATACATTTAGGATATCCTTTGAAGTCCTAGATCAGCCGTAAGTCAATGCAGATGTTACAATTGCTTGAGAAATTAGTGCAGTCTGATGCCAAATAAAAAGCAACACAACTCCTTGGGCAGAAAGGGAGAAGGCAGTTCTTAAATATCTGCTTCAGAAAGCTTCTGGAATTTTCAAAACCTGTCTGTGAACTACACAGAATTACCTTCCCATACAGTCCTGGATACAAGGAAATCAGAGCAAAAGGCAAAGAATACAAATCCCCAAAAGCATTTTCTACCATCTGTAGCTACGGTCTTCAAGGAGTCCCCTGACCACACATCCAATCTGCTTGTGTGACTGGTCCCTACCCTGCTCAATACACTAACTTGGAATGTCTAGCCTATTTCTGCTAACTGAAGTAATTGTGCATTTGAGGATGCTCGCTGGAGTGGCTCAGCCACCAGGCTGGAGAAGATAGCATGAAGCCAGAGGCAACCAGCATGTCCACAATGGGAAACTCACACAAAGTGAATTCCAGAGTCAGATTGGGAAGACCATATAAACAGATCATATATTTTTTTTGCTTTTAAATTCATAAGACAAAGGCCTTAAACTTCTGTTTAATACAAAATATCACATGATGATACTCACTGATTTAGCTTAATATTATTAGGGCCTTGGGTAAATACTGTGCACTGGAAACAATGTAAAACCAGGAGGAGAGAAAGCCAACATTTGTGCAAACACACCCAAAACAGAGTAATAAAACACTTGAATTTTCTGCAAGCCCTTAAAAAGGAAATTGATAAGTGCTAACTTCCTTTTAAAACCCACCAAAGAAAAAAATTCCTTCAGATGACACTATTATTTTATGAATGATGGGAATAACCTCTAAACTACCGTCTCTTAGCCCAACCCTCTTGCTCCTTCACTAAGGACTAAGCAAATGACAGTATCTTATCACAGCTCTTCTCAGTAGCACTGAAAATAGCCTCAGAATTGGCTTTATATTATAATCTCATTCATTTCAGCACTTCTGTAAATTAGAATCATAGAATGTCTTGGGCTGGAAGGGACCTCTAGTACTCCAAGTTTGTATGTTAATTCTCTTCGAGTTTCCCATCATTATACACAGCTCACAAAATTTAACATCTTAGCCATCTTGATATTTGGAGACATGGAAAAATGGTAGCTCTCCAAAGACTATAATAATGTTTACTCACATGAAGATTAGTCTTAAATATACAGATGATGCCAGACTTCAATAATACCAAAAACAATCTGATGAGCAGCGTGAAGTATCATAGTAAGGCTTACTTTACATTGCATCTCCTAATTACCTCTAACTCCTCTATAAAATAGAAGTAGATAGCAACTGTATTGTAAATAAATCATAAGTTCCAGTGAACAAGTAGCGGGTCTAACTGCAGCAGCAGTGTTGAAAGCCAAGTGCCTGATAACTCTATGATGCAGTTCAAAGATGCACAAATCCCAGGGAAATAATTGCAGAGTTCTTGAGTCTACTATAATAAATTATAAAAGAGTATTAAAAATAATTATCAACTACATTTGACAAATTAAGCATATTCTGACTCAGTTGCACTTCCATAGTCAGTACTAGAGCTGCTCATTAATAGAAAAAGCAGTGAAAACCCTCATGCCATCCTTCTGTCCCTCCTGTTTTTTCCACAATCTGTTTGAAGAATGCCCACGAAGACCCCATAAACATGGAGAAAAAGTATATTTTCTGGTCTTTCTACATCTCTGAGGGCTGCTAGAATGTTTCTCCATAGCCTACAAACTTCAAAATCAGTCTCAGTATGTTTCTTACCTACACCACTGTTCTGTGAATTTGCAGTCAAACCAAACTTTCTTGAAACAGGGAGCCACAAACATACAGAGCTCTCTGCTGATGCCCTATCCATGCTGAGCAGGACAAGACTATATCAGGTGTCATATAGATCAAACCTCTGTTTATAAATCCCTGTTTTCCACTTTCACAACAGCATGACATTGCTGATTCATACTCAGTTTCTGATTGAATGAAAACCTAAATTCTTTTATGCAGAAATTGTTGGTTAGCCTGCTTACATCTGTTCTTAAATAACATGTGCCACAACTTAATACCAGCAACTCATACTAGCACATGATATTGGATGGCCTTTTTTTTCATTTTCAAGAATATTACTATCTCTAGTGGTACAACAAATACAGCCATTTGCCATGTAAAAGAGAAACATAAGGGAACTGTGCAGTATGCATATTACCTTCTTAATCTGATTGAGCTGCTGGAAGAAAAGATGTCTATCAAGAGCAGCAGCAGCCCAGCTCTAGAATTGCTACAACTCAGCAATTGCATATGGTTGATTTTGGCTCTCTGTCAGCAGGAGAATTTGTATTCTAATCACTTGAAGCTCAACACTAAAAAGTCTTTTGGACTTGTGAAAACTTTTCAAATTGGTAATAATTTTATGGATACTAAAAAATGCATTATGGTTGATGCATGCACCTGAGGACCAAACTTTAATCTAATAGAATCATAGCTGTTTTATTTTTTTTGCATTATTTTATAATGCACTACTTCATTGCATTTAGTAAGATTCAAACCCATTCAGAGTAGCAGAAATAGAGAAAACAATTTTATTCCCTTGAGTTGAACCTGCCAGCTCAATCCATTCCTGAGTGACTTAAAAAATTAACAGGCCTCCTGGACAAAGCGAGATCACACTGCAGTACCTAAGCAGCTCTGCTAAGGGGAGGATGAGGACAGAAAAGCAATAAAACCAAGTGCTTATGAATGTTTTCTTAACTTAGTGCTGATACAGAAAAAACATAAAAACACAGGTTTTTGTTTCACTGCTGTTTTCTCCCACAAAGCAATTAGCATCCTTGTATCAAAGGTGTTACTTTTCGGTATAGCAGTATCATGAAATAAAACACTGCACAATCAGCCTTGTTGCTCTTTGTATTACTAGCACAAGAAACACACACCATAAAATATTGTTTAAAAGTGCAATAAATAGCACCCAAGAGCCATTTTTGACATGTAATGAGTCTTGACAAGCTTTGGGCTGACTTTGCTGGCCTATTGACCCTGCCCACAGGCAAAGCATGTCTCTTTGCCACAGCTAATCTTTCCTGGATACCCCTGTCAAAGCGCAACTCCATTTGAAACAGCTGAAAAGGTCAAAGACTGTCTTTCCACATTCAGACTGAACTCAAGTCAATTTATATCTAGGCATCCAAAGTACTGTGAATTGTACAGGGTCTTTGCACTTAATTTTTGTTCTTTTTTCACTCCTTTCCCCCAAGCCTACGTCCACCCCTTTCTGAAAGCATCTTGGCTTATTAATCTACTTACAAAATTGTTAATTAAAGGCCTCCTTCCTGCCTTTTATAAAGCTGTGCATACCCTGCAGACATGCAGACAACTGAATGCAAATTCAGAGAGCAGGCTCTTCCTATCACTTTGTCTTTTACCCAGACACAAAATCCAGAACTGTGAATTCAGCATCCGGACTACATTTCCCCAGCCTGGACCCTATGGACATTGCAGTGACTGGAGTAATTTCCAGGAATCAGAGCAGTAACTTGGCACCTACAGAAGTTGAAGTTAAAGGAGATGCACTGTTTGGAGAAACTCACCTTCAAATAACTCTACTGAGTGTCTCTCACAGCTGTAATAACGTCTCTCTGATGCACCTTCTGGTTTCCTGAGAGACAGAGCACTCACCAGTTAATTTACTGCTGCTTCCAAACCCTTGCTACTAAGAGGAAAAACAACTATTGCTTAGTCTGTAAAACCCGTCCAGTATTCATTACATATTTGTAGTATATTACCTGAATGAAAGCAAAAAAGTATTGGAATGTTTGATTTAGAAGGAATTGAAAGAGCAACATAAAAAGTAATGGAAGTCGTGGAAACAGCACATATTCGCTCAAGTATCCAAACCATGGAGCACTACTTTAGTTAATATTACCTCCTAGTCAAAACTTGCAGGTTAGTAAGCTTTCAGTCAGATCTGCCATTAAAGTATCTGTTTTGTCACGGAAACAGCAGCAAAATTATCTTTGAGTTAAAAGCAGGCATAAACCATTAGAAGGATAGATGAACCTTTAATGAATATAACACAAACTATGGAAAGAGGTGTTTTTTCTCTTTTTAATAATTGTTTTCTTTTTTTTTTTCCTCTGATATTAGAATTATAGATACCAAGATGTATCTTTTTACAAAAGGTGAGAAAAGTTTTTAAGAGATCTCTAGTTATACATATTAGATTTCTAAAAACAAATCATTTTGAAGCAACAAAATTAAATGAGGTAATCATCTCCAAGTCTGACCTTGGTCAGAGTAGAACAAATGCTATTTTCTAGTGTGTAACTCAGTAAAACACACTTTAACCTCTTGTTTTTAAAACCTTTTTGTGTTTAACCTTGTTTTTAAAAAGACAACAGCATGACTTCCAAACTCGAAAAATTAATTAGGTTAAGTACTGTATTTCAGCATTCTAAGAGCCCTGAGAAGATACCAGGTGCAAGAATTTTAAAATTGACCACAGAGAGAACAAAGTATATGTCTTCTGATTTCTGTTGCTTCTCCTCCCCAAGGCCCCTCTCTAAAATTGAATGACACTCTACTGCTTAGGTTTAACCCAAAGCTCACCCGTCAACAGAATGGGCTTGTCCATTTCTCAAGCTCATTTTTATCACTTTAATCAAAAGTGATGTAGAAAGAAATCAGTATAAACATAGAGGCAATTTTTTCTTGAATACAGCACTCCACCACTCCCCTAAATATATTGAAGTAAATTTCATTTGGAAAAAAAAAAAATTAAATTCTGTAAGATTATAATCAGTTAGCAGTTCCCACTGGAGAACTCTCCAATAAGCTGGCTCCTGTTGCAGAGTCATCTCAAAAGTACATGCCAAAAGCTTAACTAAATGCAAGGAAGCCACACAATTATCTATTGTCATCAGTGGAAGCAAGGTGAAATACAGCAGTGATAAGGAAAGCAAGTGTAGTGTTTTCATGATTCCCAGTGGAGTTACCAGGCAGCACTTAAGCTTCATTATCACATTATTGTTCCACGGTAACACAGAAAGGGTTTTGGCCTGAGTACAGATTTTGTGTCCCAGTCCAAAGCAATCAATGTTGTCCATGCATATAATCAAACTACCCAAGGGTAAAATTCCCCTTGGAAATCTATGAGATAGATTTTACTTTAAACAAGTATTCTATTCTCCCAGATAATGTAACACACAGAGGATGTGCATGAAGAAAGGAGACGTAAGAGTGAAGATCTTTATTGTGCAGCTTCTGTTACTTGAACCTGAGAGGAAAAAAGAAAGACCACAGAAGTCTCTTGCACACACTCCAGTTGCTCTTTCTGTATTTCCTAAAATTAATTTCTAAATAAATTCTGATTTTCCTCTCTCCAAGGTCTTCGAAGAAACAATAAGATAGTTGTTTTTTGGTGACACACAAAATGGGCCTGGTCCCAAGGCTGTTTCCAGTGCTACAGCTATACAAAGTCAGCACAGAAGTTACCAATATTTTGTGATTTCCTGCAGTCACTAAATTATGAATCTCCTCTTAAAACAATGGTTCTGATCTAGTGGATATATTCCCTTCTATTTGCAGCCTACACAATATATAATAATACAACTTGTTCCATACACATAACACTAAGACTTAGGCCAACATGAATTTGAACTGGCAACCTCTAGACTTACACATCTGTCCTGTTTCAGCCTGAGTTTAGAGCCAAGCAGCTGAAGTTAGCACAGCACATATCCTCTGCAAATGTAAAGTGAATTGCACAACCATTCACTAGAACCACACAAAAGTTGCCTTTTATTACCCAAAACTTGTTTATTTTATCTAGAGACTTGTGTTCATACATGAAAATAAATTAAAATACAAATGTGAAAAATCTATAGGCTTACAGTCAGCTTCAGGTCAGGTCCAAACTCTAGAGCATAGACCTACTGTTACTCGGTCCTTTCAGATTACTCTTCCAAAGATTTTATGTATCTGATTCTTCCTTTGAGATTTTTGGGAAAAAAGGAAAGTACTTAGATTAATATCTTGCTGTAAACCTGCATTCCCTGAGAGATTCTACTTTTATTAGAAATTACCTACTCTTGTCACAACCATAAAGGGAAAGCAAGGAGAATTATGTATGATAACTGCAGGCATTGTAGGGTAACTTCATATATTCCAATTAAAAAACAAACAAAACCAAACCAACAAATCTAAAACCACATTGAGGTTTTGCAGTTCTCTGTAGTGCTGTAGGGAAGGTTTAATATGTATCCTGGCTGACAATGGGTTTCCAAAGAGTTAACATATTGCAGTCAGAGCCCTCTGCCAGTGACTGCTTTTTTGTTTAGTTCTAATTTATTCATTTTAGAAATGTTTAGAATTAATTTAATTCTATAAATGAAATCTCTTAAAATCATTACATGTACAGTGGTGCCACTTTACAAAGTTACTAAACCTAAAGAAGCTTTTATTTAATCAGGGTATAAGTAACAGATGAAATGACCAAGGTATGAGGCAGAACCTCGTTTTACATTCAGACCCTGACAACATGTTTTTATCATTTTCAGTAATGTGGATTCCATATTTCTCTGAATCTGTTACTTTAAATAAAAAGTGACTATTTTAAAAAGGTCCAATTTATTGCACCAAATCTTTATGCTCATATACCCAACTGGAATATTTTCTTTTTTTTTTTTTCTTTTTTTTTTTTCTTTTTTCTTTTTTTTACGAGCAGTTTCATCTCCTCATCCATCTTGTCTGCACAAGGAAGGGGTAACCTGCAGCTGAATTACAGAAAGTCTATTCTCCCAGTGGGATCTGAGATAAGATAGTCTGCATTAACCCTAAGATTCATTTCCCAGCTAGGAATGCTCCCTAACTCTTTTAAGAAGATCACAGGAAACAGGCTGGATAATGGTAAGAGATCTATTGAGTGCACTTTCATCACCAGCTTTCATGAAGAAAGAAAGAAATGGTAATTAGGTCACAGAAGCCTGAAATGCTGTGGGTGGCTAGAAGACATTCTCTAAGTACACTGGCATTTCAGTCTTGATATACAATGCAATACAGGCCATGATTATCCAGACTTCTGGGACTCTGGCCATACAGGACAGTTTTCATATTAACATTCTCATAGAGAAAAAAATGTCACTGATCCTCTTCATAGAGTTTCCTCTCTAAAAGGACTCATGAAAAAGTTGTTTTCTATGTAGTATTTAATGCTACTAATCTTTAACAAGTGTTGTTTTCAAGACACAGTTATGTGAAAACCTTTTAACTTTTTTACAAGCATGAACATTCTTACCTGCCAAGTAGTTCAGAACCATCCTCTAAGCCCCAAAAGCACAAAAAATTGCATCGTACTGTCAAGATGCAAAATTTCAGTGTAATAAAGAAACCACACAAGAAACACTTTCTGTATCTCTGCAAGCTCTACCAAGACACAGAGAAAGTTCAGTACTTAGCAGTCTAATGCAAAATCTACATTATAGAAGTTGTCCTGCTCTCCCTCTTACCCCCTAAAATACATATCACATAGGAGAACACAAGCCAGAAACATTTATTCCCACTATAGCCTACAAGCCAAGTATACTGTATATACTCTATTGATTTCCTCAGCCTAAAGTAATACTCTCTTCCCCACATTTTAGATTACAATGAGAACACTGAACTGCAAAGACATCAAACTTCTTGCTTCTGTTTCCCTGATCCAGCAGCTTAGTGAAATCCCAGAACAGATGGAAAACAATTTTGAAACAAGGTCTCAATTTTGAAAGTGAATAGAGGGTGAAATAATTTCCTCATTATTGTCTGTGTTGCAGTCATAATGAGACACCATCTTCTGAAAGTGAAGCCAGTTCTGTGAAACACATCTGGAAAACTCCAGTATCTTTAACTGGCTCATTTATTTCCCTCAAGCCTAAATGCTAAGATACACAAGGAAGCAGGGATTCCAACATATTATGAGCATATTATGAGAGGGCTTTCATTTTTATTAATTACAAATATAAATAGCTATTTAAAATACAGTTAATGTAAGAAAAAAACCCAAACCAAAACACGGTTTTGACACAGTACTGAATTCAGAAAGGAATTAAAGCCCTATTTTGTAAATACTACTTGCACCTTCCTTTTATAACTGGTAACATGACAGGGTTGAGACACTGGGATATAGTTATTCTGAGCCATCCCTTCTCTCACCTCCTCCAACTAGGATGGACAGAATGATTGGACCATATTTTACCTAGCTGACTCAACCAACTGCACACTATATTCACCTGCCAACCTTCTTAAGGTCTTCAAAAAGTAACACAAACCAGATTATTTAAATGATGCACTCATTAGATAATTCACCTTGTTTGCTCAGCTGTTTGAGTATACAACAAAGTGGTTTACATGAACAAGCTTAAAGCTAATTATTTTGATTATTCAGTTCCTTACATCTGCTTTGCAGCTGTCTTTTCTACAAAATTGATAACACAGCTAATTTAGTACCCTCTAGGACAGCTTAAAAAAATTCTTCTACAGTTCATGTAGATGCAATTTTTCTCTGCTCCACTTCTGGCTGAGAACACAGGAAAGGTGCAATGTCAGGACAAATCTTCTGATTCTCAGTCACAGGCTGACCTCCATAAACTCAACATGAAGTAGAGCAACCAATTTGAGCTGCATGATCTCTGGCAGTCTCTGCACAGAGGGAGTCCAACTCCGTCACAATGCATATGTAAGTGCAACCCTCTCCTCTACTGCAAAGGGAGGGTACAGCTGCAGGATCAAAGCTGTAACAACTATTTTTTGTGTGACTATTTGTCTCACGCTGCTGAGAAGTATTAACCAGGCACTATCTTTTTGGATGGTTTATAGAAGCACAGAACTAACAAACACGAATTACACAGTGGATGCAGATGATTACACACACGCAATGTTAATGTGGGTCACAATTTTACTCCTCACCTTGCACAATCTCGATACTAAGCATGAAAAAGGAAAAGCCTGATGTCCTCTGGAACTCGTCTGCACTTCATTTCATACTGCAGCTAAACAAAAAGTTATGTATCCTTCAATGATCTGCACCTTTAACTTGGTCAAGAGTACCATGAGATAAGAGGGCACAATTCCATAAAATCCAGTATTTACTAAATCTACATCTTCTCTAGCAACTCTAGTGAAAATCTGAATCCCCTATAAACCATAATGTTTTTGCTAAATCCAGGAGCTCTAACTTCATACTTCCAAATTTTCAGACAACAAAATTTTGTCATAAATCCTCACCTCCCAGCTGGTTAGTTCAAAATAATAGGTATGCTAATCCTCCCTTGGGTGTCTTTTCTCAAAGAAAACAGATATCATAACAATTAAACATACTTTTTGCATGCTATCTTACAGCATATTTTCAAATTCCTGTGTTACACAGTGCCAAAAAAATCAGACAGTTTGTGCGTCTAGAGACTAACATTGCACCCTGCACACAGGGAGTTGCACAAGGAGACTACTCATCACTTTGTAGACCCATTCTGCAGCTGCACAGCAAGTCCAATGTCCTCTAAAGACAGGGTTACAGGTAGGGCACTGGCTATTCCAGTGCCGCTGTAGATTTAACATACTCTAATTTTGCTGGACTACTGCTCACAGAGTTGTAGAGATTGGCAAAGATGCTTTTTATAATATTTTTTCCATTAATACCCTTATATCAACATTTACCATGCCTCATTTAAAGGATTAAAAATAACCCCTGCACCCAAACTGTTCATATTTATCTAGTTATTGGTAAGTATGACACCTGCTCTTAGAACTAATTCCACACAGCCCCCTTTCCATAGGGGATGCTTTAAAAGTACTGTCAGGAGGAGGGGAGCTGATCTTTGCTACAGCCAATCCTTTTGTTGTGAGGATTTTGACACAGATAAGGATTTTACTGGCTCTACTGGGAATTAGACAAATTAAGTCTAATAGGTTTTAATGTGTAATGATTAACTCATTTATAAAAGATTCTATCCAATCCTCAATTATTCAGATATGGGTCAAGATCAAGGGAGCACATCAAAACAAATCCTGCACCTGCAGAAGAATTCAGATGTTAATTAAATGAGAAATAGATCAATGGACTCTAACCTCATACAGAGCTGTATTAGAATAAAGCATATTAGAATTCAAGAGCATTGGGCTATCATCACTCCATGTAATGCTGCTTCAAGTAGTATCAGCTGCTTATACAGTGCTTGCTGCTTTTTGCTTTACCAGCCTACACTAAAAAGAATCATGGATCCATGATTCACAGCCTGTCATAGCTGGATGACATTTGACCCTGAAGAAAACATTAAAACTAGCAGTTGAGGGATGGATTGATAAATGTATCTTATGCAGAAAAATTGAAAGAAAATTAATCATGGCATATGTGTCACATGACACGTCATTACGTTGAGATTCACATGCTAGGTTAAGCTTTAGATTTAGCCCACAAGAAACAGCTCAACAAGTCAGAGTTGATTTGCTTTATATTAGTCTTTCAGTCATTGTTGATTGAATTGAAGTAAAAAAAATCTGAAATGGAAGAAAATAAATCTTGAATAGAGGAAATATAAACAAAAAGGATATCAGTATTAACAACACTGAAGTTCTGATCTCATTCAGTTCCTTGATAACTGAAAAAATTAATCCTGAGATGCAATTTCACCTTCTGGATACTCTGCACTTCCCTTCCTTCAGGTCTTTGTTTTGATTTAGAAAGGACCACAGTTTTGTTTATTCTAATAAGGGACAGCCTACCCAAAATCTGACTTGGCTTTCCATATAAAAGAAATTTGAAAGAATGTTCACCAACACTGAAGCTGTTGCCCTGCAGAAACAACAGTGGGATGTATGTTTGCTGAATGGTGAAAATTGACAAATTTATTAATCTTAAAGTGCATTATTACATGGTTTAACACCTTAGTAGTAAAGTTGGGGCAGAAAAGTGATAAAAATCTTGAATGAAGAGCCCTGCAAGAGCTGTACAGCTGTTTCAAGCCAGCCACTGCCAGGGCTTCCCAGCTGTGAGGCCCCAGAGCAGCAGGGCACACCCATCCTGACCAGCCCTGTCACATGGACACCAGTCTGTGCTACCCCTGATTTTCATGGCACCCCAGCTCAAAGCACAGCAGGATTTTTTTGGCTACAAGGCACGTGACACCAGAAATCTTGAGGCTTTCAGCAATACCAATCTGTAGCTTAAAAATATTTTTAAAAATTAAATAAAAATAGGAGGAGCTAAGTGTCTTTTATATTTAACTAAAAACCAAACCAAAACTTCTTTGCAAAATGTTTACATTTCACACTGAAGATGTATCTTGTAAAAAAACCCAAAACCATAAAGCAAGCCAACATGTAAGGAGATCTCATTGCTCTCCACAACTACCTGAAAGGAGGTTCTAGTGAGGTGGGTGTTGCTCTCCTCTCCGAAGTGAATAACGATAGGACTATAGGAAATGGCCTGAAGTTGCACCAGGGAAAGTTTAGACTAGATATTAGGAATAATTTCTTTACTGAAAATTGGTCAGGCACTGCCACAGGCTGCCCCAGGGAGGTCATGGAGGTATTCAAGAAACTCATAGATGTGCCACTTCAGGGCCTGCTCTAGTGGCTGAGGTGGGTTTTTTGTGGGTTGCATATTGTTGGTTTTGTGGGATGTGTGGGTGTAGCTTTTCCTTCCTCTCCCTGCCCCCCACTTTTTCTTTTCCCTGGGTGGTCTGTTGGACTCTATATTTTATTTTTTTTTCCCATGAGACTGAACGTTACCCTGAGAATTTGGAATATCCGCCTGGAGATGCTGTGACTCAAAAGGGCACAGCCAAAGCATTTCTCTGCCTTGCACCTGAACTTGACAACAAACTTTGGAGCACCTTCTTATTGCATTAATCAATACTGTTTAATCAACAAGTTAAAAAAATAAATAAATTTATGTTTGCCATGGTGTAAGTATAAAAAAAATCACCTAAGGGTATAAAATCAACGATTAAAAAAAAATCATATTTACCTTTCCTGTAACTAGCAAATGCCACCTCCCTTTTTCTGATGGATACATACAATTCCCAGGAAATCTAAGTGCCTTTTGCCCCATTAATTTTAACCTAAAGTACAAGGGACTTAATCTAATCATGCTAGACTATTGTCTGGCATAAAGAAATAAAGAATGCCTCCCATACATCTATGAAGCAGGACTAGCTCATCAGTTAGAATATAATCCAAGCAAAATATTTATGTAAATGCAAGTTTCTCCTATTGGCAGCACATGCTGCAACTCCCTAAGACCTGAAATATTAAGATACATTCACGCCACATCCTCAACACAAAGGCCATTTATTGCACTTCAGCAACAAAAGAGTGGTGCTGGACAGAACAGAGTACTACAAGAGTACAATACATACATCCCCTAGGCCTTAATAACTTCTGATCCTTGTTTTAATAGAAAAATGAAGCTTCAGAGTGAATTCCAAAAATCAAGGAGAAATGAGGAAAATGCTTTTATAAAAACCTATCTTGTGCAAAAACACGGATGAGGTTACTCATTGTATTTCACTCAGTATAAGATAGATGTATAGATAACATACAGCTTATATTGCCTATGTAATCAGCAGTTTCTAGAGTCTGATGAAGGACACACATTAGTGATAGCGGAAGAATGGCTCCTGGCTCAGGTAACTGAGTAGAATGTGCCATCCCACGTCCACTTTCACCTTGAAGTCAGCTAACGCTCTCACCAAGAATGTACTCTTTGCATAATGTGTAAGAACCACAGATATTAGAAGCTAAATGAAATTTCAGGAAACTGTGTTTTTTTTCCAGTCATATTTCATAGCAATGAGCAGCTTTTCAAGCAGTATTTTTCACAGTTTAGTTCCTCAGTTGAATAAACATTTATTCAGATGTTTTTTTCAACTAGGATGCTACTTTAACTGTGGTATTTCTCAGATGTAATACTTGATTGGTGACAGGATCAATCCCGTGCATCCTGAAGTGAAACAGAAATGCTACATACATCTCTGAAAATCCAATTAAGCCTCAGTGAGGCACTAGACTTCCCAAAATCATGGTTTTTCTCCTTCATGTTTTACAATAGAAGATCATTGTTCCTATTGAAAGCAGACTTGTATCTCCATCGACCCAGCAGGCCTGCACAAGGAACCTAAATTGCCTTATAACCAGCTCATGACCTCAGTGCCTTTTAATTATGTGGGTTTCTCTGTAGCTTTTAGTTAACAGTCATGTGGGGTGGGAAGGGGGAGTTTACAACCCGTGTAGAAGAAATAAAGACAGATGGTGTATTTGAATTTGAGGATCTTGTATCTTACTTCTGAAATGTGAACCTGCATAAATTCAATACTGATTATTTTCAAACTGCAGTTCTCCAGTTGCTAGCCAAGAACAGCCTAACTACAGCAGGCCTGCTGTGACTACAGTACTCTGCACAAACACCTAAGCATACTTGAGCCTAGGTAGATCCTGCACCAGCAGCAGAGGAAGGAACACCCAACAAGAAAGTGTTTGGGCAACTAGCTCATGCTGAGCACTCTGCTGCTGCAGCACAGCCAGGATGCTCTCAGGATGGTTAAATCCCACTTGCATCATCAGAAATACGCTTAACATCTTTCAGACAACTTCCCTTCCTAGTAGGAGGTGTTGCTATTTCTTTTCAGTCTTAGATTCAGACTGAACTAGCTTACTTAAGAGGAGTGCATGCCTGGACAGGTAAGCCCAAAGTACTGTATTCAAACTCACTAGCCACAAAAGATTTTTGCTAAATTTGGGCTGCTCATGGCAAGTTTCACCCCTATTTGCTCATTATCTAGACATCTTAGTGTTTCTTTTCACCATTATTTTTTTCCTCTTTATTTCCAAAGTAAAATAGAGATACACATCAAATTAACATTTTCACAGCATTTCTACAGCATTCTTCTGACAAACTTATTGCTGTTAATTGACTATTACAGTCTAGTTTCATTGATGTACCTTTCACTTCCCCAGAAATCTGAAAGCAGTAACTTAAGAATCTGGTTTTTGCCTTCAAATTATCCTTATCAACATTCTTCAAGAATAAGCCTGAAAAGTCAAATAAGTCTACGAAAATCTACAGGTAACTATCTTAAAAAGAGATTAATATCACAGAACAAAATTTCTTATATATACCTCCTGTTTATCCTTTTAAAATGGCTGAAATCTTACACCTTAACACTTTGTTAGTTTGCAATACTATCTTGTTTTATCTGTATTTAACAAATATTTAACAATATCTGTTATTTAATATTTAATGTATTTATTTTATTTAATATTTAATAATAAAAAGATATTAGTAAAGATTTCTAGTAAAGCAAGAGGTCAAATATTTTTCCTCCCATTAGCTCCTAGAGGAGAGAATCTGTTATTCCTATTAAAAATAAACAAACAAACAAAAAAACCACTGAAACACTTTTAGGCCATGTGTTTCTCACTTCCTTGGCTTGTGCACCACATTCGCTGTTACGAATGACTTCAGTTCCCCTGCTGGGTTTCCTGACTGGAGGATGTTCTGCTAACTACGGACAGACAGCCCCCTCTGCCAGCAAGTATAGAAACTCTCCCTGCATTTAAAAAAACTACTTTCATTGCAAAATCCACACCCACATTTTTAAAAATTATTTTTTAAATAAACATCAATTCTCTCAATCTTTTGTGGAGAACCTTTGTTCTCTAGAAGTTCTAAAACATGTTTATTACATCTGTCCCCTAAGCTGTGGCAACTGCCATTCTGAAAACATACTCAGAGGATTCCAGCTGTGTGTGCAATGCAGAGCACCAGTGCTGAAAGGATTCTTACAGCTTTCCCTGTCCCAAATGCAGGCATAATATTTAAACAAAGCTGCAGACACATCAATAATGAAAATCTGGTGAACTACTTAGTCTTGACTCTTATAGGAATGTTGAATGCAGAATATCCATTAGTTTCCTGACAACATGGATTATTTATAGGCAAGTCTGATAGCACCACCTATTATTAAGTTTGCTCAAGACTTCCTATTACATGACCCACAGTTTCAGTCTTTTTATACCTTTGCCATATGGGATGAGTATTGCATATTGATGTCTGCCTTCACCAATTCTTGTTCAAAGTTCAACTCTTCCAGGAGCAAGCAAGGTTATTGAGAAATAGAATGGTTTTGTCCATGTTTAATAAGAATCTGGGAGCCCTCTTGATTTTATTTGATTATTTTTTTTAATCCCTTATTCTGTAGGAATTGAATTTAGGCAGAACAGAGCCTGTGTTTTTATTTGCATGTAAGAAAATCCCCCCAATATAGTAAAGTTACACGCACCTGAAGGGAAAATATAAAAAATAGTTTGCGTGCAAACATAAATAAACAAAACCACTGTGCAATTGCAACTCTGTTGCCTTCTGCACCTCTGAGGAAGAAGTGATCTGTACATACACACCCCATAGAGTCACTGTTAGAAAATGCTAAAAACCAAATACCACAACAGTCTAATATTTAATTTTGCGTCAAACATAAGAAATAAACAAAACCACTGTGCAATTGCAACTCTGTTGCCTTCTGCACCTCTGAGGAAGAAGTGATCTGTACATACACACCCCATAGAGTCACTGTTAGAAAATGCTAAAAACCAAATACCACAACAGTCTAATATTTACTTCAAATTTCAATGGCAATCTGGAAAACAAAGCTCCAGGTCAAAAAGGGTTTAAACAGTTTTCTTTTTAAATGCTGCCTCTTGCTCCTTTTCCAAGAGTCAAACAAATAGATCTGAGCCCAAGAACTAGATGGGAAGACAGCACAACCAAACATACCCAAGTTCTGGGTAGCTTAGTCAGAACATGCCTATACAGGCATAAGCAGCACAGAAGAAAACAAGGGATGCAAAGACATGCGGAGTGGTTTGTGTATTGCACCAGGGTGACAGTCATCTACAGAGGCAAGACCAGCCTGCTGTTCCTATTCAGGAGAGTAATCAGGGCACTTGTGCAATGCAGTTGGCCTTTACTGGCCCGCTGCCTATGCTGGAGTCATCCAGCTGTCAAAGCACCATGCTGCTCTTTCTGCAGCCTTTCACTGCCGCCAACTCCTGCATTACTGGAAAATTACTTGGCAAAATGACATGTGGGTGAAGAAGAGAGAATCCCAGAATTTCCCCCATCACAGATGAAAACAAATATTCCATTGCTCTTTTCTCTACTAAAGCAATTAAATTAATTCACTTTACCTCATTTGTGTATCATAATTTTTGATAGCTCTTAGATCAAAACAAATTTGCAGAAGACTGCTGCAGGTGAACTAAAGAAATATGAAAATTTGCACTAAATGAATGCACTAGTATGCCAGACTTTATTGCTTGTGCTGTTTTCCTCTGTCCAGTTTCACTGCAAGTGGAAAAATCAGTTCTCAGCATTTCCCAAGGATTTTGGAAACCAGCAAAATTAAGATAGGGAATGGAATACATGTCTCAGGCAACACAGCCTGAACGTTGTTATTGAAAAACAAACCTACAGCAGAGTTTAATTCTCAAAGTGCAATGGCCCAAAGACTGAGATTTGCAGCTTATTTTGAGTTAGTTTGTTTTTAAGACTGTGCACAGATACTGAACTTCAGTGGAAAATGGCATTTCTCCTAAGAAAGCACAACTCTAAGTAAATTCTACCATCCAGAGATTTCAGCCAAATGATCCACTTTTTGGAAGACATTCAAATTTATTTATTTTTTAAACACTGGTACTATATTATTTGTCATCAATTTCACAACATTGTTACAGAACATTTCACAATGTTTTTCTATTTTTCGTGACTTCTTATGTCTTAGTCTGTAAAACACTCTTGTATAGTAAACAGCAACCAACCCAAAAGCCTTGATAGGAAGTTTTGCCTTCTAAATACAACCACAGGAGGAAGTAATCCAGGTTTAAGCTTCTACTCCTTAGTTGATCTTTTACCAGATGCTCAACTGTAACAAGAGGAACATACTACTTCTCTACTGTCATTTTTATTGTCAGAAATTCACAGAATAATAAAGGCTCAAAATTAATCTCCAGAAGAATTTCAAAATTTTTCAGTTTCATCCAGAAAACACAACACAAGTTAGTGTGTGTTTGTGATGTGCTAGACAGATAAATGACAGAGGAAGCTTCTACCAGAGAATTAAAAGTTAAGACATCAGACATGACACAGACAAAAGTGGAAGAGAGGCAAGGTAGAACAAGAAACAAAGCAACTAAAGTCAGAACAAGGGATCTTTGGTCAATAATTTTTTGCATGAGCCAATTTGGGGGAAGCTTTTAAAATCTCTAAGCCACTAATAGCACCTCTAGTCTCTTAAGTAAATATGCAGCATAAACACATTCACAATTATACAAGCACTGGACAGTAAGTATGAACACATTCCAGAAAGAAGAATAGTTGCAGAAGTCTCACATAGCAGATCACAAAAAAGTTGGGGTAATTTGAGTCCTGCTTTGTGCACACATTCTCTTATATCTTTACCTAGCATATCTTGTGTATGTACATGTTGTCATTGTACTTCCCAAGTCAAAATAAAAGAGGAAAACAATAAAAGAAGAGGAAAACAATAAAAGAAGAGGAAAACAATAAAAGAAGAGGGAAACAATAAAAGAAGAGGAAAACAATAAAAGAAGAGGAAAACAATAAAAATTGGTCATGACAAAAATCAGACAAGTCACAAGCAGACTTTTCAAATCTTCCATGCTACTGGCAGCTCAGAGAAATTTTTCACAAACTTACTACAACACTTCTAAGTCTTTATGCAGAAATATACTTCTGGAGTGGCACAAAAAGGACAAATAGAAAAGTAGCTGTGGAAGCCTACAGAGAGTGTGAAGAAGTATCCAGTAGGAGAGCTTCTGACTTAGCATACCTTAATAAATAACTCCTGTCATACACAATATGCCTTTATATCTTTTATATACATAGGAAGTTTACATATTAATGTTTGCCTGATGGTAAATCGGAGGACTGCTTCATTAGATTTGAAGGAGCACTTCTCCTCAGGCCAGGCCTCTGGTTTGACTCAGATTGAATTACAAAGCTAAACAGAACAGGAAGGATCTGTGCTCCTAATTCTGTTTGATAGATCTCTTTGTCATTTTCAGATGCCAGATTGAAGATAGCCGCCTCTTCCTTGGCAAAGAACAGGGCTTTTAAGCTCCAGGCTATCAGAGAGAGCAAGAGCCTACAGTACGTGCACAGACTGACAGTTGCATTAAGATGTTTCCTGTTTTTTCTTTAAAAACTTATGGCAACCTGCTCATTATTAGCCTTGTATCGTTGGAGATAGTTAAACTGGGTGAGATGAAGTAGAAGTCACAGCTGAAGGTGCTCTGGGCTGTAGCACAGCATAGTAATCACTCACCTCTACAGATGTGCTGACTGCAGAAGTCATCCTATGGGAATAGGAGCAAGGTTTAGCAGAGATGATGCAGAACCATTGGAAAAAGTCTTCAGGAAATTAGTTTTCTCCCATTCTGAGGGGATTCAAAGGCACCTCATAGTCATAATTGTTTCACGTTTAGTTATGGTTATTAAAGCCCTTCTAATTTGCTTCTGATTCTCAAATTGCTGATTAGGGAAAAAAATAGACAAAATGCAAAGATATATGTCTGAGAATAGGTGGAGCCTATTAACAGAACAAATTTATGGCTCTTACCTATATTTAGTGTTTGTAGAGGGCTTTTTTTTGCCATTTAGCAGGTGCAAGCTGAATCAATGTAAACCAGACTTAAGCCAATGTACATGTATCCACACAATAAACTATCAAAGGAAATGCAATACCATCCTCACTATGGAACTACTGTACCTTAGATATGCAGCTAAAATCCACAAATTCTCTCCCTTACATCATATTTTCTAACATAACAACAAATTTGGAGTAAAAGTTACTGTCTTAATAAAGCCTTAATTTTTTCCAATACTTATTTTTAATTCCTCAAGACAATTATCATGCAACAGTGACGACTCAGGAAAACAAGATTTGTTATGAATAAATTACTATTACTAAATTATTATTACTTAATAGTAATTAATATACTTAATATAATTAATACTTAATAAATATAATGAAATTAATAGAAAAATTAAAAATTAATAAAAAACTTAATTATAGTTAATACTTATTAAATTACTATTACTAAATTATTATTACTTAATAAATTAAGTGGTATGAAGAAACATGTAATGCAAACAGGAAATTCCCAAATTCACCTCAGTAAAAGGCTGGAATCTCCCATGAGGACCTCCATGAGCACCAGGGGGACTTGGAACCATGGTGGAGGCACAACAGCCACAGAGCACCCAGCTGACAGTGCTCACACAGCAGGTGGGCTTTGGGACTCAGCATGGAAGCACTGGAGAACAAGATTGACTGGGTGACCTATGAAGGAAGAAAAAGATGGGTTTGTGCTCTGCAGAGTAATTCTGTTTAATGACCTTAATCTCTTCTTTGACTTGGACCATTTGGGGAAGAGGTTATTGGGGGTTTTATGGTGAAGTGCAAAAATTATGTTGCAAAGGAGAATATTATTGGGAATTGGACCTTTCCTTTCTCATTTGGTCATATCAAAAGAGGTTAGTTGTACCTGGAAAAAACTGATCTATTTGTGGTGATTTCAACTCTTTTGAAATACATGTAATTTTATCTTCAAGAAAAAAAACTTGATAGCATCAATCAGCCTTCACTACAATACCTTGAGGCTGTGATAGAACATCTAAGATAACACATCAAAATTAAGTCTCAAGTTTCAGCTTTATACTTCACCACACCACTGTAAGACCCACAGAGTAGCCTAAGTTTTTTCTTTGCTTTTTTTCTTGTAGTTAGGATGGGTTTTGTAATCCAGCTGACCACATACATTTTTTTCCTAGCACAAAGGAGGGAATATGTGGTTGTATGCAGGAGAAAAGCTGAAGTCAAAGAATTCTTAGTTTTCTGAAGAGAAATGTCTATTGATACATTGTAGAGATTTGTACATACTCAGAATTTGTATGGAAATTTTTAGGACTTTATTTTCCTGAGAGATCCTGGTAATTCACACAAATAGAAAGCAAAAGGCAGTATCATTCCTCAGATCATAGTGTGGTAAAGTACATGACACTGATCACTTGAGAAGATCAGGGAGGACTCTAACAAGGTAAAAGACAGTGATTGTATTTAGCTTACTAGTCCACATATTTATTCAGATCACATTATCCAAAGTAAGATAATTCCTATATCTCTTATTAGAAATGCTGTTCATTTATATGCACCCAAAATACCATTTCTAACAACAGAGTATTATGGCATTTTGTTGTAGCTGGAGACCCAAGGAACAGAACAAGCATAATTCCTATAGTAACTGGTAGATAGCACATGGACAGGGACCAGATGAAATAATGTGTTACATTACTGTTATCATTTAGAAAATGTTAGACATTTATGCCATTAATTTTAAATCCTACAAGTAGTAAAATACCTTATACCTTATACAATCTGAAACTTCATTCCTAAATCACCCTCAAACTTTCTTGCTACAATAGAATCCTCAGTGACTTAATTCCACTTGCTATCAATTTCTTTAAGATGAAAGCAAATAAAACTAAGCTTTTAAGTTGTGATTTTTTCCATTCTTTATTCCAACTTAATTTAAAACTGCCCATTTTTTTCATTAGGCAAACCTACTTATTCACAGCTGAAAAGCATATCGAAATCCATATAGTTACTTGTGGTTTATTACTCAGACATCACAGACAAACCAGACAAGCAGAACTCTCTGGAAAATAAAGGCTATTTGGCTGTGATTAGCAGTCATTTTCCTTAATAAATGTCTCTTATTTAAACTTGGCTCCATGTATTGTGACAGGAGTAACTGGCAGCTTGTTATGGGGGAATGGCAGATGTCACTTCTACACCAAATATTTTATTATTACAGTGGGATTTGTATCTGATACAGAGTACAAGCAACTTCATTTCTGATCGCATTTTCCATTATTGCTTTTCCAGACTGACATAATATACAATTTTAAATTTCATTTAGAAAAAGAGTCAGGAACTCCTCTAGATGGAATTTGAGAAGTTTAATCACTTAATATATCATGAGGAAGCAGGATTTCATTGGCTACAATATTTTCAATAATTTGGTATACTGTTCTGCAAAGAGTACTTCAGCGGAAAAGTACACATCTTTATTATAAGTTTTCTGTAATGTGCTAGTGCACTGGGACTTGGCATGCTTGCCTTTCTCATCTAATAAAGAGAGATGATTCATTGATAATTGAAATTATTCCTAAAGTAAATTGCAGCTTCTGCTGCACTTTGGTATTTGTAAGCAGTAACTGGAAACTGTTGTATTTTTGCCATGAAAGAAAAGAACTGTTATTTTTTAACTCAAATAACTCTGCACAGCACATCAGTAATAGTGAGGGGCAGACACTTCACTCAAACATAATTATTGTCCTGTGAAAGCTGGTCATAGTACCACACCAGTGAATGAAAAAGCAAGAAAATGCAATGTCCTGCAAGAATAAAGTTACCATTGGTACAGGAACAAAGTCTGAATAGTCAGAAATGTTATCTTCACCTTTATTTGTTTGTATTTTGGTTTTCAAATAAGTCCTTGGGAAAAATTCGGGGGTGTGGTTTATTTTTTTTTTTTGTCTACAGTACTAGTATTAAAGACTTAAAGAATTAGAAAACTAGTTCACTGTATTAAATGGAAGATATTAATTTGACTAAGTGTAAGGGAAACAGCACTTGCCAGCAGGAGTAAGAGAAGTTCTGCACTGTCAGATGCCACAAAAGATTCTTCTGCCAAAGCCTTCCAAAAATGTATTATGTTAAAAGCACTGCATCATCAAAAGCTCACACTGGCAAATCATCACTCCCCCTTGAACCTTTTCTGTCCAAAGGACATGCCCATGGAAGCAGTAGCTCTCTATCTTTTAACCCCCACATAGATGTCCTGCATGAAGCAGAAAATGGAAATATCTCATAGAGGAATATGATGTGCTCTTAATTTCCAGACCACACTTTCATTGAGTAAGTTTAATTTTAAAACATCTAAAACTACAAGTTTTTAATCAGTGCTATCTCAAAACATACATAGTTTTCCCATTTATTGGTACTGAATTTGGATCAGAATCAATGCATGAGACTCGCCGAGATAAAATCTGATCCAATATCCAGGGTTTACAAGTGATATTTATTATGTTAAATAGAAGAATGAATCAAAATTCTTGACCATTCTGCATAAGGATTTCAAAATATCAATTATTATGTTAAAATAAATATCAATTATTATGTTAAATATCAAAATTCTTGACCATTCTGCATAAGGATTTGAGTTTGAAACACCTTTTAGTTTCCAAACAAAGCTAATGGATGCTACTGTGACTCACATTAGCAATCACACCACATCAAAAAATGCCCTTCAAGAATAAGTGCCTGAACTAGAGGGCAGACTGCATCCCCTGTAAACTCAATTCCTTCTTCTCTTGATGAATCTTATCACTTTCTGTATTTTAGCTTTAGATCATTATATCCACCTGATCAGCTGAAGCCCATTTCAAACCAGATCATAACTGTGACCCATTTTTCTTACAGGACAGTGAGAATGAGAATTATGAATTAAATTCAGACTGCATCACACTTTAAAAATGACCTAAACAGATCCTGTTGTTCTCCTTACCTCTTTCTCCTTTTACTTCCAACCAGGACTTTTATGAAATGTGATTCATCACAAACCAGAAGTGTGGCATACCTAAAGTTGCTCAAAAACGTACAAGGCAGTAAATCATCCTGAATATAATGTATTTTTGCATTACCATCTGCTGAACAGTGAGACATGAGGTCTACCTAAAACAAAAGCCTAATAACACTGATCAAATTGAGTACTTAGAATTTGTCTATAGCACTGATTTGGTGAAAATAAGCTCCCATTTAAATACTTACTGTATAAATATATAGAATTGTACATATGTATAGAAGTGTATCTTATTCTTCTTTTGCTTGTAACTATTTGTAATGCCCACCAATGCAGGCAGTAATGTATGAAAGATTTCCTGCATGACAATGTTAGTACCATGAAGAGAGAAAGACTAATGCCATGAAAGGCAGCCATGAAATGCAGAATCAGAGAACAATTTATGCCGGCAAATCACTGGGTATGGTGGAGTTCTGAGTATTTTTGCAAAGGGAAAGTCTACCACCTCTGTGGGCACCTGTTCTACTGTCTGGCTATTTTCACTGAGATTTTTCCCTTGTTGCCATCTGTGTCTGTTGCCTCCCATCAGGCTCCATCTTCCCTGGACCCTCCTGCTGGCTAGCTCCAGCCCAGCAGATGAGCCAGTGCAGCTCCCCAGCCCACCAGTAAGTCACCCAGCCAGGCTGTCCACACCACCTGCGCAGCTTAATCCATCCTACAGCAATGCAGCAGTGGCTATGAAACATCTTGTGAGTCAGACACTCCCTTGCCTCTTTCTGCTTTCCTTTATAGACAGTCCTCGTTGTCAGCACCTAATCTGGTTATAGGTATTGGAATATATTAATTTTGCAGTAAAAAGAATTTATCTGGCACAGGACCAAAAGTTCAAGTGTATACCAGCTTCTGAATCTGAACCACAAGCCTGTTTTGACAATTTCTAACAAGACTTAAATTATAAAATTGGATTCCATCTTAAGTGCCTTATAAGCATTATTTTTCTAAAATCAACCTTAGAACAAAGAGGCTATGATAAATGTAGAAGTATGCTCAAAATCACATCAGCAAATATTTCCACATCTTTGAGAGAACATTTTATGAAAACTTCTATTATTAAGGTATTCAATAAAATATTTATTAATCATTCTTATTCAGGTTAGAGGCTCAGGTCTGGCATTTTATATGAACTGCTTTTTCTATTTCTACCTCAAATCTCATTATAACACAAGAGGCCAGAATGCAGACCAGATGTTACCAGGCAAAAACTGACTCATTCAGTGAAAGAGTTAAATCCAGTTACTATAGGACTGAACTTAGCTCTGTAAGCTCTCACTGGCAAAATGATGATGCCATCTGCCCATCAGAGCCAGACAGAACTGTCCTACTGTAGGCACACTGAGAAACATTGGATTTCCTGCAGTGGGAGCAACATCCCCTGGATCTCCATGTGGTCAGCAGCGTGCTATCAATGCCACTTAGGATAATAAGCTCTGTACAAACAGATTATCCAACTTTTTTTTTTTTTTGCCAAAAGTGCTTTGTTTTTTTACAACATATAGTTCTATTGTTTTAGTACTGCAGAAGGTGAATGAAAATCTAGAAGAAGCAAATCTCAAAGCTTGAAATAAACTACATTACAAAAACTTATATTCCAAACACATAACTCAGCCTTTAGAACTGTGAAAGTATTTTATAGGTCTGGTATTTTATAGCAAGTGAAGTACGAAGCTCATGAAAACATCAGCATAACATAAGCAAGGATTTTGTACAACAGGAATTCCTATGGATTTTTCCAGTGGAAAGAAGCAAGCAGCTTTCCATGTGGCCCACTTGAACTGGACCAACCCTTACAGTGTGCACTGCTGAAAACAAACGTGATTGCTAGAACAGCTGTACTCCAGCTTTCATTAATACCATTACCTAAGTCACTTGTACTGTATTGTTAGCATTAGCACAATACCTCACTGAAAAACTCAGGTCTATCCATGCCTAAGAAAATGCACTAGCCCTAACCCACTTTCCATGAGGCAGTGGAGGGATGCTCTCTCCTGGTAGACTGCAAGGCCCACTGTGACTCCACTACCATTCCCATGCCAGCTTCCATATCCTCAACAGGGCAAGTAGCAGAATCGCTTCCTTTTCAGCCAAACCTCACCAGTCCCTCTGCTAACCCCATCTGCACCAATACAGCTTTTTTGGGGGCTCCAAAGGGCTGCAAAGCAAACAAAATAAGCTAGCTGGAAAGAGGGTAGCAAACTGCAGACTGTCAGCAGAAAAAATGACTGGGAAGCAGGAGTGTGATATATTTCCTTTTGCACCTGAGAAAGTGTAAGCAAACCAATGCCTTCATGCTAAGTCAACCAAGCCCAACTCAACCAAAATGGGTTAAAGAGCACTTGCATTAGACTCCAGATAAGAAATCTATCTGCAGCTCTACTGAAAAGCACATAAACCAAGTGTACCCTCTGTTCAAAAAGCAATATATCTGAACCAAAGCCCTAAAAATCTGAAAGCCACCAAATTTAAAAATAACAACTAAAAACATAGACATAAACCTCATGATCTGAGTTTTATATCTATATATACCTCTATAGTGAGGATGGTGGCTGTCAAATAAAACACTTAAAATACTAGTACTTTAAATACACTTTGTAAGGTTGAGTACATGCTGTAACGTAATACACAAGTTTGTCTGAAGCAATCATGATCCTCAAACACACACAGATAGAACTTCCATTAAAAAAAAAAATAATAATTGACCAACATTTTTCCAATTTAGATCCACTTTGACAAATTACTTTATCCCAGAAAAGAAGAAAAAAGAGGAAATTTTCAAAGTTCTATTGCAGTTTTTCCAAATCAAAAACTTAAACGTTGTTTCAACGCCGAATTTACTCCAGTTTAAACACTTCAAAACTAAAATAGAGTAAAATATTTATATGGGGGTTTTTTGCAGTATATTTGGCCAAAAATTATTTTTATCCTTCACCACCTCTCCCCCCCACTACCGCTTGATGAAAATCTTCAACTTCCTTCCTTCTCAAACATATTCTCATAAACACATCACCTAGAGTATAAAAAACACCTTAATTTTAGGTGTTGATATAAATACAAGCTGGGTATTAAAGCTGGGTATTAAAACTGACTAGCAGAAACAAGGGAAACACACAACACTCAGATGCAGTTTAAATTTATTGCTCCACAGATGAAAGAAGGCACAGGTCTATAAAATCCAGATGATGTTCTCAAATCAAGGGCAATTCTTTTCTTTAATTTCAACAGGAGCAAGCCTAGAGCTGAACAAAATTATAAGTTATAGACTTGATGTAGATAAAATTATCTGGCAGCTGTTATGTGGAAAATTATAACAGATTATCGCAGTGGTAGCCAGTGGCCTTAAAATCCTTGAATTTATTAAGACATTATGAAGAGATAAGAATTGTAGTCAGAGCCTTGGAAATTAAATTTAGACACAGTAAACATTCAGTTGTTCAAGTCCCTACCATACGTTTTCCACTCCTTTTCAAAATGGAAGTTAAAAACAACAGTTACAAAAACCACACAAATATTTATAGTCACTTCTTGGATGACCTAAATGGACACAGATGCCAAAGAAACCTGCAGAATATGTCACTCTGACATATGCAGCCAGCACTTTTCATGAGGAAATGCTCTATTTGTTTCTCAATGTTTTTATTTTTAATAAGAAGTTAATGCACAAGGTACTGTGTTCTGTGAGCTATCTTCAAGGAAAAAAAAATGTAGCCCTGTTCTCTTTCGTCAGTATGAATATGGCATGAAAATATGGCATGAAATAATTACAAAAAAATATGTATTTTTTATATATATAAAAGAACAGAGTTGATGCATGTCCTACTAATAAAAATATGGGACAGAGAACTCCTTTACTGCTGTCATTGACATATACAGCTAATAAGGAATCCTTACATAAAAAAAAAAAGTGTGTTTCACCACTCAAAATAGAAGATCTTATTTTGCCATCCGGGCCACCATGTGGTACTCAGCCATATGGCAGACAGGTGGGGAAGGTAACATCTTAAACCACTGCTGCTGAAATCACAAAACCTGACAGTTCCATGTTAACAGTATGTAAAACATGGAATATCATTGTTTCCTTTGACCATCTGCATGGATTATAAATCCTTCATGGCAGC
Organism: Chaetura pelagica; assembly: GCF_000747805.2. Lineage (NCBI taxonomy): Eukaryota > Metazoa > Chordata > Aves > Apodiformes > Apodidae > Chaetura > Chaetura pelagica. The sequence continues at coordinate 1,396,205 of NW_009953318.1, forward strand.
TTTTCTCTCAGTTTGTCTCACTGAAAAAATCTGCTCACATAGTAGGATAAGGCCTGCATGACTGTTCAGAGCTTCTGGGCATCAAACAGCTACTACTAAGATCAGATGTGGTTACATCAGTCTTCCTAATTCCAAATAATAAATGCAGATTTCCATTAGACTGTCGTGTCAGGGGCTTTTGCACACATGTACTGAACACACTGCAAGTCCCCACAAGCTGAACACATTTCTTTGACAAAAAAACTCCATGAAACAAAGCCAAGCATGTGCAAAGTAAACACAAAAGCCAGCTAACACCCAATGAAAAATTTGCCAGAAACACCACAAAGAAATGTATCCAGAGTCTAATCCAGACATTAATCTTTCCCAGGATTAATATGGGCCTTTATTTTTACATATTTTCCCTGTTACCTGCTCTATTTCTGTTCATTTGTCACCATCAATAGAAAAAAACATGTGGCATTATTTTCATTGCCACATCATTACCTGCTGCAGCAGAAATGCAGCAATAAGCAAACAAAAGAACACCCCTACTTTTTTTTTCCTGGCAACACCTCTACAGAGGGAGGTAAAAAACCACAGAAGAGCCCCAAAGCAATTTAGCCCATGCTATCAGTTACTGCATTGGCAATGTTGTAGGAGGTTTCCTGGCCTGTTTGTAGATGTGTATTTGTTCTCAGAAGGTTCTCCTCCAAGAACAAAATACCAGCAAGCCTTGTATCTCCTTGTAGAATTGATTATATTAGATCATTTTATCTTACTGATCGAGGGGAGAGACAGCCATTCATCATGACCAGCCTATTGTTATATCCTACCTGACCACCCTGGCGCCCACCCAGGCACGCAGCCTGATGACAATCAGGTAGCCTGACTCATATGATATTTGACAAAGGACAGTTCAAGATCTTTCCCATCTGTTATCAGGAAGTGCCTTCTGCCTACTTGTAGCAATACTGCAGTGTTAAGTTTACCACAGAAAAAATGCATGGCAATAAGAAGTGCAGTTTATAGGTTACCCTGCTGTTGTATTTCCATAATTCAAAAAAGAAAAATAAGCACTTACATTGGAGCAAATGGAACAGCCTAGAAAACATACATGGCTAAACCAGGCAGTATTCCTTATCGCTGCCAAAAGAGTCAAATGCAAGCACCTACAGTTAACCACCCAGATCTATTCTTAGCTATCTCAATTAAAAGCCTGCTAAAGAACTTACACAGAACTAACTCACAAGGAAAATTCTGGGAGGTGCCACAGAACTTAACACAAAACCCAGTATTTGGGTCCATCTGGTATATGTAGCTGCAGCTTGAAAACGCAGAAATTGATTTATGTTGGTAGAGAAAAAATGCCAGGAACGGAAATATGGAACTGCACACAGGAAACTACTGATACATTAAGTAAAAAAACCTTCCTACCTCTAATAGCATGAAAACAAAACACCCCCACAAAAAAAAAAAAAAAAAAAAAGCAGAATGATAAACAGCAAGTGCATCTATAAAAGCAAGCAAAATTCTAGTTTTAGATCTCCTTACCTGAATATCCAGGAACATCTGAGAGCATTTTTTAACTGCAACAATAACCCTACACCCTTGTGGAAAAAGTACTGATGTACTAGACTAATGATGCACTTCTATTTAATCACACAACCTACAATTTAAACAAACTATAAAAAGAGCACCTTCCACATTCAGGAGCAGAGTGACATGCAGTTCATGTGTGTTATGGCACTATATTAATCCTTCAAAGCATGGGAACTACATTTGCCAGGCAACTTCTCCTGCCTTCAGTAGAAAATCAAGTAAACTTTTTGCTACTCTCCCCTGTAGAAACATCATCTTTTGTCAATGTATGAGTTTTAACAAAAAGAAATATATTGCAATAATATCCATTAATAATTACTAAAAATTATAGCTATTTTTCAGTAGAGTGTTATTCTTAACATATTAGGCAGGCATCTTCTTTCCTGCTCCTAAAACTTGCCTTGTTGCTAGGCATCACACAAGAACAACACACACTTTGGAAGATCTTACCAAATGAATTATATTTTTTTATTTATTTATTTTTAACCTGAGCCAAATAGTACTATTTCTCTTAAAGAGTTTTGTGGGTACTTTGGACTTTGTTCATTTATAACTTGAGGGACCATTTTCTTTTTATTCCAGAAAGCCATATGCAACTATTTCCTGTACAAAGGCTGAGGAAAAAGCTGATTAGCTGCAGAGTTTTATTGCTTAGTGAGCTCAGCCATCAAGCAATATCTGCTCAACAACTATATCATGCACAATATCACTGGACAACTGTCAGCAAAACTAAAATCCCCAATACAAGCACATGGTACCCAGCAGGCTGAATGACACATGACCTGAGCACAAATCTTGTTTCTTATGCCAGTGCAGGATCACCGAGATCCTGATTGTGAACACTTGCAGTGCCAACAGTTGAATTTTGCAAAAGCTGGGGAGGAAGACTGGACCTTATACCAGTATATAACTGCACAGATGCTTTCAGAAGTTATATATTGTAATTATATTGCACCACATGATGCAGATGTTTACATACCTTGTAGCAGTGACTCTGGTATTGTGTTGTAGCAGCACTCCAGTATGACAAGTGGAGTAAATAATCCCAAGCATGGAACTATAATATGGCACACCTGCAGAGTTCTCCAACACAACTTTATTGCCCTTTATGAAATATTAAACAATTTGGAGACAAATACTTTCTGGCAAAGTCCATCGTGATGCACAGTATGGCAACTAATTTCTTTGTCATTTATTACTAATTGTCATGCAGTTTGGCTGAATGGGAAGTGCCAGATTTAAATGAGGACCTTAAATACATACAGTTCCTTGAACTGGGCTTTTCTTTTTTTCATTTCTGCAGTTAAAGCTGAAGCAAATCCCTGTGCCACACCAACAGAAACAGCCATGTACTACTGAAAAAACCTCCCCTTCTCCACGCAATCCAACACAAGGCATGGTATCACCACTGATTACTGGACAGCAGTATGTTTTGAGAATTGGTGCAATCCTCTACATTTGCTGAGTGAACCATAGGTTCTCCAGATATAAGTAGGAATGTTTCACACCTACTTGGCACTTTGTAGGTGAACACGCACAATGCCTAAGGCAATAGAGAAGTGCAAATCCATACGGCCAGTGAACATGCAAGAGATAATCTTAAACAGGGAGGATAGAGAACCACACGAAAATGGATAAAACAGCTCAACCTAGAATTTCTGTCATACAATTAAAATTCCTACACAATCTATATATCTGCACTTAATTACAATAACCCCATGAAAAGACAATAAAGACTGATTATGCAAATCTTTGTCCTAGTATTTTCTACTATAACAAAAACATAAGGACCATTATATGTGTCAATAAAACGTACATGTCACTTCACAAACATTCAATTTTATTGCATTCAGTATGGCAGTTTCTGCAGTTACGGAAAGAAAAAACACCATTTTTCAAACTATGAACTGCGTTAATAGGATCCATTATAAGATAGAAAATAGATAATTCTAACAAAGAAGTGAACCAAACATTAGTCCCTTAACATGTAGATTTTTATTGTTAAAATCTGTATAAGTCTGGAATATAGAATATGGCAATGAGACACAACCAGGTTTCACTCTGCAACTAACTGAAAAGATTGCTGCAAAATTCTGTGTTCCTCTCCCAGTCCTTAATTTCAGAACAGACCAGTTTGGATAAAGTAAGATTTATGAGAAGAGCAGATTCTTGTCAGTGAAACTTCTAAAAATATCATTTCTAAGGTTCAGAGAAGTGGTAGCCAAAGTTGTCATCGTTGTTTGCTCTGGCTCTAGAAACAACAACCACCCCATGAAAGAGCAAACTGTTAAGTTCCCATGTTCAAATAAAACACAAATCCCAAAGCAGTGAGGTAGAGCATCCAGTGGCAATTAAATTCATATGTCTGAGGTCACAGTTTCCTGTTAGGCTCAATCTGGGGTACCTGCAGAAAGAGGCTAGACCCCTTTTTTCTTACCACCTGCTTCCTGTATCTCTTGCATCAGGTTTTACAATCAAGAAGCCAGAGGTTGAATCTGTTCAACAGAAAGATGATATGTGAGATAATAACCCATGAAAAATAAATATGGACTAAGTTTTTCTCAGCAGAAGGCCTTGAAGCTAGACTGAACTGCTCCAACATTAGAGCTGGTAAAGGAGATTGAAGGAGTACACTCAGCCTCAGCAGAGGATTTTTCAACATGGTGGTCCAGCTGAAATCCACTCAGTGGCAAAATATAGATATACACCCTCTAAATCTGACATGAGTAGGATAAAATGAATGAGTAACAGGAAAAAAAGTACTGCTTGGCAAAAGGCTACAATTATACCAGGTAGCATTACAGCAACTCATACGCCCAGCCTTCATTATTTCTTGGTAACAGCAGAAGGAAATTTCTGAATCAACTCTTATGAAGGTGGGCTTAGTGAAGTGTAAAATTGTAGCCCTCTGTTCTGCAAAAGCCATTTGATTATTTCATGCTTTAATTAATAATTGGATTACATTGTTATTAAAGTAGATGTTTTTAGCTATTAAAGTATATGCTTAAAGTAGACGTTTATAGTTATTGCCAACATCTTTTGAAAGGCTGTAATTCTCCTCTGCCTATGCTCTGCATGAGATGTGGTATCTTATAGCCACCAAGGTAGCTAATCATGCACAGCTAGTTGGACAGTAACACAGTTTTCATGTCATTCATGCTCCATATTGCTCAATTCAAATGGAAACAAATCCACTACTTGAAATGAGGGAGCGTTGGCCTGGCTAGTACTTGGTACAAATCCCAGTCTTCACATGCCCCAAGAGGACACACACTGTGTAAATCAGCATCTTACAGATGGAAAGAACTGTAGCCACAGCTCTGATAAATTGTGGAGACAAGAATAGACGTATGCCTCTGATATAGAGAGCTCCTGCATGCATATAGAAAAAGGAAGTGTTTGTGGAGCAAGTCACACAGTACAGGCACCAGTAATAGTGCCTGTAGGGCAGCACTACAAAGCAGCCATCATGGACGAGCACAGTGCACAGGGGAGGGAAAACCTGCAGCTTATTAAGCTGTGCACCTCAGAAGAAGCATAAGCCTCCAAAATCCAACTTTGGACATACATAGCAAGTCCTGCATAACGTTTTTTTTTTCTTTTGAGGAAATAATTATTCATGGGTTATTCCTAAAGTTACATTGACATTAAAGTGAGGAAACAAAGTGTTCACATTAATTTTTTTCCAAATCATGTCTCTTGCAATGTGAGTCTTGATATGGGATTCAGAAAATGCTGCGTCAAATACAAAGCTGCACAATGTTTTGTATTTAAAGTTTACTGCTGTTTCCTTGGGCATCTCTCACTAGATAAAGTTTCTAATGCTCTCAACCAAGGCTCACACATCATCCTCTGCTTCTGGAGTCCTTTTGCCTTTGCATTCCTAGTCTGGGTCCCTAAGAAAACATCACAGGTAACTATTCCATCACACCCAGCCAAACACTCAGCAATCATCAAATAATTACGCAGCCGACCAAAGCAAGGAGTGTCAGGCAGCTGTGACACACAGATAGACACAGCCATAGCCAGTGACAAGGTAGGCAAACATCTAACGCCTTAACTAGTAGCATATGTCCAAATATATCACACATCACAGATACATATTTATACTAGCCACTTTATATATTTTTATATATATTAAATATGGGCTACTGAGGGGTATATAATAATCTTGCTGCTTAAAGTACTAATTTATATATATTCTACCCATATAGAGCTGATCAAAATTTGGAATAAAAATGCATATTTACAATGAGCTTCAAAAAGACAAATACCTAAATTAACACACACACCTTTAAAAAAAACAACAAAAACAACACACAAAAAACCCCCAACAAAAAAACCCCAAGCAAATAAAAAAACACCTCATAAAAAAAAAAAAAATTCTAAATCTCCAAACAAGTTGTTTGGAGCTCACATTACTTACTGCAAATTAAAAATATCATAATGCATTTATGGTCCTGACTCACATGTCTTCAGTGTCTATTCTGCACAACAAACGAGCAAGGCTTTTAGTCCTTTGGTTGATGATTCATACTGCTTTAAATTATGCTTCCTTCTTCATCTATGGAATTAAATTTGCAAGCTATTTGATAACACAAGGCACAGGAAAAGTACAATATACTATTCATCTTTTTTCTTGGTTTTTTTGGGTTTTTTTTAAAGTGAATGGTTACAAGCCTAAAATCTACACAGTGCTGGTTGCAAACAAATATTCTCTTTAAGGAATATACAGGAAGAGGTGTGCCTAGGAAATAATCATATGTATAAACAGTTGTAAGAAACATGACAGCATAATATTCTGCCCCATCATTTTTCACGTTAGTTTAATAATCTGAAATCTGAGATTCCATAGGAAAAAAACAAACCTCAAAAAACCTATACTTTAAATTACGTATTTCAATTCAATTTAACTTAAGGGTGAGGAAAAAACAGAAAAAAACCCAAATACAATGACAGTCGAAACCACTCCCATATGATAAGATAGTCTGACTCTCTCTCTCCACTGCATAGTGTCTGTCGGCAGGCTCTTGAGCAGAGCTGTAAAACCCTCTCATCTCCCAGCACTAACTTTACCTACATAAAATGCTCTTGGCACACTTGCATTTTGTACTCAACTTGTGCCAAATTTTAAACAAAGTGCAAAACAGATGCAATCATAGCTTTAACCTCTTATATTAAGATAATACAGCTACCATATGCTTTAATGGGAAGTTCACTTGAACCTCAAAATAAGTATCCCTAACTTACCCACCAGCTCTCCATCTCACTCTCTCTCTGCAAATAGCAGTTCCTGATAAAAATTAGGACAAGCTTCTGCTACATAACTTCCAGGAGCATCTCTAGATCATTTAGCATTTGCATTATCATTTCGGGAAACAATATGTAAGCCCAGACATATTTTTAGCTAACTCTGAACCTACATTCAGACCTTTTATTCCTATGTCAACTCAAATTTGTTGGCTTGTGAAGTTACTGGAAAACATGACTCAACATTAATTTCAATTACAGCCAAAAGTCCATTCATAAATACTGCCCCCAACAGACTCCACTTTGCTTCTTGAAGCCGACCTTGATTAATTGGTACACTCAATACATTCCAAAGGAAAAGTATCAAGACCTTGCTTTAGGTCAGTACACAGAGGTGAAAAAAAAAATGCCATCTTTTCACATTAAAAAAAATTCAAAACAAGATTTCATTACATTAAAGCAATTTTCAGCAATCATGCCATCATCTTAATATGCTTTTTTGTAATCACCTACGTACTAGCGAGATGCATTAAAAGACAAGATTAAATTAATTTTAAGGAGCATCTGATTGAATTTTTAAAGACCAATATGAGTTTTTTTTCTTTCTGACTGTTTTAATTATAATATAAATATAGCTTAGTGGAATTCCAGTTGATTTAAAGGTATACAGTACACCACTCCCTGAAATATGAAAAACTCTGAAAAGCTCATAATACCCATATGACAAACTATTTAAACAAAAGATTCCCACAAAATGAATACAAAGTCCTTTTATATGTAATTAAAGATGGGACAGCAGATGGTAGGATTAGTTTTCCTGTACCCCGATTGTCATAGTGCCTCAGGCTCCTTTGAGCATTTAACAACGACCCAGTAAGATAAGGTGAGGAATAAACACAAGGAGAGACTAAAGTCCAAGACTGAAAGTATGTAGGAGCTTAAGGATCGTTGACTACTAACATCACAGGGGCTTAGGCTTCTACTTCTTTTGAGAATCAGGCCAAAATTATTTTCCAAAGCAGCAAAGAAAGCTTGAAGCAATGACCTCCCACCTCCATCTCCTGCGACAGCCTGCACAATCACCCTCTGGTTTCTTCTTTCATTTTGTCTTCATCTTTTGAAGTGCCATGGTTGCCAGAAGATAAAGCCAAGTGCACCTTTTCCAAACAGAAAATCATGAGGATGGTTTTGGCAGGACTGTTAGCTACAAAATTCACTCTACTCTCTCCTACTGATTGGATGCACTGTAAAAGGCAGTTCAAAAAAGGCATTCACTTTTTAAAAAACAAATATGACCTCATATACCACGTTGTCTTCATTGTTTGACTTTTCCAGTCTGTTCACATCACAGTTAGTTAACTGATCTAGATTATGTATTGTAGACCCATCCAGTGTAGCCAGATTATAAGAAAGGGATTTTAATGCCAACTATGAGACATCCTCTCTGGACTTCTTGTGGTACTGTACCAGGCTAAGCTTCTGCCCAAAATGTTCACAGATATCTTGCAGCTATTCAGCTGGTTTAAAAATAAATATAATATGCCAGTTAATCAAATTGAAAATTGGATGAAAGATGGTCTCACGAGTGTCTATTTAAAAAACCCCAAATAACACACAAACAAAACCTGGAGTACAAGTACAATGTGCTTTTGAGCTTATTGCAAATAGATCTAAAAAGCCCTTTGTTTTACTTTAGTGATAAAAATCTATTTCCTAAACCTCTAACTTTCAGTCAGGTGATGCTTTCTGTTAAGATATTCCCTTTTCTGTAAAGCCATTTGTCACTAAAAGCAATTACTGGTATTGCCAGAGCAGAGGAAGAGCATGCTGTGGTTTATGCTCTCTCTCCAACCTCAGACTGGGTGTTTGCTCTGGAGAGCCCTGCTGCTCTGAATGAGATGGAGCCCAGTTCATGTTTTGTCTCCAGCAGCAGAGAAGAGCTGTCCACCAAAAACATTTAAGAAGCCTCCTGATCCTGATACTTACACAGCAAATAAAGCCATCAGACTGAATACAATCCTCCACAAAACTTTTGAGTTGACAACATCTCCTCCCACTAGCTTCTATGGGTCCAGTTGCTGCCTTGCCCCTCAGAGAGCTCCCAAACCTGCTTTGGCCTTGCCCCATGGCACTGTCTTGCATAACTGCTGACACAAGCACCACAGATCACCCCATGGTACCAGCCACCATACTGAGAGCAGAGCTCTCTCCAGAGAGCAGACCTGAGCTGAGAGCTGCCTTCCCTCACCCTGGCTGAGGTGGGAAGCACTCAAGGAAGTGAATGCTGCAAAGGGCCATAGATATCTACCATTTCCATCCATGCAATCTCTTCCACCACTTCCATCTGAAAACAGGCACTACTACTCTGCAAATAAACTTAATTTCTTACAGCCTACATTTTATCTCCTATGTAGAGCCAACTGAACGGTGTCTTCCGTTTCTAAAAAGCATTCTAATGGCCTTGTAGAAAGTACCTTTCTCTCGAGGCAGTTTGTGATCCAGCTGTCACAACATGTCATTGGCTTTCTAGCATTTCTCATGTTCCTCTGTTATTAAGTCAGTACCCACTCCCTCAAGGCATCTTAGTTCACCTGTCCCTACAATATGAATGAGCAGAAAGATACAAATCATTTTTCTGTAAATACCAGTTATTTATTTTAATTCATAATGCTGTTCCTTGCTGATTTCTCAAACACTTTGTCCATGATTTTTCCTGCATTATTTTAGATTCATTGTGTATTCTGCTTCTTGTAGGAAGCAGAGCTACCAACAACCTTAACAGATATCTCTATCCAATTTCACGCTCCTTGACTCTAATTGGCTTTCTACCAGCCAGCAGCCACCCCACAAGGACTGACTTTTTACCATGAAATATGTCGATTGACTTCAGATAATTCAACCTGAGAATATAAATGCCTCTCTGAATAATTCAGCAACTACAATGTAAATATCTTAATTAACGCATCTATGGAGGATTTTCCTTCAGTTTGTTTAAAGGATTACACTGGAAGGTGAATCCCTTTGGCAAAGAATTTTAAAAACATCTTGCTGAACCATGATGTTTTCTTCCTGAGTACTATCCAGTGATGTGACAAGACAATTCTGCTTGGCTATACCCCTGATGAAAGAGAGGCCAAAAAGCCATTTCAATAATGTAATTTTCCTCTCCCTCTTCCCTAGATTGGTGCATGTTTCTCCTGAAAAAATCCAGATCTTCTCCTACATAACACTGGACTCAAGAAAGCATCACAAATTCAGCCACTTGTTCAATTCTCATTTCCAACCAGTAAAAACAGAAACTGTATGAGCACTTTTCAAAGCCTTGCTGAAGTTTACCAGCATTCAGTCTTACTCAGGAATTTATGCGAGAGAAAATCTCCCAGTATCTAACAGAAGAGAGATTTCACAGATGTTAGTTAATTGATTAACTATACAGTTGCAATGTAATAGCCCCATACATGTGATCAGGGAGTTGTAACTTGCAGGCCCTTCAGCTGTTTAACACTTTATATATTAGAGAAACAAATTGTTATTCTCAGAATTGTAACATAATGTTTTAATTACTGCCATATACAGCATCTGACCTTCAGCCTATTAGGATTAAATTGTCCACATACTGTCCCAGTCCTCCTCTTATCCCCAGTACCCAAAAGCTGACTTGCCAGTGACCAATCAGCCATGAATCTGCAGCCTCTGCCTTCTCCCAAGTTTCACCTGCTTTTATCTCATTTTGCTATGGGAAGATTCAGATGTCTTTATAAGCAGCAAAGTAGCTGAATGCTTTTCATTTCATAGTCTTAGTGGCAAGTGGAATAAAAGACCTGTAATAAACACTTCCAAGTCAGTAACCCCTACATCTCTAGACTAGCCCTCTTTTCTGATATCTACAAGCACCTATGTGGAATCTGGTAATACTGTTCATCCCACAGTATCTCATCCTCTTTGCTGAAGAAAGTAGAAACTCCTAATCTTCCATTAGATTTCAGCATTTAATAACAGTTCCTCCCACTAAAGACTCTGCAAGACACAGGGTTTGATGTTGGCTTGTTTTAATGTTTTATTGACTTTTTTTTTTTCATCCCAGGATTATCAATTTGTGTGGGGAGAACCAATAAGTTAAATTTCAACGGGGAAAGAAATTAACCTAATACCTTTGTAAGGAAGCTCTCCATGCCTTAAAGTGACATTTGTACAGAATCAAAGAATGCAGAACAATTCCAGCCATAGGATTAGTCCTTTGACTGTGTTATAAAGGTAGCATTATAGATGCACTTATACAATATCCATATTTCCACATAGAAATGGCATAGCTATTAAGCAAACTCTAAACACATTTATTTATGTTTCTTTACTGTGACTAATCCTTCTCTTTAGGTAAAGAAATCAAGTACAGATATCTCTTTTTGTTTTCTGCACTGTAAAGGATCATGGCAAGTTGAACTATTAGAAAATGATTTTTTCTGGAAACAAATATATAAAACATTGAGCTAATTCATATCACCCAGAAGCAGGAAAGGCTAAGACAGAAGGAAACATCTGCATGTGGCAATAGTTTCCAGTGATGTAGCCAGTTTCAGCATGTGTGTAATGCCATGCGAAAAGTAAAAACACTGATCCTAACGGTGTATTTTACATCATAGAAGACTATTAAAATAGCCACATGTTAACTGAGAACATTGTCCATGACTGTATTGTACCAGTAGTCAAGCTGAAACCTACCTAAAATAAGATCTAAAACAAAGGATGGAGTATCACCATTTGATTCCTTAAACTTTGAAAAGGAGATGCTGGCATTTGGAAAACCTGAGAGGTTTCAAGGCACCACATCTGAACAAGAGTTAAAATTGTGTATGCTGTGTATAAGTAAGACATTTAACCCTAAAGCAAATTTAAGCATAGGAATCTGAAGAGAGTCTCAACTATCTACATACATTCTCTCACCTGAATTTGAGTAAATTATACAAGTCTATTCTCCTATCAGAAAAGTGTTGTTTAAACTGATACTACTCTGAAAATACTCTCATGCAGCACATTTCTCCAAATGTAGTCTGTCACTCATCCACCTATTTGACCTTCAGATAATCTGTCCAACGTGCCAAATGCCCAGGCTGTGGTGGTTATTCTTCAGTCTGTCAACTGAGCAGTCTTGCCTTAAGGCAGCATAAAGGAGACTGCAATCTGCTGTTAACCAGTAACATTTTATTGTACACTTGTATTCCCCCATTCTTATCTCACTACTTGTATCCTACTTCTTACATAATCTGATCTTTGGGAAAACACTGGTTGCTCCTACCTTTTCAATACCATAGAACTTTGGCCCCAACCTAGGATTTTCTTATGATATATGTATTTGAAAGACAATTGTATTATTAGAATAATGCATACAATAATATAACATAATAAATAAAACCCACACATCTAGCACAGCAGCATTCCCACACCAGCCATAATCAGAAAACATGAGAATCTGAGCACTGAAGTGAAGTCAAGGAAACTAAGAAAGACCTGGATTCATGCTCTTCATAGCAAGGGAAATGAGCACAGAGCTTTTTGATTCAAGTACCAGAATCTACAAAGCCTCCTATCTATCTCCCTCAATAATAAAAAGCCCAAAAGTTAATAAAAGCATATTACAACTATTTTACTAACCTCAGCTTCCTGGTGCATTTCTGCATTAAAAAAACATTTTATTTTTCCCTTATAATTAAACCTAAAATTGTCTCCCTGGGCATTCCTACTGTGCATAATTTGCCCTATGAACTCACTAAATTATTTTTATAACACTACAGATGTCTGTAGTCTGGAACTCAAAAAGAACGCACTCAAACCCAGAATCATTCTCAATGTCCACTCCTTCCCCAAACAAAGCAGCAGGGATGCTGTTTTGTTTCTTTAGTCTCTTTTCAGAGTGCCATGAATCTTAGCAGTTAAGGATTCTCTGTTACAAGCTTTTGGATCAAAGTGTATGTTCCACGGGTGTATAGAAATCAAAAAGTGGGCAATGCTCAATGAACATGGATGAGAAGAGTGTTTAAGCAGCATACAAAGGCTGTTATAGAACCTATTAATTCAACGGCTTCACAGCATTTTCTGCTCTGCTGGGTACAAATGAAAGGAAAAGTGACCCATTCCACGCCTATAAAGCTTGCAATCCCTAAAAAGGACTGACAGAATCTATTCTCACTTTATTGTTCAGGTATGTAAGAGGAACAGTTATTTTTCTGCTAAAAATTCCAGCTGGAATTGAAACTGAGGAATAATTCCATTCTTTTTGGAATCAAATCACCCTCTACAATGATGAATTTTCAGCCACTCTTTATAAATTTTGCTCGCTGGAAACAGAAACTGCCTTTGTCACTGAGATGGATTTCAGGCTGGATTCTGCTTTAGCAAAAGTGACACATTCCAAGTCTTCAGACTTAGAGTCTGTCTTTATGCAAGGCAGATAAGAAATAATGTCAGTGGCAGTTTTATTTGAAGTAAAGGGAAGGAGCTTGGAAAAAACTGAATAAATACAGAGGATCAAAACTAAGTATTCTGACCTCAAATACTGTACTTGGTTCATAACTATATCTTTCCTAATTCGCATAAGGAAACACCCAATTACCACCTATCAGCCAAAAGTTTGGGCAGCAAACTCAGCATGAAAAAATAGATAGCAGCTAGCATCAGGGACAACTGCAGCATAGGAGAGAAGCAGGTAGAACAGGATATGTCAAATATTGCATACTGAGAGTACGAACCTAAACAGATTCTGGAAAAAGTTATTATACTAGCAGCAAATTGCATTTAGAAGTATATAAAAAGATTTCATTGATACGTACTAAAAAGGAAGTCTATGTAAAATTTTAAAAAAAGTATTTAAGGAATGTTTACATTGCCAGGCTTGTTCTCTGCTACTTTAACTGTAGCACCTGTCAATAAGAATGCATTGAATTGTATGCAAACCTTTTGTAAGTATGCCTATAAAGCACCTACTTATGGAAGTTATAAAAGATCAAGTTAACCAGGTGTAAATACTTCAGCACTGGTCAATTAAAATCCAAAAAATCATGGACATATAATATTTAACACAGCACAGAGTTCACAAAAGAATAGTTGCTTAACAAATGAATGCAACTCAGGTAAGGCCAGCGTCAAATGGCTTCATCAGAAATCATATTGAAAAAGAACAAAACATGGTTTCAACTAGGGAGGTTGTAATGACCCAACATGCTCTGGAAAAAAAACAACTCTATACATACATAAAAATTTATCACCATATGAAAACACAACTATGCTCTCAAGAAGCATATTTTATACTTGTTCAGGACAAAACTTTTTCAGAGTCTCTGGTCTCATACACAAGATAAAGCACTTTAAACATAGGTACTTCAATGAAAATATTCTGTAGCTCCCCACATGTGAGATATAAATTTAAGTTACTACTAGGAGATCTGTTTGATAAAATGAAAATAAAGTAAATAGCAGATAAACTTCACCACTGGATAAACTTAAAGAGAAGGTGTCTTTAAAAAAAACATGTCAGCATTAGCAGTTTGTTAAAATGTACTGCTTTTTCAGTAATTACAAACATGAATGAATTCTTAAATTTCAGACTATCCTAGTAAAAAAAAAAATAGTTACATTAATGCTTATCTGTAGTGAGAGCACAACTTGCCTGTTTATTAACTAATCTATCAATTAATCTAATCTAATTAATTTTGTAATCCAAAGGAAGGTACTATGCCCCTTTTTAATAGATAATTGTCTGTATACCCTAGCAAGTGTAAGAATGTTTTTTAAATAAGAAAACAGCAGAAAAAAATAAAACCCCAATATATTGACATGTTGATCCCTGTAACATGCTGTTTATACAAACACTTTTTCCAGGAGAGCAAGGCAGGGTGATAGATGTTGCTCCTGCATTACACAAGGAGCATTTCACCACAATTTCAGTGTGATTCAAATAACTCCTCTAAAGTTTACAGTATCCTAGAAGCAACAGTCAGTCACATGACCCAGGCTTGCATTTGCTAAGCTAAGCTAACAAAACGCTTCCTACTTCCCAAACAGGAGTTTACAGATCACATCATGAGCAAAGAGAGCTCCACTAGGTGACCCAGTATACCAGGTACCACAGGAACCGTTTCCACGACAAACTCCACAGCAGCTGTCTAACAAAAGTTTTTAGGATCCTTTGTTTTGGGAACTATTATCTAAAGTCACCCTAAAGCCTTCTCAACATGTAGAAAGAATGTATGTGCATACACACATATTCAGGTAAAGCATTCTCAGGATCAAGAAAAAAATGGCAAAACATGGGAAATAAAAACAAAATAAAACAACCAGCAACTCAGGCCTCTAAATGCTCATATCTTTTATGTGTTACTCTGCTGCTGACAACTAGATGCTTTCAGTCAGAAAATGAAAAGAGATACAAAAGTAGCTGCAAAGGTAGCGAAACATGCCTTTCAAATGCTTTTTACATATAACACATATTAATACTTGGACAATTTAATGGCATAGATAAATCAACAATAGAAGATAATTTTAGCATGTGGGCACACTAGTTAAAGAAGCATATATCTTCACTTCAGGAAGAAATAGCCAACACATTCCCCTACTCCATCAGCTAAAGCTCTTCTTGTTTTTCAGACTCAATCCCTGCAGTGAAATGGCACACAGATGACAGCATTCAATGAAGTTCAGAATTAACGTAGCATGAAAGCACAGTCTTACCGAGAAGGCCAAGTGAAATTGAACGGAAGGATTGCAGGTATTTTCATCATATTTTACTGAAAATGATCACTCATTTTTCCTGCCATGGGACAGGTCAGTAGGGCAAAAGTCAATAGAGAGCACCTTTGGAAAACAAGTGGTTACTTCAAGCTCCTTAACATATTCATTCAGCTCTAATTCTTAATATTCACCAGTAACAGAATTCATCTGTGTGCCTTCATTGTTGTCAAATAATTTTTTCCTGAGAAGAGCTTTCATTTTTCAAGCAACTCTGTGGTAGTTGAATAATACTCCAATATGCTATTTATGAAAAGTTTTCATAAATTTAGTTATTGGAATAAATAATCTTTGTTGCATTATGAGCTTTACTACTAACTTTCTGCATACATATACATAATTATGAACCTATTTATGATATGTGCATACTCATTTTTTTTGTGGACCAGCTGTTTGGGACAACTTCAGACACTGACCTTATCAAAGAACTAGTATTGGGCTGGATGAAAAATTACTACTCCTATCTTATAAAAACTAAATGTAGAGGGGAGTAAACATGCCTATGATCAAATAAAAAAAGTTAAAAATTGACAAATTGCAAAAAAAAATCTGAAAATTTGTTCTGCATCACTTTGATTCAAGGTGTTTAAACATATCTAGGAATATTTATGTTTGGAATTAAATCAATGTGAACCACTGACTATATGAATATATTTATTACTATAAAGCTAGACAATTTTAACTATTAGACATGTTTTGAAAAATCTCAGTTTCAAAACAATCATTTTCCTGTGCAAAATTTTATGTCTAACTGTGCCCATTCCTGAAAAAAAATTTTAAAGGGTTCATTCTTTTATTTTCAGTCAGAAAATGAATCTCTAACAATCATCTGGCAAATCTGCAACCACAGCAGACTTGACAGTCATTATTTCCCTAC
>NW_009953318.1:1412854-1421944 GCF_000747805.2 Chaetura pelagica
TACACAGTTAAGTAGTATACAGAATAACTAGAATTTCAACAAAAATTACACCAAATTATCCAAAGGCACATAGTGAAGTTACAGGATTTGTTGATTAGCACACTAACATCTCCAAAACCTATGAAAAAAATCTCTCTTCTCACTCCACGGTGTGCCTTGTACAATCAGCACTCCACTAATGATTCAAAAGCACAGACCTTGCTCAATAAGAGCATAAGAAAAAGGCTTCATAAGAAAAAGGCTAAAATCTTCTCAGGTCCCTTTTAAAGCTCAGTGTTCTCCACCTTGTTTTCCTTAGCACCCTCTCTTTTTCTTAAACTACAGTGCTGTTTGGTATTTGATATCAGCTCTGTCGTCTTCCAGAGGACATTTATAGTAACTTTGAACTTCAAGTGGGACTGTGAATCTTCTGTTGAAATCATTGCACCACTATTTGCTTTTGTCCACAAGGGTAAAAAGAAAATCAGTGCTACAAAAAGGGATCATAACATTTAAAGGTCTACTGAAACTTTTCAGACAGAAGCTTGTTTATCTTCACTATAATTTCAGAGAGGCAAGGTAATTTCAAGTTCAGTGTAGTGAATCCGAGAGACTGACAGGTTAAAATAATTGAAAAGGAGCTTGAATTTTCTTGTTAATTGCATGCTGTCTTGCATCGAATCAGTGAACACAGACCTAATATTTACTATCAATCAACATTACAATAATTTAATAAAAAGTTTTCATAATGGAAAAGTTGATGGAGCTAAGATGTATCCTTCCCTTTAACCAACTCCTCCCCACAAACTACAATTCCATTACCAGAAGCAGCACTCTCCTGTTCTTTTAGAAGTCAGTTTTCCCCCTAGAGAAAAACAGCTTCTACAGCACATAAGAATACCACAAAAAACACAACACTTTCTTGCATCTTCACTAAAGTACAAGAAGTTAATTTAGGACAGAAGGGGAGGCTTTGAGTGTTTTTTCTAATGGGAGATGTCTGAAGGAGAACTGAGAAAATTATGGGATAAAACACTTAACTCAGTCACGCCAGATGTGACTGAAAATGTATTTTAAATTAATCTAAATAAAACTGATGAATACAGGATCTATGTTGCTGTAAAAACTGCTTGCTTGGCAGCAAACAGCTCTGGATTGTTTATCTGGAGAAGGAGCAATAACATCATTATATACCTGCTTGTTTTCTGAATTAAGAGTATTTTAAGTTTGCAAATGAAAAATGAAAGTGGACCATAAAACTGAATTTACTACATAGTGGAAGCCCTCTAAATTCAGTTGAGGATCTGCATGAAAAAGCAGGAACCCTTCAAAGCAATCTAATGTACAATACAGTCTGGAAATATCAAGTACCTACTAATTTCAGCATTCGGAGCAGACTGTTAAAGTCAAGTTGTGAGTCTGCTCTAGTCCACACCCAGCTTGCCATATCTGGATGTTAACCATGCCCACACGCTATGGACAACCTACCCCTGTAGTATGTACACATATATTCATGGTACAGATCCATAGATTTATTAAATAAGAAAAGCATCAGTGAGTATAAAGCAAGTGCAGACTGCTAGAAGGTGAGTACATAGGCCAGAGTAGAGGAAGTGCATAAACACAAAAAGCCAACTGTGTATCAGCTATCCTGTCTGCATCACAAATTACATGTTTGTCTAAGCTGTCCAGACCACAGAAGTTTTTGAATTATTGTCATCATAAATTTTCCACATTTTTTGGCAAGAAAAAAGAAACCCTTGAAGGACACTCAGAAACTTCAGTCAAAGAAATGATACTGTCTGCTCTTGGCTAGAGTCTCAGCAATGACGTTAGAAAGGATTTTTTAAAACGTCTACCACTAAGATTAATAATCACATGGTTAAGAGATATTAAATGCTAGTCCATATTAAATAATTACATAATTTTATTAATACAGATATCTGAAACAAAAATAATACAAGTTTACAGATAGTACATTAGTTAAAATTCTGTAACCTAACTTGCATGTAGGTGTCTAGAGACATCATCACCCCTGAAGTAACATCAGTGAAGTCCATGAGCTATGAATAAATGCATTTGGGTCAGTATTAAATACTTGTTTTTCTTCACATATTGCAGAAGGAACCTCAAGTAGTTCAGTCATGTTTATGACTGTTTTAAAAGAAAATGAACAGGGAGAATGATTTTTTCAAAGTGTCAATGCTTAAGGTTATATTGTCTTTTTGATTAAATGTGTCATTGCAGGAAAGAAAAGCAAGACAGATAAGCTGTGTACTAATCCAGGAGAATCAAAGTTAAATAAAGTATCAAAGAGAAGGAAAAGTATGATTCTAATCACTAGTCCAGAAAGTCTGAAAGTAGAGCGAGTTACTTATTGAACACTTCTATTTTAAAAAAAGTATTATTAGTAATGTAGAAGGACAGTTAAAAACTATTTTATAAAGTTTACTGGTATATTTATCTTCACCGTATTGGCTATTTGTATAAAATAGCCCAAAACCTATTATGTACCTTTCAAAATTATTTCTGTTGGTAGCTTCATCCAAAAAATCTAATAAAAGTTAACATGCTGAAAGAAGACTACAAGGAGAAGACAAATAATACTAGAGACCTGACAGTGCCTGAGTACTTTCTGGAAACTCTTCAGCTATTTGGCTTATATCAGAGCTATTCTATGGGGATCCTGGGCATGTCAATGGGGCACATCACTGACATTCAGCCCCTTCTTTTACTTATCTGTATAATTATTCTGATCAAAATACACATAGGCTATGAGTCTAACTTAAGCAAAGATCGAAACTTGCTCTGAAGCATAATCTTTCAAATCAGAAAAATAATGTTTAGAACTCAAAGATACTAAGAATGATAGAAAAACCAAACACTGGGTGTCACTTGCATTGCTCTCTTCTGTCTTTTGAGGTGAAGACAACCACATGGAAGACGTGATATAACCCTCTGGGTGGGAGCTTCCCCTCTAACAGCCTCCATAGTGCATTTTCTGCAGCTGTTATTAATGAGTACAGTAAGTGAACTCAGTCTCAGAACAGTCACATGTTTTCTGTAACAAGGTTATTTTCAAAGCTAACAGCCAGCAGGCAATTGATGGGTCTAGGTAGGTCTGTCTGAAGCTGCTTCTAGCTCACTACTAGCAGATGTGAAAAACTAACTCCTCTCTGTGTATTTCTAGTGATTATTTTTCATTAGACTAGTTATAGTTGTATCCCAAGTAAAACAGGGCTCAACCTAAATCAGGTAAAAAACCCCAAAATTTTCTAGGAATCCTTGGGCATTAATTTTTATATTAAACTTGACATTAATCAAGGTTTCATACTGCACTGGTATTTCTCCTTAAAGAAAAGCAAATCAACACATTTCTGACTTTACAACGGAAACAATTAATACTGAAAGATGAAGGAGAGTAACAGGTGCAAAATAACTGAAAATAAGTATTCCGAAATGGTGGTCCCTTTAAATTATTTTTATTTTAAATAATTACATGTGCATGAGAAGGGTGGGGATGGCTTTATCATGATTCTCCCTGGACTGGTTCCAAGTCCTGTGTTATTAAGTGCAGTCAGTTACAGCATCTCTTAGAAAAAAAACAAAACAAAACCAAAGATTTCTACAATTTCCTCAGCTTTGTTTTGTTACAAAGCCCATTTATTCCAGGTCAGACATAAGCCACTGTGTTGCCAAATACCATGTGTCCTCAACTTCAAAATGTGGTACTTTGGTTTCTAATCAAGAAAGGTCTTTGGCAGCCAGGAATCCCTACAGATTGTTTAAAAAAATAAAGTGTACTTTTCTACACTAGGCAAGAAAGTTTAACAATTTATCCATCTTTATCACCATATGGTCAACTTTTCTAATACATTCCAATTAAGACTACATTCTAATTAGTTCTATGTCTTCAGCAATTACTACTATACAGTGGGTCTGTTCACCAGGACAGCATTCCCTGGTTTATTTCCAGAGGAACTTCAAAGTGTTGAGGCTGAGAGACATGTTGTAGGGAACGGTCCATCTTCTTTCCCCCACATAAGACTAAACAAAAAATGCCTTTCAAGCCAGCAAAGCAAGAATGACACCTTTTCACTGATTTACTCAAGGACAGAATGAGCAGGCCTCTTGCCCTACCAGGTAAGTGCATGGCAAGGAAGCAGCACAAGGGTTAGGATAACTAGCAGAAAAATAAACAATAGATTAAAAACTGCTTCTAACAAAATATGTACCTCGCCAATGGTGATTGGCTAATTCAGACAGTGGTACTTTCTGGAACAATGATTTCTGATCTATAAAAAAGAGGGCAAGATGTTCAGGGCTCGCTCTCTGCCTGCCCGGGACAGATCCCGCTGCAGCACCTGAACCTGCCTGAGCGCCGCTCCCGCTGCCTGGAGAAACGGAGAGGGGGGGACCCTGCCTGCCCAGCCTGGACCGAACCGGAGCAGACTAGGGGCCTGCCCAACCCGCGTCTGCCACAAAGCCACAGGACCAGACCAGCAGGAAGGGTCGCCCCGGTTACTGGGAAGCCGGCCCCCCTGGGGATCTCCAGCAGAGCCTGCCAGTACTTCGAGAACTGCGCTACGCGAGGAAGGAGGGTAAATACACACACACACACACACTTTAACTTTCTCACTGGGCTTAACTCCTACGCTTTCACTCCATTGATTTACACCTCTCCTTCGGAGTGTGCCTTTTATAGACCATAGTGCCTTTGAATCCCTTTTCCAATATATATACCTAGCCTACCTCTCCTGAACCTTGATCCCTTAGTTTGTATTGACCCTTAATAAACTGATTAATTTGCAAACTAAACATTGGTCTCAGTAATAATTTGTGAGCGTGGTGGGAGGGAACTTTAGTCTACCCTCTAAGAAACGGTCCCACAGCGGCCGTTCCTCGGTAAGAGGCGAACGCCACGTGTGAACGCTCGGGGCTCATTCACAAACCTCTCCACGATGGGGGGGGAAGTCGTGGAAACATCCTGACAGTCGGTAGCCCCCCCCGTACCGGCCCGTGACACCCACAAAGCCACCATGCAGACAAGCCCCTCACGTCTCTACAAGTGGCTTTCAGTTCTGTAGTAAGCCCACAGTTCGCTCACCACGTACCATATGCTGCTTAACATCCGCACAAGGAAGTCATTAGTGAAGGGAATTATTAGGTGTGGACAGAGGTAAGAGAGAAGTTGCTGCTGCCTTACAGAGCAGCCCGAAGTGCAACCCAGGAGGCTTTGTGAGTGATATTAGCCTGCCAAGCAGAACACTTCCCTTGCCTGTGCCTTGTTTTCTTATGAGAGAGATGTAGATAATAAAAATATGCATCTATTTTTTGGCAGAACATTCTATTTGTAACCCTGCTAAATTTATTAGCATTATTGATTACTAATATAGTTACTGTTAGATTTCAATGACAAACACACTTCTTTAATACAACTTCTCATAGAAGAGATACACAACTTTTTTTCCTGGGGCTTTTAATTTTAGGCATGTCTTCCAAACAATCTTGAAAAATTCTTGGGGCATGGGGGAGAGGCACTTGGTTGATGCTTTGTGGGAGGTTTTGGTTGGGTTGCTTTGGGGTTTGTTGTGTGGTTTGTTTTGGTTTTTTATTTATTTATTATGCTTCATTTCTTTCCCACCCTTTCCATCCTCCAGATTTGTCTGCAGTTAAGTGCTATAAAGAGCATTTACATGCCTTTAAATGAACTACACATTTCACATTGCAATATTTAATCTTCCATGATGTCAAGAAGATGCACTTTGTTCTTTGAAGGCAGCAGTGCATCTTACATATTATTACTAGAAAAGGTCATGAAAAGATCAATACGTGCTTTATGCTTACATATTGTACTATAGGAAATTGTCCTTTAGAAGTAATATAAAAAAAACCCTCTCTTAGAAGGAAGCAGAATCATAAGGAATAAAAGTGGTAATTAGCAGAAGACAGATGGAATGCCTTGAATTTTCCAGGTTTGATCCTGTGCAGTCTAAGAGGAGATAACATCCATAATTGACTCTCAATAGCATCAAGCACAGATATAAGTGGAGCTAACTAGGAATATCAAGGGGTGGGGGTGTGAGCTGCATGTTTACTTACCAAGAAGTGAATGATAATATAATTGGCTTCCTCCCAATGCCACACCCATGCATTTTTTGTAATAATGGCTTAATTCCCTGCCTCTTCAAAGCACTGAGTGCATCTCAGAGACAGTTAAGATTTTACTCAAAAACCAGATTATAAATAAAAAGTTGTGGTGCAAGTCACAGTATTTTTTAAAGTGATGTACTGTTATCATTGTTGCTCTATGACTTCATTTTTGGTTTGGAGGAGAGGGGCATAAAGGGTCACCCTTTCCTTATTTTAAACAAAAGCCTTGCAAGTATTTGCCATTACAGAAAATATTTTAAATCTGTTCCCTTTCATTTTTTAAGTATGAATATTTTGTCTGAAGAATTTTATCACAGCTTCCTTCTTGCACGGCTGTGACCACAGGAAATCTGTATACTATTTAATCATTCATGTCCTTTTCACACATAGGCAAATGAGGATGAAAAAACAAGTCCAAGATCAAGGAGGAATGTTTTTAGGGAAAGTTGAAGCTAATGGAAAGTAGGAACCTAAGCCAAAATTACAATCCTGAAAACCCATGTTCACTTACTGCCTAAATTCCTCTGATATGCTATAGTTTTTAACATTTCAGACTCCCGAGCTGCCTGGAGGTTGGCTCCTGCACTTCAATATTGGACAGGTGAGGAAGGCTGAGGAAGTCAGAACTTTGCATCTGTACCTTGTTAACACACATAAAGAAAAGTACTTCCACATATTTTAGGTGAGAATGTGGTCTAGCACACATTCCCATAGTACACTGAAGAAGTTTAACTCCATAATAAAAGCAAGGTTTATCTGTAACTTCAGCTCAAGTGACCTGCCTCATTCATTATTTTACAGGAAATCCTCGTGACGAGAGCACTCACACAGGAAAGAAAAAGCTCTTCTGTGTACTTAATATTTAGAAGTGATTTAGTAAGAGTCATCACCACCATGACAGATTTCCTCCTACTGCACAGAACATTCCCCTCATTCTTTTTCCTTTTACTCTGTTTGAATCCCAAGAATCCCTTTCAAATCCCTAGGAAACAGGGATTGAACTTCAACAGGAGATATGGATAATACTGCCACACAAAACAGCCTGCAGTCAGACAAGGTAGAGCTCCAGCAAGGACAGGGGCTGAGCCCTCACCAGACAGGAAAGAAGGACAACACTAGAAACCTATCTCCTGTGGACATCTCTAGTCACTCCTGTTTCACAAAATATAACCAATAACTCAGTACATTTTTAAAAAATAAATAAATAGAAATAAACCCCACTGCAGTATTGGCAAAAGTATTCCCTGTTACAAAATCCAAATGGGTTGGGCAGCTTCTGGGTTTGAAATCAGTTTTAGTGTATTTGTGCAGCTCATCTGGCTTACTAACTCCCTTTGTAGAGTAGCTCAGTAGGCACCCATCTCCATCTGTTCCATTTTGCATGTCTTGCTGAGAAACAAAGGTCTCTTCTCTAAATTTGCACAGAAGCTGTAAGACTATAAATTTTCATGGTAGAAAAAGAGGCCCAAAGAAATGTGTTGTTGAATCCCCATTTCTTACTTGTTCTTGGTAACTTGTGTATCCTCTCTCACAAAGTCACTGGGGCCATGACCTGTACACCCACACCCAAGGACAGCTTTCAAAGCTGGATATTCAAGATTGTATACTGACTTTCAGGCATTTCCTCAGTGTTACTGTTCTGCTCCTTCTTTGTTAGGTAGTTAGACATTTTGCCTCAGTTAAGTGCATCCAGCTGGACTGTCCAGGCAAAAGTCTTATCAGTTTCGAACCAGTTCACCATACCCAACTGTGACAAGTCCTGCTTCAGCTCCTGATCCAGATACTTGTCCAGACAGGTGATATTAGAACAACTTCCTCCACCTGGAAGCAGTGTCTGGTTGCACATCTGCATTTCTGCAG
Source organism: Chaetura pelagica (assembly GCF_000747805.2). Taxonomy (NCBI): domain Eukaryota; kingdom Metazoa; phylum Chordata; class Aves; order Apodiformes; family Apodidae; genus Chaetura; species Chaetura pelagica. Next base: position 1,420,847 of record NW_009953318.1, read on the forward strand.
AAATTAGAGCCTGAAGTCAGGCTTGTGAAGGTGCCAAATGCCCCTGATCCCAGCTCTGCACCTTTCAAAAGTGAGTAAGGATTTGTAGCATCTAATTGTTTCCAAAAGGAGGTCACTCCCCATGCACTGTCTAAAATAGATTGTTTTGTCTTTTATTTTTTATGCCTCATGACATTTAACTATTAGGGTGTTTTCTATAGGGTGTCATTTGTATTCTATTACTACTAAAGTGACCAATTTTCAGCAAGTGGCCATGCTTACTTAAGCTGTCACCTGGAAACTGCTGTGTTTTTACATTTGGAGCTCAATTATATTGCAATATAGACAATGACATATAAGCATATCAGCAAATACGCAGCAGCCTACCTTCAGTGTTTTACACCTATTGTTTCACTTCCAATTACCAGTTCTTATTATTATTGAAATTATTTTGACCCAATACATCCCGTAGCGTAACTAAAAATCACTTTTTTCAGGACTCTCTTGAAAAACATTAAGCAACTTCTTTTGTCCTTTGTCTTGGAATCCACAGTCCTGAACCATTTTATTATTAATATAGACTTGAGGTTTTGTTGTTCAAATTTAAGCCTAGAGTTGCTTGAACCAAGACCGTTTTTCATATTAGGTACATCTGTTTCTAATGAGAATTGAAAAAGTTCTCATATTATGTTGTTCCTTTATTCCAGGTGGAGTGTAAATGCCTCAACACACAGGCTACATTTTAGCCTTTTTCTAATATTTAATTACATGCATCAGATAATAAATTAATACCTGTAACATTATCAAATAGGCATATTGTAACTCCACCTCATAATGATCTAAACCAAGCACCCAGCAAGACTGATGAGAAAAGTTAGTGAGGAACCACTCCTGGTAAAAGAGCAGTCCCCTTCATTCACTTTAGTGATTCAAAGGAAGTCGAGGGAATTTAAATTGAGAAAAACATTTTTTTTTCCCCCATTATTTCTTAAACTTGATAGCAACTTGATGCACCTTGGACACATCCTTTCTTAGGCACCAAACAGGCACAAACCATTTCCCTTTTCGTGTTCCTCACTTGCAACACCTCCAATACTGAAAATAATAGAGTAATCAAGA
>NW_009953318.1:1421992-1429802 GCF_000747805.2 Chaetura pelagica
CTTCTGATCCAATTGTCAGGCTGAGATTTTCACCTACATACAGATACGTAAACTCCCCAACATTTTGAAAAGCCATTTTCCTATCCAAGTAAAATGACAGAGACATCACAATGACTACTCCCAAGGCTTGATTTCCTTGGCCTAGCCTAGGTAATCTCTGCTTTGTTATGTATAGGTATAGACAGATGAAACTGGGCAATTTACTTTCCTGATATACCTGATTAAACATGCTTGATTAAGGTCCTTTTGTCTTCTCTGGATTACAAGCCTCACAGTTTGGATTTTACATGCAATTTCAGACTGCAAGTAGAGATAACTCAGCAGCTTCAGTGGAGGTCAATGTGCATTAAACGTCTCCAGTCACTCAGTAATTTTTCTATTTACTTAAGTTACATAACCACTCTTAAAATAACATATGCATGTGCTATAGAAATTCAGTTGCTAGCAATGACAGTGTTTGAAAGTCAGCTAAATAATTGACCTTGAAACATCTCAGCAATAATTTTCTCATTACCTAAAAGATGAAAATAAATATTCTATCAAGATATAGTCACCAGAACAACTCAGATACTTAAGCATATGCCTTTGTTAAGAATTACCTTGCATGCCAAACTTTGCTTAGGGTGCACAGAGAGGACTTGTGCCTAATAAATCCATATGTGTTATTACATTTTATATAAGTACCTTAATCTGTATGATTTCACTTTAGTGTACAAATGAGTTTGTCTTGCTCTCAGAGAAAGTTCATGCTGTTGAACCAGCACATCTGGTCAATACTTAATGTAGACCTGAGGACAATGCAGAGTAGACTTATTGTTGGCTCAATGGTTGCATGCAAATTATGTACAATAGAGCACAGCACAGAGATATTGAGAAAAAAAAATACACATATCAGTTATTTAAAAATAGAGTTTCCTTTCTGGCTGAACAACTAACCAAAAGGAAAAATAAAATCAACACATGCAAAGAAAAACAGCGAAACTGTGACATATCCCCATTGCCTGATAAATGTATTTCCAACCATGCTAAGTTTATATTACAATCAATTTTGAATTCTCTGTGAAATATATTCTCTGTGAAAAATATTATCTGAAAAACTTCAGTTAAGGTACACAGAAAATACATAATTATTTCAGTTGGGGTTTTTTGTTTCCAAAAATAAAATCCAGTTCTGTATGCACCTGAGAAGAAATGACAAATTCGCATTGAATGTTCCTGAGATTCCATGTGGATTTGCAAGCAAGGCTGAGAATAAGCACAAGAGTAACATAAATGAGGCACTTTGAGGTAAAGTGCTTCAAGTACATTAGCCAACATTTTAATAATTTCACTAATACACAGGAAAACATGGTATAACAGCTTCTGAAATACTCTATTACTATTCATTGAAAACATGGTTCAAACAAAAGTCATTTTTTAAAGGTTCATCTGTGAACATTTCTTTCTTTCCCTCCCCACTATTTATCCCCCTTGTTGTCTACCCATTCACTTTTTCCCAGAATAGTCTCCTTAATCTCTATTCATGTACTTCCTTCCCCAGACACACACTCTCCCTCTTTATTTGTTCTGAAACATGAAAAGTAGCCTGCATATTGCTACAAGATTATCAGCTGTAAGCTAGTATGAAAGACTCCAAAAGAAGCAGTTCTATTAAACTGGAGAGAGTAGAAAGGCTAATTCAAGGTTAAAATATTTATAACTGGACCACCACAGAGAAAAATAACTAAAATCCAGATATTTCAACTTTTAAGCAATCTTCAGCCTCCCATTGTCTTCCATAGCACATTTGTCTACCAAAATTTGTCATGTTTAGCATGCTTCCCCCACCCCCAGCACAAGACAACTTTACTTAAGAATCCAATTTGTCTACCATTCATCAATGCCCTCCACGTGAACCTCATGGCATCACAGAGACATCTCTATCCCCTGCATTCACAGTGCTGGAGTCTCTTGAGCCAACAAACTGTCAAATTAGTGCCAACTCATGACAGCTTTATGATATGTAATCTTGTTCACCAGCAAATGGTCTGAGACCCCCTGCTTGCTTCTTCCGTCAAACGAGAAATGCTTTTTTGTCTCTCTGATAAGTTTATATTTTGAAAGTAGAACCCAGCTGGGAAAGTAGTGGGTTTGCCTCACAAAAATCTTGCATAGAAACACTTAACTTCTTCCTCCATGTGTTACTTAAAAAGAAGCTTTTAGGTTTTTGCTTGAAAATGGTAACTTAGGGAATAGTACATTGGTTTAGATTAATTAAAAAATGTACATTGTCCTGCTAACTCAAAATACTTATTTGCCTAACGAGTAACAAAACCTTACTCCTTCAACATTCAATCACAACCAACACAGTGCTAAAAATATTTTGCCTGATCTCTGTGGGCTGTGAAACCCACATATCAAAAGCTGAGATGCAGAAAAACCCAGTTTATTAAAACATTCAGAAAGAGGAAGAGTTGAATTCACAGATATAATCTTGAAATCCTAACAAGTGTTTAAGAGCTGGGCAACATAACAACATGAAGAAGTTAGGGAAAGTAACATACACACCCGTACATTGAGAGTTCTTTGAGACAGAAAAGGAGTCTTTTACGTATCTTTATAACAACTTTGTTCTAGTCATTGCAATATAAAACAACAAGAGTATCCTGAAATAATCAGGTTTTACATCCCTCTTTGTAGAAATTATCTGATAGTAGCTGTCTGCATTTATTTCTTAATTGGTAGCAGAATTAACCACAAGAAGTAGCCAAAGGGAAGAATTACTGTGTGAGAAATGCTTAAAAGCAAGAATGCTATTTGCAATTTGCTTCATGTATAATTCAACAGATACAAAGGGTGCAAATATGCAAGGTTCCCATACAGAGTACCCTGGAGAAGTCAGTGGAAACACGAAGATTTACAGGAAGAAGCCCTGAGAACAGGGTCAGAAAAACCACACAACCCAAACAACAAGGGGGAACAAAAATGGGACATTAGGAAAACAGTGATTACTTTAATTTTAAGATTCGTTATATAGATGCCTCTTTAAAAAGTCCAAGTGTAACACAGTTGTGCTAGAAAAGTCAATCATTTTGTTATACTGCACATTCCTCTGCTCTACAGAACACCAGAAAACAGTGTATTTGCTTAAGAAAAATCTATTCATTGGTGCAATACACTTGAGCTGATATGTTTTTACTGAGGAAGCACTCATACAAGAACACCACAGATAATTAATGGACAAACTTCCCTCCCTAGCCCATTAATTCAGCTGAGTTAGGACTTGCAGAGACTGCAAGACCATGTGAAACAAGGTTTAAAAATGCACTTGGTTGCCAGCTGCATGGTCACTTGAGGCTGAAATTGTGGCTAGGTCTATCAGAGAGACTGGCACAGGATTGTGTGGGGTGATCCATACCTTGGGAACACAGAGCTGCTGGAAACGACAGCATCCCCAAGCAGAGTCAATGATGTTGCTACAGCAAATGGTGTCTCTGGGCATGACTAGCTTCATATGAAGATAATGTTCTATTCCCAATCAGAACCTCAAGGATGATTCCTAAAACTCACCCAGTTTTTGTGGGGTTTTTTTGGAGGGATGGTCTGGTTGGCACACATATACCAAATGAGAGAAAGAGGGGCTTGTCATCTTAGAATAAATTCTTTCAACGCTTTTCCTGAATTTCATCAAAAGCTGACCTCAGCACAAGGATGACCTGAGCACTGCACCTTCTCACGAGAGACACTGTCTATGAAAATAAATGCAAGAAGCACACTCCTGCCACTCTGCTCTGAAAATACTCTGGAAATATTCTAGAAAGCCCAGCCCCCAAAAGACCGTCCTCTTGCAAGGTGCACTCTGGAAAGCTGAATGAACAAGTGCTTTTCCCACTACTGAGGGACCCTCCCACTTGGTTCTTGTTGTAGAGGAGGACGGTGGCCCCTGCTGGCACACACACACCGGGTAGCCCAGCAGTAGCAGCAATAAGGCAGATGTTGTCTGAGATTATCCCAAAACTATTCTGGCTGTGGTTTGTGTTTTGTTTTGGTTTTTTAATTAGTATACATTGGGGTGTCTCCTGGATGAGGATTCTGTAGCTTTATGATAAAAAAAAATTGTAGTAGACATTCCACTATTACATTATAATAGAAGCTAGGATACTTTCAGGGTAGAGTACTTGCTAACATAACAATGGAACAGAAGAAACTGCAGCACATCCTGCTTCAACTTTAGTTCATTTGAAAATGTTTACTCCTGTATTCTAGCCATCTAGTGCTACATAAAATAGGCTGAAATTGGTTAGGTATCAACTGAAAATTTGATCGCACAAGTAAGCAAGTTCCCATACAACATCTAACCATACGAACTAGCCAATTCAAATGTACAAAGCCCACATTTCTTCCCTTTTTGCACTTTCTGGAAATGAAAATATCAATAAGAATTATAGATTTTTTAAAATCATCTGTCCACTGGAGTTTCAATGAACAGAACAATTGCCAGATACTAAGTGGAAAGACAAAACCTCAGAATTTGTTTACAATCCTTTAAATGTAATTCTTTAGGCTAATATTTCTTTATTCAGATAAGAATTTTCAGATCATGGAGAAAAGAATATTTATTGCCTACATAGTTATTCATGCAAACATGAGAATATTCATGCAACTGAGAACTGCCACATTGCAAGAACCAGAAGCAATACGCCTAAAATTCAGGCAATCTAATCAGTAGTTCTAGATATCCAACTCCCTGCCTACAAGCAGCTAAGAACACACTGCTTGGTCTTTCCTATAGCACATCAACAATACATCTTTCCCATTCACCTGCCATCTAATGAGAAATAGAGAAGTGACCTTTCCACGTGCAAGGTAACAAGTTGAAATTGCTGCTCACTTCACAGGACAGCAGGAGACTTGAGCAAAATATGTGATCCACAAACACATTTCAATAATACAAGGCATAAAGTCAAGCAAGAAGATGCTTTTTTACTACTCTTGTTTTTAACAGAGAAGTCTCATGTTGTAAGCCAGATAAATCCCCATTGCTCCTTCCTTGGTATTAGTACACAGAGAGTTGTATTTGCTCCTTCGTACCAGTTTGCAATCTAAACAGAGCTGAGAAAGAGAGGAAGGGAGGCACACAAGGTTCTTGAAACAAAAAAAATGCCAGCCAATTTCTGATGTTCCTGCAGAGATGTATCTTTTCACGCTCACTGCCTGTCCAAAACAGATATAAAGGCTAGAGATATTGCAGTCTATTCAATATATAGTACAGTTTGTATTTATAAATAATATATTAACACAACTAATAACAAAATATGCTCAATCATTGTGGTCTATCATCCTTCTATGAAAGCTGCTGCTATAAAGCTGCATAAAGCATCATCTGAGTACAGGCTGCAGCAATAAACATCTATGCAGTACATAACTGAGATCAAACCTTTCTGTGCATGATCTATGTCAGTGGAATTGTGTTTGTAGTAGCGTGAAACAGACAGGAGTATAAAATGTACCCAACCTTTAATGTTCACTACAATTATAAATGATGACATTCACAACTGTCACTGTCAACCGTCAAGTAAGTCCTAACAAAAAAGAAATAGATCATTATTGCTGAGTTTGAAAAAAAAAAAGTACTCTATAAATCCTTCAGTCTGCTACAGAAAAGCAGTAATAATAATAAAATAATAATAAGACAAAGAGAGAAAAAAAGAGCAAGCAGGAGATAATGGTGTATTAAGAAGGAGATAATGGAGCATTTATTCATTGCTGACAAAAAAGAAACTCCTGAGTACTACCTGTATTTAAAAAAAAAAAGTACTCTATAAATCCTTCAGTCTGCTACAGAAAAGCAGTAATAATAATAAAATAATAATAAGACAAAGAGAGAAAAAAAAGAGGAAGCAGGAGATAATGGTGTATTTGTTCTTTGATGCCACCTGAGAAACTCCTGAGAACAACATGTATTTATCACAACTGCCAGACTCAACTAAACTTCAGTGAATATGCCTTGGGTCCTGAGACTAGGTAGATTAGTTTCATGGAGAAATCAGCTCTGCAGGGAAATCAGATCAATAAAGCCCTCAAAACGTGCCACATTTTCTTGCTAATTTTCCATTGCTCCCACTCAAAAGACAAGCATTACCCAGTCTGCCTTTCCTTGATCAAGCATGTAGTTAACTCCCCCTTAAAAGAAGTAATCTGCTATGCCACACCAGACCTGCTTTCCTCTAGGGGATCAGAAAGAGCCAGTGTTCCAGGCATCACTTCTCCACTTAGTACTGAATTTGCATTCAGACTTCAGATAAAGCAAGAAATGAAAACATTATTTCTAAATAAAGGAAAGTGTGAGTCTCATAAATACTCTCTTTCATGAAAAAGCATTGAAATTAATTCTCACCACCATGCTAATGCTTCACATTCGTTTTCAAAAAGCACTGTTCAGTATTAATAACAGATGCTCCATCCAACTAATCCTTCACATATCCTGTAATTTGTTTTGGCTTTCAAGCTTGCTGCTCTTAATGGATTCTTTTTCCAAGTAATGCACATGATCCTAGATGCTGTATCACTGAAACAGACAGAGGTGCCTCTCCCTCCCACCTACATCCACATTTTCTGATGCACATTTCCCAACCTATTATCATACAATGTTAAAAATGATACACAAAAAAAAAAAACTTACTTGAACAGCAAGAGACTGCACCTGTAGGTGAACAGGGAGTCAAAGTAAAATGAAATGCTGTTCTGCTTCATAAGACAAATTTTAAAGGAAAAATATGGAAGATGTGTTACTCTAGAAAAACATATATAAAATGTTCTGATACATGTATGCACACATATATGCATATACTCACACACAGAGGATATATACACACATAGGTGTTTCCGCCCATGCAGGGTGGTTGGTACTAGATGATCTTTGAGGTTCCTTCCAACTCAAACCATTATATGACTCTATATGTAGAGAAAAATGCATATTTGCAAGTCCAGGACAGGACTTCTCATTCATTAGGTAATATGACTGTTAAATTTGGGAACCACTGTCTTTTAAGTTGATAAAAGTACAAATAGGATGCACAAAAAAGGCAATCTGTCCAACATCAGAAGTCATGGTCAGTGCAACAGTATTATCAATGTCTTGCATGAATAGTCTTGCCTGTATTAATTCCGTTGACTAGCATTGTTCCAGGAAGGTGGCATATGATTTTCATGTTATATTGCAATCATCAATAAACTTTGTGTCCTGGTTTGAGCCAGGATGAAGCCAATTTTTCTTTTTACTGAGTATTTTTTTCCTTCAGTAAGCTTTCTTTTAACTAGCAACAGAGTGTTCTGCTAGGCTGATAAGACAGTAGAATGTTTTTCTAACTACTGAGGCTTCAAGGTTGCACCTGCACTCTGCCGGCTCAGACACTACAGGGAGATCTGTGACCCCCCCGTAGGAGGCTGAGTTAGACGGACAGCAAAATTGGCCAAAGATATTCCATTCCATAGATCTACGTAAGCTCAAAGGAAGGTCAGAGAACACAGAAAACAACTTCCTTCCTTCTTCTTCTTCCCTTCTCTTCCATCCATGGCCGGCGTCCGGGGAGGACTCTGTTCATCCATCACCATCGACCCTTAGGCTCGAGCTCGACCCCCATAACTCTCTGCTCTTTCTCCAGCAGCAGCTCCGGGATTCCTCGGGACTCTTCCCAGTTCAGGGAAGTGCTGTGGGAGTTGCTGGGGGTGGGGGTAGGCAAGAGGCTTTTGCCCATACCTGGCTATATCTGTATATAATTGTACATATATATTTTCTTGTATGATTCATTAGTGTTTTAATTAAAGCTGT
>NW_009953318.1:1430772-1442685 GCF_000747805.2 Chaetura pelagica
TGGCAGCAGCATTGCCTGTGGGGGAGTGGCAGTGAGTGGAACAGCATCTCACCCTACATATCCACAACACATTATAAACATTCAGCAAAAACATCCCCACTGCAACAATGCTATTCAAATCAAGAGCTGGGAGATTCAGCTTGAAGGAAAATGGGGAGGTAAAATTGAACCAGCTATTGCTATTACCAGCGTGGACAATTCCATTCACTTTAGGAGTTGTACCACTGGGACTTGCAGTGTAACTGTACACATACAATGCCCTCATAGAAAGCAGTAACACTTTGTTATAGTGTTTATACATTTATACATGTGCTTAACAGAAATTATTCTGGGACCATCCTTTTATGATCCCAGTTCAACATCTGCACAAAGAACATGCTTAATTTAAATCCTATGCTTCAACTTAAACATGGGTTTGTGTCCTTTATGGCAGTTAAAGTTACTACCAGAGGGAAATATGAATTTTATTTGATCCTTATTTAGGCTGGATCCCTACAGGTGCTATGCAGAGCCCATTACATACTGTGAATTCTGTTACTCCCTTAAAAACTGGGTAAGAGAAGTGAAGTTATAACTATGAAAAACTAAAACCAAACAAATTCTCACACCTCTCACTAGCAAAGACACAGCAAGGCAAAAGAGGTAAAGAAAGACAGGAGTATCACTGGCAAATGTATGCCATTTTATACACATTTCACAGCCTGAGTTAAAGGCACCTGGAAAAGCCAGGGTTTATGCTTTTTGTAGTTACCTTGAGTTAGTCTTTTACATCACTAACCACTGACATTTTACATCACTTAATGGGGGATGCCTGAAGGAGGAGCAGCAACACCACACACATGCATCGCTCCAACTCAGTCCGATCTCTAGGGCATCCAGAGTCCCTTAGTTCTAAGAAACTCCTCCATTCTGCTGCTTTCTGAGGTAGGTGAGACAAAGTTTAAGAGACACAGAGCACTAATAAAGAGAGACACCTGCAACTGCCAATGTTCCTGTTCCTGCACTCGCATTGTTCTGGAACAGAGCAGAAGAACAGTCTGCTAAAGTACTATTGTCTCCAACAGCTCAAACATCTGCAGGAATAATGAGGGGATATATTCTTCTTTCTCCTTTCTCCCAATTCTTGGCTGCTTTTAACTACAAGCACTTGTGATGTTTGCGTATATATTGCAATATTGAGTTAAATATGCTAACAGAAAGCCTCAGTTAGGTTTAGTTTTAGCTCATAAAACAAAGTTGCTGTACCAGATTTTCAAAGCATAGAAACTCACAGAAACTAATTTCAAACTCATAGAAAACAGAACATTAAAAAAAGCTTAAAAAAAACCCCAAAAACTGTTTGATCCCAAGGAGTAAAACCAAACCATTCACATAAGATTTTATTACATGTAACTCACCATTTATCACTACTGAAATTAAAGCTTTGGAGAAAGCTGCAGTATGTAAAACCTAAATCATGTTTCCAAAGTGATTTAAGACGATCCAGAGTCAAGCTGACTATGTGAATATATCTAGCAACAATTTCTTACATTTCATTATGTATAATCAAAACCACTAACAGTCCTTCTATTGTTGTATAGCTAGTGTGTTACACTAGAAAGAGGTCTTAAACCACTATTTTTAAAACAAACATAGGGCTTCATCTAAAAACATACAGGACACATCTTCTGTGAGTATGCTCAATGTATGCTGAAACAACTTGTCAATAGTCCAAACTCTTCCCAAATTAATATTATTTTAAGCATCACAGGCATGGAAATAATTTAATATGATGGAACTCTTAAATAGTTCTGAAATCCTGCATTATCTAAGCAAGATAACCCAGTTTGTTACCAAACAGCATGCTAGCTCATGTTCTGAGCATCTGTGTTGTAGCAAACTCTGTTTGCTCTCTTCTGAAGGTAGATACATCTCAATTTCCTAGCCATTAGCATTAAAACTAGTATTTAAGAGTTGGAACTACTTGGCATGTGAAAAGGTGAGTCAGTCCTCGTATGGGACTAATTTAAATAGACTAAGAATGGGTATCTACCTGAACAAGAAAAACAAGATATAAGCAGAGTTTAGTTGCCTTAGGAGGGAGTTGGCATCTTCCCTGTTATAAGTTTTCAGCTCAGATAACTTCTAAAACACATTATCTGCAGCATTCAGACATAAGAAGTTTTTAGCACACATGCCCTAACTATTCAATACACTTTCCAATCTTCTATCTAAGAGTTCAGTTCCCCTCTCATTTCCCAGGTCAGAAACAGCTAACAGCACTTCAAAAGGTAGAGCATATTCTCAGCGGGGTAAGTTCTTGGACTGTGGGGGGAATTACAGTCCCAAAGGAAGCTCCTTTCTTCTGTTAGAATGAGAATTTGGCTGCTGAGGGAGGCAGAGCACTGGGAGAAGATTTTTAATGAACTGAAGTAGAAATCACTTGAATTAACAGCTGTGTCACTGGATCAGGAGTCAGGAGTGATGTGCTCTATCCCTGGCTTTGTGACCTCAGGCAGATCAGTTTTACTTAATGACTGTACTAGAAGTAATTGTTAGCTGAAAGATCATGTAATGCAATACTCATATGGTACAGTTAGCCATTTTACGTTGCTTTCAGTTGAGACAGAAGATGTCTCAGACCTCCTGAAAGGATAAAGTGAAAAGAGAAGACCAAACCCAGGATCCAGTTTGCTAGGTGCTGCTCGTGTGCACAGCAAGGAGCAAAAAGCAAACAAGCGACAACAAGTGAGAAAAATGAAAGAAGCAAGGTTGCCCTATATATACTGGTCAAGAACAGAGTAGCATCCAGATCATTCTGTTTCCAGACATTCTCCTTTCTACTGAGCTGTGATGCCTTCTTCACCAGGTGCTGCTTCAGTGGCCTCATGTCTGAGGTTGTTTGCCTTCTATTTAATCCTTTACAAAGAATAATGACAAACAGCAACTACCACTCTCCTTCTACTCAGTCTTTTGAAAAAGACTCACAGTACTTCTTACATCCTTTCAAGATCAGTTCAAAGCAACACAAAATATCCAATGGTCATTACTGCAGAAAAAACTACAATAGTGACAATTTTAAAAAACAAGCATATATTTTTTTTTTAATATTGTCTAGGACTTTGTTGGTCAATCATATTAAAGGAAACTAGTGAAGTACAACAAACCATACATGCAACGGATCTTATCTTGCCTTCTGAAAGCAACATGAATGGCTTAAAATTTGTAAGTGGGAGAAGATTATTAATCCTCTATCATACTCTTATTAAAAGACTATAAATCACTTAATAGTGACAATTTAAAAAACAAGCATATATTTTTTTTTTTAATATTGTCTAGGACTTTGTTGGTCAATCATATTAAAGGAAACTAGTGAAGTACAACAAACCATACATGCAACGGATCTTATCTTGCCTTCTGAAAGCAACATGAATGGCTTAAAATTTGTAAGTGGGAGAAGATTATTAATCCTCTATCATACTCTTATTAAAAGACTATAAATCACTTCGCTATACATTATAAAACAGAGGATTAGCTCCCCAAAGCCTAATAAAATTTAAGAAGACCTTCTGCATCCTCTTCCTTTCTGGTTTTGTTGAGTCTTTCCCCAGCTGGTATTAACCCAGATAACCTGTCTCTTTGCATTAGCCTCAAGTTGCCTCTAAGCTTTTGGTGCACCGTGGGTGAGAAATTTCTGTTCTCATGCTGCACCTTACCCTGTAATGTTTCCAGTTCTAACGTCAATATTTTCTCTAGGTCAGGTCAATATTTGATACCTTGGCTTTCTTCATAAATGAAATTAATACTGCAGGAAGAAAAAGTCCTCTGAGTTTTCTCAGTTTTGAAACAAGTTCAAAAAGGAAATCTCAGGTGTCTTTTGAAAATAGAAGGAAAATATTCCCAGCTATGAACTTTAGACAATTACTGTAACTTTTACTGTCTACCCATAATTACAAATAAAAAGGTATTTATCTAGTACTTCTCAGAAAGCTGTCCCTAAGTATTCAGATACATTAATCTCATTTGATGGAAATGAAAATAAAAAGGCAGGAGAAGCCAATGACCAAGTTCCTACTTTGCTGCATCATGAAACAAGGTTTGACAGAGTAAGAAATGTAGTATATTTGCAATAACCTCTGTCATGGACAATTCAACTGAATAGAAGTTTCTCTTTTGTATTGCTTTGCAAGTTGGCAGGCTAGATATACGACAATGTTTGCTCTCCCTTTCCTCCTTCTACATAACTTTATGGGGCTAAAGAACTCAATAGAAATTTATTACAGCATAAATTCTTCATCAGAAGAATTAGTTGATGCCAGCATCCCCAGTGTACTCGACATCTAGCTGAATTAGCAGGTGTTTACCGCAGTTCTCATGTGTGGTGTCCAGTTTGCCACAGTGAGAATAAAAAGGCAAAACAAACATAAAAACCCATACAGCATTTTTCAGCTATAATTTTGCTATGCAGTAAAAGGTTGTGTCCTGTTGTGGGGCTGAGGCATACATCATGTCCTCAGTGGACAGGAACAGATTCTCACAGTAAGCTACGACTCAGCAAGCACAACTCAAAGTACACACACCAAGTACAGGTTAGCTGTGTCCTCCCAAAGACTGAAGGCAAAAACCTTGTCTGAAGGTTTCTTCTCTAGAAACACATCACCAGTTTCAACATCTACAAACCATTAACTTAAATACAGTAGCCTAAGAACACCTTTGTAAACAGCTTTTCAGCTGTAGCCCAATGAAATCAGATTGCTCAGCTAAATTAAAAGGCTGGTTTTCTATGGTTTTTGTTGGTTTTTTTCACCATTGAGGAACAATTAAGTCCATAATGTAACTCAAAGTATGATTTTGTAAAGATCTCATATTTAGTTGCCAGTATAAAGCACATATTCTTTCTGTTCCTTTTGATATTCATCACCAACATGCAACCATACTCCATGCATAACTATTGAAAAACAGGGATAACAAAGAATGTGTTTAGAAGCTATACTTGCTATTCGATTGCAGACATAAAATTATAACGAGTTTCTAGAAATTGAAATATTTCAAATTTTTTTTGTGAGAATGAATTCAGAATGTTTTTGGGGTTTTTTTCTATCCTTCCTACTTCTATCTGGGTGAACTTTTTTTGAAAGATATTAGTATTTAACCTGAAAGGTTAACCCCCCTGTCTCAATAATTAACAAATTAAGGAAATGCAAGAACCCATGGATCATGGGTGCTTTCTACTATCTTCAGTGTAACCTGCAGTATGTTTTAGACAATGGAAGTTCTCCCGCCATAATTTATTTCAGTACTATTTGCAAGAATTAAATAAATCTCTACCACTTCTTCAGTAACATAATAAATGTGAATTACGCCCCATAACCAGCAAAATACACAGCATCAGGATACAGTGATAGAAGCCAGCAAAAGCAAAAGTCATGAGGTGGAAGCTAAGCACAGCCAGGAAAACCCTGTGCCCAAGGGTTTGCCTGTAGCATCAGTCAGGCTCAGCTGCCCTTCCTGCCTTTGGCCATTATTTTTGCCTACCATATATTGTTTCATACTGTGAGTTTCCTTCCCAGAACACAGAATTAAAAAGATAACTTCATCTGGTCCCTTTTGTACTTAAATCCAGACAACCAGGGACCTGTTTCAATGGGTAGGTGCTTTGGTTTCACACTGCACAAATTAGCAAAACAAAGAACAGCAAAAAGCTCAATGTATAAAGTTATGTATCATGGAATTAAAAAAACCCTGGCTCATATGCCCACTCAAGAAAACCTAGTATTAGCCAAAAAAATAAATTATTACCTCTACAGAGATAATTTTTAGATATATTTCTCAGTACACAGCAGGTCATAAGGCACTTCCCATCTCATAGAAAGAAAATCAGCCTGATTTCTCTTGTTTTCTTGAGGTTGACTGATTCACAGGACCAGGAAACAGGAGCTACAAAATGACCCACAGCAGTCTTTCTGTTGCAGGCAAGAGCTTTGCACATGCTGTGGACAGCAGAGCAAAAGGTAACCTCTCTGGGCACTATCCTACACGCAGCAGTGGCCAAGGAGCTCTGAGCAGCCTTGGGCTGCAGGTGGCCCCTGCTGCATGAGGGGCAGCAACTGCCTGACAATTCCCCAGTGAGAGGGAAATTTCACATAACAGCAGCATCTGGGGAAAGAAGTAGCCTGCTTAAGTGTATACAAACCTGATTTCCTTTCTCATGTGCTCTCTTTTCCTCCCTTCACTGTTTTCTTATGTTACTTGGCAATGAGCACCTTGTTCAACACCAGAGCAATTAGCTTAAATTTTTCTGGGCAGGAATTTAAATCAGCATTTTTGAGTGACCTCAAAAATTCAGGCTGGGTCCTTATTGCTGTCAACAGCATCCTGACAGAAGGCTAGAGGTGCACTGCAGTAACAAGGAAAACAGTGCTGCTTACTTACTGTGTGTGCATCCAATGACCAGCCAGCCTATTGCTCCCACTTGCAGGGTAGCAGGGGAAACAGACATTAGGGATTTCAGCTATCAACTCAAGCCAAAGCAAAAAAAATTAAAAAAAAAAAAAAAAATTGAAGTATGTCAACAAGATTTCTCCCTTTCTTAACACAGCAGGGAGAAAGGAAGGGAGTTAACTGAAGGAGCAAACTTGCCTTGTCATAGCAAGACTTGCCTTGTCTCTGCCCTAAGATCACAGTTTAAGAAAAAAGCTTAAGATTACAGTAAGATTATAGCGATTACTTAACTGCTGCTCTGAGAACTGTGGACCCTTTGACACCTGTAGCTTTTTTTCTGTGCTTCCAATAGAAGCCCTCCTAACAGGAAAGGAGACCTGACATCTGCATTTCTTTTCATTAATAAAATACTGCTAAAGGTGTAACGAGAATTGTTTTATCACCAGCATTACTGAATATTATAGACAATGCCTAATACAGTCCCCTGTAAGAAACCATGGATTTTAGCTGTATCACATTTATTTCTACTAACATTTGTAATGGACATAATTTAGGAAGATGGAAAGGATTTAAGAGTTGTCACAAAAAATATAGCAAAATAACAGTAATAAACCAGCTGTAAACCAATTCTTAAGCTTGTTTTATGCCATGTGTAACACTGGTCAAGGCTTTCAGCCTGTTACACACAAAGTCTTCCCAGAGAAGAGCAGCATGTGCTTATCCAGATCCTTTGCTCAAAGGCCAGAGATCAGAATGGGAATTTGTTGAAGCCTGGGACATACAGAAGCAAACTGCTTCAATGTCCAAATAAAAAAAAAAATGCAGGAGAGACAGTGAAGGGTGTTGAGTTTAAAACAAAGAATTTTAACAGAGATCAGTTACAATAAATATTTTGGCAAACCTGGATTGCCCAGATAAACACAAAAGATGTTCCTTCAGACAGGAATAGCACGTAGCATGGGGAAAGGGACCTCAAGCAGAGAAAGAAGAGGGGAGAAGGACTTGAAGATCTGAGGTTTGCCTGCCTGCTCTACTGGCTCCAGGTCTGCCAAGACAGCACCTCACATTTCCCATCTCTGAGCAGTGCTCCTGAAGCCATATTTCTACATTTTCCTCCTAGCAAGCAACCCTTTGCCATCCATTCCTCTAAGCAGTGACTTCTGCACCAGAAATTTCTTCAGAGCTGCACCAGAGTTGTAAAACAAACCCTTAGAAGGAAAAAAAAACAAACACCCAAAACTCACTCTTGACTCCTACAACATATTTTTCACACCATCTTTTAGTAAAGAAACAGGCTTCAAAAGAAAGGGAGAGTGAAGTGATGCTATTCTTTTTGTACAATTTATTTAACCCAGTGCAAAGCATTTTCTACAGTGGCAGCACCATATTCTGCAGAAAGAAATCCAGTCAAAGTATTCTTAACCTTAAATTAACCTTAGTTTAACGAACTCTCCACCAAAAGTTGTGTTTTCTTACAAGTTTGCTACTCCTTATAGCTTTTATTTCTCCTCTACATGTCTCAGAACAGTTGCATTGATCATTCAGGCCATAGTATCATAACCTCCCTTCATAGCTAGTAGTCTAACAGACAAATCCTGGAGATACTGACTTTTTATTTAAAATATTTTCTAGTTCTGTTGATAATAACAATGTTCATTAAGCCTGAACTCTTAATCACCCAATATAATCAGAAAACATTCTTCAAGGCCTACATTTAGTTAAATAAAATTATTTTCAGTACAAACCTCAATGCAAAAAAAAAAAAAAAAAAGAAAAAGATGAGAAAAAGTAACTTGGGTGCAAAGTTTTCACTGATGGCAAATGAAGAATAAAACACACACTTATGTGACACAGAGAAGGTTAAGAGGACAAAAGAATGAATTGGTTGGACATGAAAAATTAAAGGAAAGACAAATTCGGAACTGATGTCAGGCCACACATTCTAATTGCGGAACTACATGCCAGACATGAGCACAGCGCCGGGGTCATTCTGGGAATGATCAAAGGGCACTTGGGGGACATTGGGCATTGGGGTTCAGCAACTTTCTACAGAAGATCTTGCTACTTGTTACTTACTTGTGCCATTACTGTGTTATGTGAGATAGCTAGTATGAACTGTGGTGCTCCTTTAGGAAAAAACAAACAACAAAACAAACAACACCACGGAGAGAAAGAAGATACTCATATCATTGAGAGTGTCAATTGTAAGTAAGAGAAACTACAGACATTCAAAGCAAACTGCCCCTTTGGAGCTGAGGTCACCTTGTCAATATCAATCTTCTCATTCTGATGCACATTAAGAGCTATTGGAGTGTCCCCTTTTATCCTATGACTGTGAATTGACCTTACTGACACTACTGAATACAATATGGTCATTTAAGGATGTGGTAATTATTGGTAACTGCACTAACTTAGTTAGTAGCACACAGAGCATCATTGCTCTGGCTTGCATTGCCACCTGGCCTTTTAGAGATTTATTCTAATTTCATATGCCTTGACTCAAACTATATTCACATCAGTCCCTCATTTAGGTATTTTCCATTGGAATCCCATGACAACTTAAACTAAAAAGGAGTATTTTACACCTGAAAACAGCTGTTGCTTTACAAATTTTAAGTAAGCCTATAGAACTCACACTACAAAAACACAAATACTTAGCACAATCCTGCGTTATCTTTCCAACAGTGTCCTCACATAACGTTTTAAAAATGATGCACTAGTACTATCTTGCCATTTGCAAAAGAGAAAGAGAAAGGTACATCTGTGAAACGTTCTTGAAAGTATAATATAGACACCATTATGCCATGATGCAATGAGGTTGCTAAACTTCAGCCCTTTAGCAAATGTACAGAGATCACCCACATGCAGAGTAGCACCAGTTCAAAGCCCTTAATTTAGTTTAAAAAAGGTGTGTAAAACCCACTTATGAGTTCAAAGTGTGGAAATAAATGAAGGCTAATTCAATAACAATTGAAGATATGATCCATGCACAAAGCTGTGCATTTAGCAAGAGATACTTAAAATGCAATTTTAAACAAATAACCAAAAAACTTATTGTGACTATGTGTTGCTTTGTGTGAATATCTTGATTATGAATAACTACTCTCAAAAGGCACTACTGCCTTCAGCATGGTAGTAAAAAGCTTAAGTTTTGATCAAAGCAGCCTCGTCAGCCCAAGATGTGGCCTTGCCAGGAGGAGTGCTCAGCCTGAGCACACACACTAGCTGCTTCACCACCTCCAAACATAAGCCACAGGACTTCCTCATGAGGCAGCACCCTTTGGTCTGAAATAAGCTTTATTGATGAAGACATATATGATCAACCATAGAGATGACTTTGTGTTAAAAGGGAAAAAAAAAAAAGTCAATTGTAGCTTGGGCTGGAAAGGGACCTTGGAATTGATTTGGAGATGGCATGATGGGCTTAGGCCCAAGGCAGAGATCCTGACCAGAGTCTAATGCTTTCAAAGTTTGTTTAAAAATTACCTCAAATTACATTTCCAATTGTGAGGCCCTAATTCACTCCAGATTGTTAAGAAACACTACTTACCAAAAAAACCCACAACAACAACAACAAAACAACCCAACACAGATATCCTTTTGAGGTTTTGGAGCTCAACTTAATAAATTTTTAATCCGACCTTGTATATTCTTCCATGCTTTTTCACTTTTCTTGCTGTAGGCTATCAGATTCTATTAACCCAGAGGATCAATACAGAGGCAAGCTTCTCTGACAGCTTGCAAACTCCACTGCTTTCTTTACACTGTTTCTATTCAGCACTACTTCTGCCATAGATACACCCACGTTTTTAAAGCTATTCATTTTCCCTGAAAACAGATACAGCAAGGAGAAAGCACTATACTCCAATTTAAACTAAGCACCCAAAAACTATTTCAATTTGTTTCACAATATAACAAGCCAGACTTGAGAAGTTACCTGGCTTTAGAGATTACTGTACACTCATCCCTCCAGACTGCAGCAGTCCCATCTCATCAGATTCCTCTGCAGTGCAGTCTTTACTGCAAACTCTGCCAGCAGCATTTGCTTCATAGCTGTGTGAAATGTGACAATAAGACATACTGATGACCCATCCAAAGGTCACTGAACCTAGCCACATTGTGAAATGCAACTATATGCATCCAGGAAAAGATCTGGAGCACCAGAAATGCAGCGGTGATAGAAAACACATCCATCTGTTACCCAGAGTGTTTCAGCAGCTCCAGCAGCAAAGACAGTACCTTTGCACAGTTCCCATTGCCAAAGTTCTAGTGCTTACCTGAAATGTCACTTTACAAAGATAAAGGTAATGGGGTGAAGAGGAAGGGAGGAGAGAAGAAATAAAGCACAAAACCAATTATTTAGAAGGAATCATACTCATTTGGACTGTGGCTTCAACTGTGTCTTGATTAACGATTAAAGCTAAATTTTCACACTACCGTTCATTTGATGGAACATATTTAAGCTGATACAAAACAAAGATTTTATTTCAAATTAGCAAGATCACCAATGAATTATATGATGACAATGATAGCAAGTCTGCACTGGCACAAGGCTTCAGCATGCCACCTGTTATTCCAGATTGCATTGATCCTAGCCTGTGCCGATCCCTACCACCTGGTGCATCACAGAATTCCTCTTCTGCAGTAGTGCAAGGATTTCTGAGCAGCCCTCTTGGAGGAAGAGCCCTTCTGTTTCCAAGGTCACCCACATTTCCAAGAAACAGCCTTACAGAAAGGCTGCTATGCTGGATCCACCCTTTATTTGCTTCTTAGCACAGCAAGAACTGTACACCATTTTAGCCTCCTTACTGACCAACACTCCCAACACTGCATTCATTTTCATGCCCAGGACTATATTTTCATGCCCATTCTGCACATTAAGAGCACAATCCACAGTGTGCACCCCCGCTCCAAAATAGCACGTAGGTTTCTCCTTGCCTCTTCAGTACTACCATAGCTTCACCGCATACAGCATTGAGCATCAGTTCTCCACAAGAAAAAAAGTGAAGGTGGTCGTTGCACCCACACAGCTCAACAGATTAATAACTCCTGTGAGGCATCTGCTTTTCTCCCCTGTTGAGCCAGTTTGAGCAACAGCTTGCTCCTGGTCACAGCTTGGAACCAGATTATGAACCGAGTCACACCGAGACCATGCCCAGCACACAACTTTGCAAGCCCTGTTTCTTGCCAAGTTGAGGCCATCTTGTGCTGGCTCATCTGACCATGAAACAGAACTCACAAGTAAGAAGACAAATTTACTACCCCAGAAACTATCCAGTGGAAGGTCTGTTACTGTATTTGGCTAGGGATAATTTTGTAAGTCAAAATGCTAATAAAATTATAAACAGTACTGCAGAAAAGAGGGGAGGGGAATAATACAAGGGTCTTTATCTTCTTTGAAACCACAAGCACAAAACTCCAGAGCTGAGAACTCAAGGAAAGCAGACAGAGGCTGCAAGCCCCACCCAACACCCTTGCAGGACTGCTCACAGG
>NW_009953318.1:1442725-1464222 GCF_000747805.2 Chaetura pelagica
AATGCTCACAGGGACACAGCACAAAATATCTGGTGCTCCAGCCCTTGCCACCACCCCAGGGCCACATAGGCAACTGGACCTCATGCTAGAACACAAGAGTCAGCAAGCAGCACCATCTACAAAATCAGGCCAGCTGAGCCCACCCATGCCCTGGAACTGCATATAACAAGTACCAGGACTGATGAAAAATTCACAACAGCAACATACTTGGCTTAGAAAGTCTTTTCCTTACGTTAGCCAGGAGGTCCTAAGGAGGCTTCCAACAGCACGAAGGAATGAGAAGCAGCACAAGGAGCCATCTCGCTGGTTTCATCACCATCCTGCAACTGCAGCACCTTTCATCACCTTGTTCAACATTTATATAGACCAGCTTCAGCAACCCGACACTGAACAGCTTTGATGCGAAACACCTGCAAAACAAAGTGCAGCTGATGAGTTCTCATTCACTTTAATCAGAAAAACCTGTGTCTCATCTGTTAGACCACAAAGCCCTAGCACATTCTGTGCTGTCTAGCTAGCACAACAGTGGGGACGAGAGCCAAAGGACTACCAGGAGCACACAGAGCCTGCTTGTATGATGTGTGGTGCTGGCACACCAGCTGAGCTCCTCAGGCAAAACAAGCATAAGTGAGCAAGAAATGACTTGGAAAAAGATTGGCAGACAGTCTGGTCGTATACTGGGGCAGAAAAAAAAACAGAACACAAAAAAATCCCCAACAAAAACAAAACAAACAAAAAAACCAGATAAACAAACTGAAATAAAGCCTGGCCAAATTAAGTTAAATCATGATGATTTTTTTAAACACACACCATTTAACAAATAGGGTAAAAATATGGAAATTACTGTTTTGTGTCTCATACATATGATGTTCTAAATACAGTGCCAGGAACACTAAAGTACACTGTCATGCCACTGCTCGGTTTCTCACCTTTGCAGAAGGTGACAGTTCATGACCTCTCTCATATCAGAGCAGTTTAGAGGCTTTTTACACTAATATGAGTAAAGAAAGTCAAGACTCTTACAGTGAAGGTAGAATAAAAATGCAAAATACATTAACTCTCCATATTAGCTATGACTTGAAGGAAAACAGGAGGCTCAGCAGACTAATTAGTAAGGCAAATTATCAATTCTAAAAGGCAACTAGCAGCAAGAAAATAAGTGAATGTTAGAGGACGTTAAGAGAGATGCAAAAATTCCCTACCATTGACAATGATAGTTGATATTTCTAAGTTTACAGCAAGTTAGTCATACCTTCCTAAAGCTTATTAACACTTTTCTCTCTAGAAATTAAACCTTGAACCCTAAAATACTGGCATCTCTGCCATTTCATAATAACAAACCTTAAACTAATACTTTTCTCTAGCAGTTAGGAAAAAAACACTGATTCAACTCAACCAACAGTCACTTTGAAGGCAAAAATCCACTTATCCTTGCCTCTCCTAATATGTGTTCATTTGCTTCAAAGAGAACATTAACATTCACCTGCTCCGATTTACCAGAGGGCCTGTGCTGGAGTCACAGTTGGATCCCTAGTTGCATGGGCTGCCCCCAGCAGGATGTCCTGCACATATGTGGCCAGTGTGTGCTCCAGCCCATGGCATGGATATGCCTTCAGGGGCCCTGTTTCTGTCAGTGAGGTGAAGGGCCCAGGAAAGCTCCTAGAGAATGTGTTATGGGTTTGAATGGCATAAGTTACTTGATACTGTGAAACGGTTGTAGAGAAATCACTTTTGCGCTGAGGTAGCAAGAGGCTGGGGAGAGTCCTGCTTTACACAATTAGGCACAGCTAAATGAAGGGCACATTTTCCTAATAGGCCCTTTTACCCCTATAACAACAGGGTAAATAAGGTCCAATATATATTCCAGGTCACTACTTGAGAAGATTAAAATGTTGTATTTTATTTTTCCTAAAGGGAAAGGCTGAATCACTATCTTTCCCATTTGCAAAGCTTCTGGGATTAACAGACATCACTCCATCTGGGATACAAAAATCTGCCTGTCCAGCTGATACCTTAACCGCCGAGTATTGATCAAATGTCCACCTCTCTTCCACATAATACAGTTTCCCCATGAGCTAATTGTTTTTACTTCTTTCATCTCTGTAAATGAGGTCAATGGCAAGGGCAAAGAAGAGAAAATTAGCTTGAAGTGCTCTTGGCTTCAAAGCAATAGAAGACAGAGCTTCCAGATTTTGGAGGGTGCCATACAGGGTTTATAAAGCACCATGGGACCTTCCAGATATCTAAACTTAGAATTGCTTCAGCTTAGGATGAGGCTTGTCTGCACTGCTTAACATTTTATGCTTTCTATGCCTGCCATTACTGTTTGGCAATGCCATTTGTGCATCAATCAACGCCTTGATTCATTCTGTCCCTCCAAAATTGACCAGCTCTCATCCACAGGTCCAAAAGCACGTTGCAAAAATGCATGAAGCATAGAGGCAGGCAAGTACCACAGTGTGTACAGGTGCCTCATCCTCATTACTACCTGCCTGCAATGATAGAGCTGAACGGCACCTCTTGCCCTGCCCATGGGCATATGTCTTAAATCCAGGCATTCCCCTGTGCAATTCTGATGTTGCCCCTTGTGGCCTTTGAAGGAAGAGTTCAGAAGCAGAAGTTTGCAGATGCCTGTCTCAGGCCATGATTCCTGATCCTTGATAATAGTTCTGTCTGCAACAACTATGCTAGAAAATACTACATACTTCTGCTGAGACACTAGTGGTTCCTGCAGGGTTTTTATGTGCACCTGTTTGATATTTTTTAAACACAGGAGCTGCCTAATAACAGAGAAGTTCCCTGCTAGTCATCTGTGAAAAGCAAAGGGTTTATTTCTGTCGCCTTTTTTTCCTTCTTTTAAAAGAATCAGTGTAACCAAGTGCTCTGTGAATTAAGCCATGCAGTCATAAGCATGTTCATATATTAAAGTCTTATATTTCCTGTGTGTCTTTGTTCTTCTTCACTTACACAAAACATGTCCTAGAATAATTTTGTCAAAATACAGCCAAAGGAAAGCAGAAGGCAGGTGCTGCATATAGGATAGGCACCTGCCATCAGGTGATTTCCAACAGAAAGGAAAGCTGAGAAATCTGATACCCTTCACTGCCAGGGATGCAACAGCACCCAGGCCTGAGTGTTTCTCAAAAACTAGAAATTGCCTTAATATTGCAAGGAATTTGAAAAAAAGTATGTTCACTAAAACTCTCCTCTGAAATCTTGGCTGTGGAAGCAGGTACCTGGTTTTACTTCTCCATTTTTCACTCTAGGTGCTAACATTCAGGCAAATCTACACTGGTACATATTTTCTTTTCTTTCATCATACCATACAACAGGCTTATAAATACAGCATTACTGTGCACAGAATGATCACTTTTTGTTAAAATGAAGATTCTACACCAACTTTCATTGAGTTACTTCCTGTATTTTGGAAAGAGCTAGGATGGAAAAGAAATCATGTTGCTAGTATAAACAGCAAAAGACAAACTTCAATTTCCCAAGCAAAAGATTAAAAAAACCAAAACTACCACCCACCTCAACCCACACTGAAGCCTCTGGCACACTCAGGGCTATTGCAGCATCTGCCTTACAGGTCTCAGGTTATACTGGTTCATAACCACCCAAGGACAAGACAAGGTGGAGGACTCAGAGCAAGGCTGATGCTTTGGAAGAAGTCAGGTCAGTTCTGGCCTCACCAGACCTGGCTCCCACCAATCCACAAGGAGAATGCTAGTGCCAGCCACTACTATTGCAGAAAAGGGGGGAGAAGGGCTCTTATCTACATTGGCAGCCAAAGAGCCAACAGGTGGAAACACTTTTATTCTCCTCCCAACAGGGGCAAGACAAAACTCCAAGCTGGAATCTTCAGCAGTTTGTTGTTCCTGCATAAAATGATAATGCTAAAGCTGTGAAAATCAGTTTTGCATTCTGGAAATCTATTTTTTAAATGAAACCCTGATTTTTGTGGAGTTTGCAGAGGAGAGTTCTGCCTCTCAAGAGACAGAAGAAACCTAGAACATCTCAAAACACAGGCAGTACCCTATCCTCAGGGACTGATCCCCATTAAACAAAAGCTGAAGTACAAGTAAGGTCAATAGTAGCACAATATCCAACGTTTGTAAATGGATTCTGCAAAGCAAAATTGTTCTGGAAATCTTCCTGAAATATCTACATATGTTTTTACTGTATTATTGCCAGAAAGGACACCTTATAAAATATAAAACTGCCCCAAAACATATGCAGTTCAACTCTGGGAGTTATTTTTCAAAGTCTGATCCTTCTGGATGCGAGCAAAGGTTATTATGTGTCTAGAATAGATATAGTCTAGGCAGATGGAACATCATGGGGGGAGGAGGACTGAACTCACGATCTGTTTTGTTTCCTGATGAGCCTTTTGTAATGATTTTTGTAAAAAAGCCTTTTTTTAAATCCAAGTGGATTAAATTTCTCTGTATAGCACTGGGATAAACAACTTATTGACAATTACATTTTTTAAAAATTTCTTAGAACTATGTATGTTGGAAACAGATGAACATGCAAGAAAATTGAGATAAAACAACTTTTAAAGATACACATTCCAATGCACTGGAAATTAATTCTCATCAACAAAAGCAGGTTTTAAAAATTTAAATAATATATGCAATCCCTTTCAAATCAAGGCTATAGTATTTTCAGGAATAAAGATCTCAGTCTTTCATTTCAAGCTATGACCAGTGTCAGATGACAGAATTATCTATCAAGATCCTCATTAATCCACCTTTCCCCCCACATTGATTACTGTCTGTAATTAACAATGTGTTCTAGAAAGTACTGCATGATCCAAAGACCTCTGAATCTTTAGCAGTCTGCAGCTTTGTAAGATTTTCAGACTTTTTTGCTAATTTTTGAAAGAGAATAGAACACTAAAAACACACACTTGCACATAAAGGAGAATCCCTATAAGGTAGTTGTGTGTCTGGCATTGAATATATATTATTTAAAAAACAAATAAACAAACAAAACCCTCAAACAAACAAACAAACAAAAATAAAGTGGGAAATTTAGGATTTTATAGCCAAGCCAAAGATGACCTGAGACAACCTTAGCAGACCTGATGAGACTGAAGTGATTTTTCAGCTACAGAAAATGTTACTTCAACCTATCTTTTTATCACTTCATCTTCTTGTATCACAAAAGCCATGTTCTTCCTGAAATGCCTGGTTTGGTGCAAATCCCAGAGGGAAAATAAGACCATGATTCTATTCAGTCCCAAATAGAACATGAACACTTACTAGCCTGCTTCATCTCTGGATCTGTGGATTTACTCCTTCCCCCATCCATATGAATGGAGTTTCAGCAAGGCAGAGGAACTGGTTCATGATCACTCTTTTAGCTCTGCTCCCCAACATGGTGGTGGGACTTCTGTTTCAAGATCCTTCTGACAGCTCTTCTCAGGGGAAAACAAGAAAGAAATGTGTTCAGGCAATTCAGAGTGAAAACCTGCTGCAATTACATGCAATTTGTGTTTGAGTTAACTTTTGAGTTAGTCAGTCTTCACTTTGTTTTGCTTACATTCAAGCTATAGTCATCTCCTACATGAAAAAATTTGGGGACTCCACAGATATTATCCACAGATCATTTAAAATTAGGTTTAAATGGCAATCTTTTTATACCACAAAAGGTGAAATTAGTAAATGTATAATATTGTAAACAATTCACCTAGCTTTTAATATTTAATTTCTATGGATCACAAGTTTGTTTCATAGTTCTTATGAAACCTGCCCTTCACAGTAAGTAAAAATAATTACAAAAGCATTCTACAAACATCTGTGTTTGAATGGTGATTGCACTGAGCATGCTTGGCTGCGGCCATATTTTAATGAGGTAGTAAAAGCAAAAGCTGGCACAATGAATCTGCCCCTCCTCTGTCTCCCCATGAGTTTTTGCCAAAGCAGAGATGCACTGAGTTGTGCCACAAGGCAAACTGGAGCAGAGAATTTATCTTGAGTTAGAAGTACCTCCTCTGTTTTTCCTTTAGACACCACTGATGAAGGAAACCAGCAGCATTCACTTCGGATTACTATCCAAATGCCTGTATCCTTATGCCATAGTCTGAAACCCTGATTTTGCACCTAGGAAACCTGGCATTTAGCAACACAAATTCAAAACCAAAGAGCCAGTTGCTCCACACCACGTCTTCACAGATGACATGTCTCGGGTTCACTGCTAAGTTACCTTACTGCCAAGTTAAGTTTTCAACAGTTTTCCAGTGTAGGAATTTAAGAACCACCAAAATAAGAAAACATAACCCAGAGATAAAACATAATAAAATAGAAAGATGAAGCAAATAAAACTCTACCTAGCAGCATCTTGGGGAAAAAGAAATGGATTAAAGAAAAAGTTGTGGTAGCTCTTTATCAGATTGCATATAATCGGAATAGAAATGCTTCAGCATTGCTTACAGTATAAGCAGCCCAACATTTTTAGTACTATATAGGAGCAAATACCTTTTTTGTACTAAAGAGAATAAATTTTAATCCATTTCCTCTGTTTCCTCCATTCAGGCATCTGCTTAATACATTGATCTTCCCCACATTTCCATTTTCTCCACCAATAAATTTCTTATAATTGGAATGAGCTGCTCTATTAAGCTTCTTAATGGATTCTATGTTCTCAAAACTTAATAACTTCAGGTCAGTACATTAAAATAGACAACAAATTAAGCTTAGTGTTTGCGAATGTGAGGCTCTATCAACAGTGACCTTTAAAGCAACAGCAAGGATGCTGTTTAAAATTGGTTGCAGAGAAACCAGTGTCTAAAATGTCTAATTGCATTAGAGTGTGTCAATGCTATAACACCCTGAGACTCTTGAACAGTTTTGTTGGTGGCCAGGAATAAATTACAGTCCAGTTACGATGCAGCAATGGACATGTGCAGATGCCAATGAATCATTGTGGAAAAAAGAAACAACCCACAACAAAACAGGACCTCGGTGCTTAGCTGCATCACCTAGCAGAGACACAGCCTAGTTTGAGTGATTAAGTCAGGATTGGCCTTAGCTTTGTATATGCAAGCAACATTGAGCATTACACACAGCACAGAAGTATTTTGACAGTCTAACATAGTTACTTTAATTATATCAATTGAATCCAATAACTGTGCCACAATATCACATGAAATTAGTTTGAAATACAATGTGAATGCAAGTTTTATTTGCAAACCATTACAAAGATGTAATTCCATTTTAAAATAGCATATGTTATAAAATAATTCTCTCAAAGCTAGCTAGCCCTTCTATGATTCCTCCCACAGCTATACAGCCAGCTACCTTCACAAGTGTTTCACACCACCTCTTAAGTCAACAAACACTTTACAAACTGTCAGAGCAGGTACTTGCCAGACACCCACCCCACAACCCAGCCTCTAGAACAAGTCATGAGGCTGCATCTGCTCCAGTATATGCCTCACCAATTCCAGCTTGAAATCACTCTGAAGCAACACCAAGAGTTAGGAGGAATGAAGTCTAATCCTTTTAAGATTGACTCCAGGTAGTTATTTCAAAAAGGAAAAGATTCGCCATTGAGCTTTATGATTCCTAGGAAAGCTTTTTCTTTAAAAAGCTATCTCCTAGCTGCAATATTCTATGGCTTTGCCAACTCTTTGCGCAGATAGTGCTGTAGGTAACAGACCCCACTAGCCACAATACTGCCTTCTTGTTTGTACCTCATCACATCCTCACATCTCATCTTTTTTTAATTCTAATTCAAAACTGCATGTGGCCTGTTTCTTTGCAATTTCAGTTTTGCTCCCAAGGTACAAGTTTCTGCAGCCTTGTAGATTGAACCATTGCTGCTTAAAACCCCTTGCTCACAGGCAATTAGGACCCTCTCCTAGGTGAAATATTTTGGGATACAATTAACTTTGCATTACCCCTCCTGGAAGACCCGCATGGTGCCTTCTACCAGCAGACTACTGTTTTGTTTTGTTTTGTTTTCCTTTAACATGGAAATCATTGTACACAAGAATTTGCTTTTGTTACAGGTTTTCATGTTTGCCTAAAGCTTAATCACAAACAAGACTGCTAATTACTTGTACCTCCTGAAGTACTGACTAGGCTGACCCAACACAAGAACCGTTCAGCCCCTTGTTCGACACCTGCCAGCACAAGACTGTTGGTGGCAATTCCCTCTGATAATTCCAGCTTTTATTTTGGAGCTGATGAAGAGAAATTGATCGGTTTTACTTTCTTGGCAGGCAGTTTTACTTGGTGACTGCGATGAGGGAAGCAGCCCGCACGGCAGCCTTTGGCTCCTCTCAACCCAAGGCCCAGGCAACAGGGGCGCGTGAGCTCCCGGCCCCAGGGTGGGAAACGTTTCTGAGGAGAATGGAAGGCATTTAGGGGTTTAAGTAACATGGGAGGTTACCTCACTTTCCTCAAGGCCAGCAGCCCTCCCAGCACACAGTGGCTCTCCAGAGCAAGCCCTGCTCACCTGGGATTCAGAGAGCGCTCGGCCCAGCACCAAGCCCTGCCCCTTCCTACCCAGGCACAAAACTGAAACAGTTGACGTTAAAACCAGGCCAAAAGCCCCATTAGAGGTCACCATTACCACTAAACTCAAGGTTTTATCTAGTCTTTCTGGACAAAACCAAAAACCTTTGTTACCAGGACTCCCATCATTCTCCCTAGGTAATTAACGACTCTCCCAGCCAGGCAAGGGCTGTGTGTGGCACAGTTGTTCTTCCAGACAGACACAGCAACCACTCCAAGGTGTGTGCTGTGCAGCCCCCACCTCAGGCTGCTGCAGGGGAGCCGGGGCCTCCCTCAGCGCTGCAAGTCACGGCCGAGGAGCAAGGAGCAGCGCGGGGGCCCCGGCCCGGGCTCCATCCCCGGGCCCCTGGGGCCAGAGCAGAGCCAGGCTCTGCTGGGACCAGCTCCCAACAGCTCCTTCTCTTCAGCTCCCAAAATAACAGCAGCACAGCACTGCTGCAAAACCTCTGCCTTTTTTAGCAGGGTGACAACGCACACCAGCTCCTATCTGCAACCCACTGCATATTAAAGTATTTTTTATTTTTAAATAAGTTAAATTTACAAGATTTTCCCTCCTGTTGAAAAGCTACCTGAAGAGTGAAAATTAAAAAAAAAAAAAAGTATAATCTAGAGCAAGTATTTTGTATAGTCTTCGCAAGTGAAACTTCATGCTCAGTTGGGCCTCCGAGTGGTTCTCCCCACAATGAAAAAAGACTGAACTCCGCCATTTTCCCACTTTCGTCTTTGGCAGAGATATTATCAACAAACTAGATCAAAATTACTTTTTATTACATATAAATAGTAGAAGTGAAACCTTAAGTGTTGCAGTGGTAATGTCACAGGCACTCAAAAAAGCTGCAACTACTTGTCACACATGAATACACAGAAGATGCAAACAATGGGACATAAAATGGAAGTTTGCTCACAACAGAATAAAAACTGGGCAATAGGAAACACTTCAGTGATGGTTTAATTACATCCAGCCTAGTGTAGTATGCCAGAACAGTCATGGAGGACTACCCTGTACCACTCTGTAAGGTAAAAAAACCCAACAGCTTTGTTGTAAATCTCTGAAGGCAGCAGTTGTCTATTCAGCAGAGAATTATTCAATTATTTATGCATAAATCATATTTTCGTATTCACATGACCTCAACTGAATCTCAGAGGAGAAAAAAATTACTGACAAATTAATTTGAGTCAGGCTTCAGCCTAATATCATGTAGGCAAGATGGATGCATTAGAATTTCAATATCACTACACAGAATATTGAGATTAATTAAGAAAATCCTGACATGCTAACTGTTCACAAAAAAGTCCACAAACCCATTCAGCAGAAAGCCTTAGTGAAGCAGCCTGATCTCACATGGGATCTCCCATCTGAGACAGCAAATGTTACTACAGTGTAATAATAATAATAATGAATTTTGGCTTAATGATAAACAAGAAATTATTGATGTTACATGCACCACTGCCTGTTTGAGAACAAAGTATTAAAAATATATACATCACAGTAACTATTTGATGTCATATATGGTATAAAAAACAAATTCCTCTCCTCTTCCAACAGAATGATTATTCAAAGCCTCTTGTCATGCAGAGAAAGAAAACTGTCGTTTAATTTAACAGGACAGAAACCATCTGCCTCTCCTCTCCACTCATCTTAGGCAAGTCTAACACAGCATCATCAAACCAACCTGGCTGGATATAGGAAGCAGTTCCCAAAGGAAACAAGTTACCCATCTGTGCTTACCTCACAGAAAAATACTAAGTAGTTAGACACATTTGGGAAGGGTCTGATATTCCTTGCCAAAAGCTGCAGTCATTGAGGGATCTACTGACAGTGTCATAGTGCCAAAACTGGTCAAGTAACAAGATCTGGATGGAACACTATTTTGAAGATCTGTTTGAATATCTAGTGAGAAGTGGAAAAAAAACTGAGATGCTTTCATGCAGGACCAGATGATCTAAGCACAGGAATTAATTACTTTGGTGGCATATCTTCTTAATGGAAGATTTGCAAAGGGCAAAAATTCAGGCCATGGCTCAAAGTACAGCCAACACAGGAACACATTTGGAGATACCCAGAAGAGTTCTTTTTCCCACAGAATTCCACTAGTATTAAAGCAAAACTCTTACAAACAAACAATACTCCATAATTTACATTAAAATATTTTATTGGCTAGATAGAATGTGCAGTATGGATAGAAATACACTGAAATACAAAGTCTTCCAGAATATAATGTAGAAAAAACATGATCCATACTTTTACATCTTATTTATATACACTGCCAAATGTATTCAAGAGTTTGAATAAGGTCATATTTGCATTTTTTTTTCAACTCTTGAATCCATGTCTAGTTCAAGGTCTTTTTGTTTCTTCAATAGAAAATTGCAGCTACCCATTTCCCCATTTAGCCTGAAATCTGATCAAGTTTTACATGCTCTTTTCTCCTTTGCTAGATCCTTTCAAGCTTGACTTTTGCCTCTTTTTCTCCCTTTGTCCCAGTATGCGATAGATTTTTTTCTTAGCTTCCTTTTGTCTCTTGAATTTCTGTTCGTCCTCAGCCTGCTTAACTTTGAGATATTCTTTAAGCTGTTCCCGATGTTTTACTTTGGCTTTCCTTATCTTGTAATTATTCACTGTACTCAAAGCACTGAGTAGGGCTGAAATCTAAAACAGAAATAAGAAATGAATATACAAACAGTTCAGTTTTGATGCACAAGAAATCTCACAAGAGAGCCATATAATGAATCAGAGATTCAAGGCAACTTCCTAATTATTTCTGCATCTGTTAACCAATTTCTAGAATAGATCAATTATTTACTTGGTTAGAAAGTTAATCAAAGGTTTACTTTTCTTGAGCTTTTGAATTTTGTTAGATACTTTTTAAAAGACTATGCCCAATTGCTTCTACAGAATACTTAAACTGCAGTTTGCATCTTGCTTTTGCAAGCACTCA
Organism: Chaetura pelagica; assembly: GCF_000747805.2. Classification (NCBI taxonomy): domain Eukaryota; kingdom Metazoa; phylum Chordata; class Aves; order Apodiformes; family Apodidae; genus Chaetura; species Chaetura pelagica. The sequence goes on from NW_009953318.1 coordinate 1,454,190, forward strand.
GTAACTCTCAATTTTCAAAGTATCTGCTTCAAGTCTTGTCTTTATTAATGACGCACAGGAATGACAAGCCAAATAAAAGACTGCAGCTGCCCATTTAAGTCAGCATTAATGTGAGAGTGCTACATCCAACTGAAATACCTTGCAAGTGCTGTGACAAGGACAAGGTCATATTTAGGTTTCAGATGACCTACTAGTTTAAAAATAGACATCACCCACTCAGCAACAGGTCCATGTGAGTATCATGTACTAAACAGGAGCAAATTAAATTGCAGGTGATAATTTTTCACAAGCAGCATGTATGTTTTTAGCACTAGCAGTAGATCCAAGCCCTAAAACAATAGTTAGAAATGGTCTAAGCAACCTCTTTACCCTTCAGGAGTTCTTGTTTGAGAGTAAGTGATAATTACCTTCTTTTCATGAGGCTCCCTGATAACAGCTGGTCTCCACTGGTCTTTTGGAGTCTTTCCTTTCTTCTCAAAATTCTTAGGCTTGTTCTTAAAGGGCAGTGCCTTCTGCAGTGCTTTAGGAATGTGGAGCTTATTGAAATGCCTTTTCTCCCTCACAATAGGCTAAAAGAATGGATATAGAATATAAGTAAGATTTGCAATCTGAAAAATATTTTTCAGATTTCACAAAAAAAGGCAATAAAACCAAAACCCCACCACCCAAAAAAACCACAAAGCCCCAAACTTATAAAATGTCCTCTGGCATCTTTGCACCAAACTGTGAATAGTATGTTCACTCCCATTTACTACAATAGAAGTTTCAGTAAACCTTTAGAGAAAGCTTCCACTGCATATTACAGTCTGTTTGTTCCTGCATATTACATATGTGGGTCTATCACTGTCCCATGACAATGTGATTTCCACTGCTTTGTTCGCATCTCATGCCAGGAAAGACTGTGCTGGTGGATAAAAATATGAATATGTATGCATGCGTATGTATGAACATGTATTTACTCTGTTCTCAATTTGCACAGGTCTGAGGCAGAGTACAAATTGGGCTGTGACCACTGCTGTTTTTTTCTCATGGGTTTGGTTTTTCGTTTGTTTAAAAAAAACCATATAAAACATACCTTATAGAGAGAATCTTTGTTTTGTTTCAGTTTGATGCCTCGCTCATACCTCAGCTGGCCCGTTGTCTTCATTCCACTCCAACTATCTTTCTCACCTGCTGGCTTCAGTAAGGATGTTACAGGGTTATAAAATGTTGGGATAGACACAGGATACCAAGTCCTCACAAAGACGATATCTGAAAGAAAAGGAAATGTTACCTGGCTGATAACAGTTCATCAGATCCACACTTTAAGAAAATATAGCCTGAATAGGATAGGTAACTATTATCTAGACCCCATGCTAGTAGGTGGAGCAAATTGCTTAAACTATTTGTATACCTGGATTTGTACACTAACAGCTGGCTGCTGAGTACCATCCTAGTCATTATTCATACTCCACGAAGAACTAGCAACAGAGTACATAAATGTCTCTGTACCTGTCCTGTTACTGACAGAAACAATTTGCTTTTCCTCAGCTTATTTTTATAAAAGAACTACCTTGCTTTTATTTTGCACCACTCCATTTCTACAGGTGTAGGAAAACAGAGGTCATATAAACCCAGATAAGCACAAAATCGTGTTCTCAAAATCACAGTGACACTCAGCAAATGACCCTTATTCACTGCATAATTTCCTCAAAAGATTAGGAAAATTAACTAGTTACAATAACACTCTTTGGATTCCTCAGAAAAATGTCCTTCTAGCACCTATACAACTAAGGAAAGCACACCATTCTGTGCAGAACACTTTAAAACACCCAATAGTTCTCCAAGACAAACCTTCTCATAAGCATACTGTATTTCTTAGTATTACTGAAAGAAATCCAACATGAAATGTCCTACTTCTTAAATTTCATTCTGCATCTCACCAGATTATTTCATGCTCTTTGAATTCACATCTCAATTATCAGATTCCAAAGATTCTGAGACACAGCTTTTTAATCTGTGAAGCAGGATGAAAGTTGTGTGATAACTTACATGGAAAGTGCAACTTACCACTCATCAGCAACTTGTCTTCAAATGTTGCTCTGAAAGCACCTGCTGGAGCTCGGAGGGCCTTTTTGATCTGTCCTCGGATACCACTGACAGTACGAATAGCTGCACCTTCAAATTTAGCCACTTCCAACTGAGAGTTAAACATTCCCTGAAAGTGTGAATTACCCACCATTATTCAAGATGCAAGGTCTCTCCCTGTGACCTCTGCAGGCCACCAAACCATAAGTAATTCCCACATGCTTAACTTATAAAAGAAATGAAAAAGAATATGTTTTTAGACCAAGAGTGCTGATCATACCAAAAACCTACTGAGGTGACTTTAAGGTAAGCTACAAAAAGTAACCTACTGAGTGACATACAGAACAGGTAAGGCTTCTTAGCATAAAACAGAGAACAGGAACACAACATACCTTAAAAGCAAGTAACCCACCTTAAGTTGCTTGCTGTAAGACTCTAATACAATATAGGTCTCCAAGCTTTGTGCTGCTTTCATAAACAACAAGGGAGACAAGAAAAAATCTGTGTATGCTTAGTAAATACCTGAGGGCTTTACTGTTGGAATCAGTGCTTAGTTGCTTACTGCCCTAAATACAGAATAACCTAACCTCTTCCTGAGCCTGAAAGCCCCTCTAAGGACAACTGCAAGGTCAATGAAAACTCATGTCTGCAACACTTCCTCCCCCAAACACTTTTGTAACTGTAATTGTGAAGTCCCAAGGACTGCTCTAAGTCATCTTTGATCCCAGAGCTGAAATTCAGTGGGATCAAGCATGACACCAGGGATAGGTTCTCATTAGCTTTCCTTCTGGAGGATGTGAATGCCTGCATGACACCAGGGATAGATTCTCATTAGCTTTCCTTCTGGAGGATGTGAAGGAATGAGAGGCTAATGGGAAGCTAATGAGAGGTTTTGACAAAGGAAGGAAAAACAAACAAACAAAAAGCAAAAAAAACCCCACAACCCTCCACAACCAAAAAAGTCACATTGAATGTGGACCAGGAGACTGTTCCAAAACGTATATCTGATTAACAATAATTCATATCCAATGGCTGATGATCAGTACCTCTTGAGATGGCACTGAAGAGACTTCAAAAAAACCAAAGCAGCTACTGAGATCCATAACACTACACAACAGTTACAGGGAAGTTCTGTTTTGGGAAAGACAGAGGTAGTCCTAACACCAGTATGTGTGGGTTTACAGCATACGTACCTACCTTAATAAAACAAGTGTTCTTAAAAATTTTGAACGGAAAACCAGTTAGCTTTAATTTCTTTACAATATTTATGGATTTATCTAAATCAAGAACAACTCCTGTCGCAGCAATCCGGAAATCAGGCTGAAAGATACAGAGATGAAAGACACTGCTGAATGTACATGTACCAAACAGTGAAGAAATCCTTCCACTGATACAGTTTCATTGCTTTATGAGTTCACAATTTATAACCTTTACAGGACTACAGCAGCATGACAAATGCACATTGACTTTGTACAGTCTAGTTGAGGTGCTGCTGACAACATTCCTACCATTCATTAATGAGATTTTCAGAACTGCCATTCTAATTATCTTGGAAGCAATCTAGGAGCCCTTGTTATCAGCTTGACTGTCTTTATGAAACAGAATCCTACACAGATAGGAAGTCTCAAAGAAGTGCTCTGTGTGCCTGCTGTAAGTCACTATATTGTGCTAGGGACACATTATGAAAATAGCCTTTTAATACATATAACAAGATGACTGTGCAATAGGACTTAAGGTGTATTTTAGGAAGAAGATAATCACCACTCCAATAACTGTTGTGCTCATTACCGTGACATAAAAACCTTTCATTATGCATTGTATATAAACATAAATCTACCTTTGGGTAATTCCTATGCAACAAAGATGATATTTGATAAATACTGCTTTAACACTATTAAAATTAATGCAGAACACAAACATTCTTACCAGATGCAGAGAAATCACATTAAGTGAAAAAATTTTTAACATGATTACCAGTATCTCATGTTGTAAAAGGTTTTAAAAGTTACCTGAATACTTAGTACCTGAAAATCAAGTAGGTGTAACTCCTTCTACAGCAAGTAATTAAGTAATATTTGCAATTTTCCATATAGCAGATGAAAATTATTTTTTAACAAAGCCTCCATCCAGTTTCCTATCTCATCACAACACACCTTCCAAATGTTTGAGTTCTCCTACGTTCTCAGTTCCTACAACATTACTACTGCACCATATGTAAACCTTCTTCTCCAGATCTATATATTTTATCCAAAATCCCAGGGAAAGCAGTAATCAACGTTTTGTGATAATAAACCTACCGTTGTTCCACTGACAGACTGAACTGCCAAAAATCCTGTCCCCTGAGGAGTAATGGGCCCTACAAAAAAAATTAAATTTGAAAATGTATTAGAGTTTACAACACAACAATTAGCCTCTATTTCAAGTCAGAAAGCTTAGAAATATGTGCCAAATATTCTCAATGAATAAAACCAAAGAAGAGTTTAAAGTATTCAATCCATTACTCACATACCTAGCCCCACAAAAGAAAAAGTAGTGGTTAACAAAAAGTCACTCATGTACAGAAGCATTTGCAGAGCTGGGCCCATAATGTGTGCAAGTGTCTCTCTGCATAAAGCCAACAAATCCGGTTCCTCTTTGATATGATACAACCTAGCAGAATGCTGAGAAGTTGATGGAAAGGCAAATAATTCACAAATCATTCAAATAAATTTACAAATAACAGGCAACTGCCTGTATTCCCATGATATTTGGTGTTAATTTCTATTCCATGGGGAACACAGTTTCTTACAGACTTCTTACTCCAAAAGCTACTGGCTGTATTTCCTGACAGATCTTGTAAAGCCTGAGTATTTTCGTAAAATTAAGTGATACAGGATAGTAACTGCAGAACACCTCACCCCAAAAAGTTGCTCCACAATGCATATGCTCTGGCGTGTACTTGAGAAGCCTATGGCGCCCATTGTGATCCTCGATGTAGAACATGGGGATGGTCTGAAATCGCCTCCACCCTAATGAGAGGATTAAAGGATCACGCGTCTTAAGGATCTTCTTGTACCATCGGTGCTTCTTCAGGCGCAGCTAATTAGAGGAAAAGATGAACAATGCTATTACAGGATAGTAACATTAACTCTGACATTCAAGTCTTAATTTTCAGGAATGATTGAAAGGAGCTTTCATCTACACTAGAATTTTTTATTCACTAAGCTTTATATCTTTGAACATTCTCATTAACACTAGGTTGACTGGAAAGATAAAGCTAATCTGTATTTAACTCACTCTGGAGTCATGTTTGTATACATAAGAGCAACTGTTATATTAAAAATATCGATGTTCTAGTAACTTTTCTATAGCCACTTGTCTGTAGCGCATAAACCTCAATTTATGCAATTTAGCAATCACAGTGTCAGGCCTTAGTCCTGAGACATCTTTGCAAGTGAACTTCAAACAACAATCACTTCTTAAACGTGTAAAAATCCAGGGTCTGCTGTTGTAGAGTTAATAGTGTAAAAAGCAATTCCTCTATTCAAGAAAAAGATCTCTGTGTTTATCTTTAAAAAACAAAAAAAATTAATAACTCCAGTCACTCTGAAGCACACCTGTAACAATATGATGTGCACTCACAGATTTGGATACATACCTGTACATATCCAACATTTCCTTCACTGTTGCCTAAACCACCCAGGATAATAGGATAATGAGGGTCAAAATTCAGGACAAATTCACATGGGACATTCTCAATCTCTATTCGAACATACATCCCAGGCCGGAAGCCCTCATACTGCACTCTGGTCTCATCATCTTGATCTTCGAATTCTGCTCGATTAAGCTACGTGACAAAGAGAAAGTCACTGTGTGTTTTACAGACTTCAAGCATTAACAACTTGTTCACGCAGTGCCAGTTCTATTTAAAACATGTAACACATATATATAAATCTTTCAGGAAAGATCTAATAGGTTTTGTAACTTTTTATTCAGAACAAGATCTCTGCCACCATGAATCCCTTCCAATTTGAAATCCCAAGTGGGCCTGTTAGTCTACTTGAAAGATAGTACCCAAGAGAAGCAAATAACTGAGTGACTTCTTATGTACCTTTCATAATAGTGACTGGATTTTAAAGATACAACTGTCAAAAGGATTTTTTTGATTTTCGAGCCCCAGCACCTCTTAAAAGATCCTGATCTTTAAGATGTCACTTTATGAGAAGGCTGGGCCTTTATCCTACTGAGCAGCTTAAAAATATTTCTGTGCATCCTCACACTATACATCATCAAAAGGGTCTCCTAAAGCTCTTCTGTACCATATGAAAACAGATATTGTGTAAATATTTAACAGATATCCTTGGAATAACAAAAGCCTCACCCTCCTGCTCTAGCTCCTAATGTTCAGCTACCTATAAGACGCCATGTTAAGCAACCCAGTTATTAATTTTATTTTTCAAGGCACTGAGATATGGAATAAATCTTGTGGTCCAACGTTATTTTTCAAGAAGCCTTCACACACCCCCAGTTTGCTATCCTTGCCCTTACATCCTGCAGTAGGAGTACAGCTGGTAAGTATTTCTGCAGCAGACCTCAAGTCAAACAGTTGTCAATTGTCTTGTGTTCGTTTACTGGAATGTCTTTACACTTTAAATGCTCTTAATAGGTACTGAGGTACAGCTTATACAACCACTATCACAGAGGCCAATGTAAGAAGGTAATGACTACTAATTTAATGACTATTTAGGGTAAGGTTTGGTCAGAAAACAGTCAAGTTATTCAGAATGTTCTTCCAAGTCAGTCGAAGAAAGAAGCTACTTTTAAGCTTACAAGACTATCTAAAAATGAAGGCATGGAACCACAACACCTCCAATTCTGGATAGTTACCCTGAAGACTCCTAACACATACAGAGCAATGGCCACTGTAATTTTTTCTTAAAATAACTAGACAGCTTGATGAAAAGAGTGTCACGCAGGACTTACTTAGCAATTAATAACAACATTGCAAAAACCACACTAAAAATAATACCAGGAAAAATTATTAGACAGATTAGTGTGAGAAAATTTTTTACCTTCCTACGCATAAAAGGATGCCTTTTCCCCTGCACCCCCTCTTCCCAGAGAGGAACCTTCTCACTCATGTTTTGGTTTTTTTTGAGACCTGTCACGCTAGTTCCACCAATAAGGGACAAATGGGTAACTGTTAAAAACTTTCATGTAGCTAAAGTTTAGATGGCACTTCTGCCTTACTCTGATTTAAAATATGGCTAACTACTTAAGTAGTTAAGCTTTCAGTTGTTTGGTTTGTTTGCTTGTATTTCTTTACAGCTAATGGAATAAAAAAAAATTCAACCATAAGAAATTGTAAAGCACATTTCTTTGTGTAATTTCTGAAGTAGCTCCTGAATGTCATGTGCGTCTCCAGGAAAAAAAACTAGGGCAAACTCAAGTGGGTTTTTTTTTTAAGATGAATAGTCAGATAAATTGCTAAGTTAACAGCTTGTACCTGTGCTTGCTTATGCATTTCTTCTTTAAGATCATCAAAGTATGTGGCATCCCCTTCATCATACTCTGCATCAAACATTTCTTTCAGTTTCCGTTTCTTGTCCATGCGTTCCTTTTTCTTTTCCTCCTCCTCAGGTTCTGGTTTGGACATTTTTCCATCTTCTTCCCCTTCCTCACTTCCAGACTGATCAAGTTATTAAACATGTAAAACGGATCATTGAAAACAACCATTCTGATTAACAGTGTAATGTATATTATTAAGTAACACTTTGTCATAATGCAGATTATTAGACACTTTAAAAAAAAAAATAGTTCCATTTTTGACAGAAATTACTATGTTATTCACACAAAAACATGTCACTTCAGCAATGGCCAAAACACTTCATGATCTAATCATGTCCCTTTCCACTGAAAAATGTTCCTAATATTTATTTTAATGTCAGGGAACAGACCCTAGAATTGACCTGTTATTCTACAGCTAAAATATGTACACATAACAAAAAGGAAAAAAAGTAATGGTTGACAGCATTAATCCTGCACTAGAAGGCAGCTCTCTAGAGACCAGAAAGAAGTTTGTTCACAGACTATTTCAAAACTGCAAAAATTACACCATCACCCTCAATTTTACAATGAAATGCAAAGCCATCAAGTTCCCAGTCCAAAAAAAAATTTATTTTTCCACCTATATTGTCACAGACAACTACAGCTCTGTTCTTGGAAGTTATCCAAGTCACAGCATAAAATTGCTTCCACCAGCCTCTTTTATGCAGGCATGAGGAGTGACTAGGAAACTGTCAGTTTCCACAATTTGTTGTTTTTAAACAGAGCTCCATAATCTTCTGCATCATATGAAACGACAGAGTACAAAAACTTAAGATCACGTTTTGTTTTAAAATACTTCCCTTGTACCTCCAGATCCTCCAGCTCTTGATTAAGCCTGACACCTACTGTTGAGTAAGTGGGGTGATTTCTCATGCATAATTAAATAGTTCTGTTTGAGATTAAAACCGTGCCATCCTAGATACTTATAGGTTCTAAGGTCTGTAATACATATACCATTCCTTCCTTGCTCCCATTGGTTTCTTTCCTACTGATTCTTGAAAACTAAATTTGTTACATAGAATGCCTAACAACAGATCATCACTTGAAACTTGTAGACATGTATGTTGCTAAAGAACAAAAAAACACATCAGACCTCATCTCCTTCAGCAGCTGGCTTTCCTTTGTGCACAACACCCGTTTCAAGATCTTCAAAATCTCCATACAGTTCTTCTGCAACAACAAGCATCCAAGATAGACAGTTAACCATTCTGTTACATTGCAGTTAGCCACTCTGTTGTATGGTTTCATACAATTTCTCGTCTTTTCAGTACTGCATACTTTTCAGTACTGTTTTGTAATTAGTTTCAGCCCAAATATTTTTTCTTCCCATCAAGTTTCATAAGTCTCTTCTGCCCTGTAGTTTCACTTGAAAATTCTCAGCTGAACTCCAGTGCCAACTCCTTTTTTTCCTCTCAATACCTTTGATTTCAAAATTGTAAATTAAGTTTAGATCATTCCACACAGCACGTTAGTTAGCAGTCAAAGGACACGAGACACCAGCACAAAAATCAAACTATTTAAAGAAATACAATTAAAAAGTTAAATATAGCAGACAATTTATAAATTCAAATCACACACTTATAGAAGCCTGTCAAACCGCAACCATTTTGCACCAAAGACAGAAAATTTTAATCATCTGGTGGTATTTTCTACTCCAGGAAAATAAAAAAACATACCACCTCCAAAACCTCTGATGATAGATTTATCTCACTTTTCAACCAAATGTGAGTGACCAGTTTGTTGTCCCATTAAAAAAGAATTTCTGATTATTTCTACTGAGGGTATATAAAAGAACAAATTGTGGATAGGGAATAAATAGCTAAACTTGGATACAAAACCCAAAGTTGGCACGGTCAAGTATTGACTCAGGACTCCATTTTCTAATTTAAAATATATACCAAATTTTTCAGAGTAAATTTTCAGAATGTGCAAACTGCCTACTGTTTGTACAGAGACTCATAGTGATATTTAATTGTATCAGTACCTGTATAATACTTTATGTAATAGTTTAAAAAAAAATGGAAGTATATCACTAACGCAGAGCACTGTACACATGTAACTACGAAGTTATATTTTTCTTTAAAATCCTGTATACATTCATTATTTTAAGTCTTACACATACCATCTTCCTCCAACAACTTTGCTGCATCTTTATCATCCTCCCACTTTCCAGTAACAAAGCAGTCTCGAATACTGCTCATAACCTGCAAAATAAGTGTCATTGCCTCATAGAGTTACAGCTTCTCTTAAACAGAAACATTTTCCAATATATTCCCAACTCCTCCATCATATTAGCACCTCAGAAGTAATCTGACATTCTTATGCATGCTCCACATCAAGATGTCACTACCAAAACTACACAATGCCTTGGCAAAAGCAG
>NW_009953318.1:1464252-1478673 GCF_000747805.2 Chaetura pelagica
CAGGAATGTGAAACCAACTCAACTCTTGCCAAAAGGTCTCTACACTAACAAGGTCTCTAACCTACATCACACCATGACTCTCCACTTTTTACTTTTCAGTAAATAAATAGCAAACTATGAACCACCAAAGAGCAAAGATAGCTGACCATGAAAAGGACTTATTCTATCCTTCCATTCCTGTAAGGAGAGACCTTCAAATCTGTTAGCTAGTAAACACTTGTAATGACAGCAGAAGTAGCAGAAGATAAGGACACTCTGGCCAAAGCTGCCACAGGTCTGTTTCAATGACAACTCAGTAGTCCTTTATGAAACACAGCCATGATGTAACCAGTACAGGCTATGCAGAAGCAATTACACAATGGTATTACCTCTTCTAAATCCCAATCTTGTGGCTTTTCTATCAGAAACTTGGAGCAGTCAAGAGCATTAGCCTTCTGTTTGGAAGCTTTGTCTGGGCGGCTGACATGAAACAAACCTCCAAGTTCATCACCTGCATCCTCATTCTCATGGTCCTCATCCTCGACAGCTAAATGGAACATAGAGACTGTGATTACTTTCCCCACAGCACATGGATTAGATTCATTAACAACCTCTCTTCTGCCTTGTTTCACAGTATTGGCAGTAGCTTGAGGAAAAAAACTACAAATTAAAAAAAAAAAAAAAGGTTTAAATATAAAAGACTGAAGAAAAAAGTAAACAGATGCAGTGTAAGAGTGCATCTGATGGCCCACAAGGAAAAGAATAAGGTGAGCAGGAACTGGGGAGATACTATATATTCACTATAGTGAATTTCAGTTGTTTTATATGGAAACAGATAATTAATTTCACAAATTCCACACAGTTCAAATTTCTTTGAACAACCTGAAATCTGGTTCTATTTGCATAACTGGAACAATCTGAAAAAATATTCTGCAATAAGTAAACACGGGAGGTTAATTCAATGTCACAAGCAGAAACAATGCCAAAATGCCAAAAAAAAAATGTGAACAGAAATGAGACTAAGCTAGTCTATAAATCAAGAACACCAGACTCCAACACCGTGGAATGTTTACAAAAGCCAAATTCTCATTGTGTTCTACAGAGATTTTGAATTATGAGGTCTGCAGACTCAGACAGCTCCTGGCAAAGCTGTGAATTAAAAAGGACAAGTTGCATAAATATTAATTTTCTCTTCCTTTTAAGCCAGCTAGTTTCTTGGGTTTTTTTCCTAACACTCCTATTACAGACACGATACTACTAACTCAAGCCTAAGAGAATATTCCACTCTCAGTCACTGTGAGACAGAAATTCCTGAAAATAGCCAACAAACAACACCCTTTTATGAAATACATCAATTACCACAACAAATATGCATAGTATCTACCAGATAATTATATAAATGACTGACCTTTAAATGTTTGGGGTGAAACCATTCTACCACAAAACATGAGTAACAATCAAGTAGTCTAGAAAATTGGCTCAAAATGCATTTTATTGGAAAAGTAAAAACTGTCTTTATTACAATTATTACTGAAAAAGAGTATCAGCAATTTTAAAATTCAATTAACTCTCCTAAAGCCTCACACCAAAAGACAGTGCTCAAAAATTCAGACTTGTAAACTTTTTAACAGCTAAGAAGCTACTACATATTAAGGCAGTTTCCAAACAGATTTGTACCTGTTCCATATACCAGCTTGCGAAGATTGGGAGTTGAACGTTGCTGTCTTAAAAAGGCCTCAGCTGCCTTCTGTGTAAGGTCCTCTTTCCACTTAAGTGCACCTGAAAAGAGAAAAAAAATCTAAATTCTACTTCCAAAAAAAGGACAAGAACTAGGAGCTATACAAATAATATAAAGGCACAACCACAACAGGCTTCAAAAATGCAGACACAACCCAGTTTATTTTTTTCATACTTCATATATTTTCAAAAACAGAAATTGTGGCTAACAAATTGTATCACTTTTTTTTTTTTACTGATTAATCCTAAATTTAGGACAAAATTTTAAGGTATTATTAGCAACAGTAACAGATTTGATTATTTTCATGTCTTCCCCACAAACTCACAGAATGGTTGAGGTTGGAAGGGACTTCCAGAGGTCACCTTGTCCAGCATTAACACTCAAGCAGGGTCAGCTAGAGCAGGCTGTCCAACACCATATCCAGACAGCTTTTGAATATCTTCAAGGATAGAGATGCCAAAACGTCTCTGGGCCACTTGTTCCAGTGCTCAGTGAATATAATGATCCCAAATTTCCCAACTTGAAGTTTGCTACTTAACAACTATATATATATATATGCTTGAAGGGCAACATTATATAATATTTACTAATGATAATATCCTTTAACACTGAACCAAATTAGAAATGAATAGTAACTTCTTTTAAACATTTTTAGTGTACCTGTTGTGTCAGCAGAAAAATCTACTTTTTCTTCATAATCCTCTTCCTCCTTCAGTAGATTCTCCACATCATCATCCTCCTCCTCAGCTTCTATCGCTTTAAGTTTAGTCTGTTTAATGCTATCAGCTTTCTTTGCTTGAGTGTGTCTAAATCCCTTCCTGTTTGACTCTTTGACTTCTGATTCTTCAAGTGATCCTTCATCACTGCCCTCATCGATGGAAGACTTTTCAAACTCAGATTCTGATGCCTCGTCTGCTGTGCAGTTTCCTGAATCTGTAGTGAGCACTGCTTTTCTTTTCAGACTGTGACCTGAGACTTGTGATCTCATTTCTGTATCTTCACTATTTCGTTCATACTGCTCAGATTCAGCTGCTCTTTTGCTTGCAGACTCAAATTCATGATCTGAGCTTTCATTTTCATATATCCTTTGCTCATCCTCATCATCACCTTCACCCATCTCACTCTCTTCGGGGGTAGTTCTTCCTTCTTCACCTTCAGAACTCCTTTCAAGATCATCATCACTGTCTGCAAATGCTGGCAGTTCATTAAGAGCTTCTTCTTTAGCCACCTCTGTTTTCAGACGTTTGGCTCTCCCAAGAGCCATCTCTTCCCCTAACAGCTCTCTGTCACTTTCTTCTTCAGCATCATCTTCATCATCACCATCACTTCCATCCTCAGACATTGCTTCTCCCTCGTCATCTTCCTCATCACTTACTGCATCATCATTTTCTTTCTCCTCTTCTTCAAATAGTGCCTTCCGACGTACTCTTCCAGTTTTCAAATCAATGTGTCTCTCTTCTTTTGGCATCACAAACCTGTTTTTCCAAAGATCACACCTAGGGTAAGACGGTAAACTACAAGGAAATTTTAATGAAACAATGAAGCTTTATGCTATTTTTTTTTTTTTTCAAAACCAAACCAAGGTCTTGGAGAATATTAAAAAGGCAATGGAGTTCTCTAAGCACAGAACACCTCTTAATTCAAGAATACACCCTATGTTATAGTCATAAACAATTCCAAAAAATTTTCTATAGGAGGCAAACAGGTGATAAAATGAATTTTACAAGATTTTGACTGCCATTCTCCAAAAGTCTAAACAAAAACAGAAATATGTTACTTGCTGTATCAGCAAGTAATTCCTGGAAGGCAGAACTATACTGCTTCCAAAACTTTTCCAGTATCAATTATTCCTATATTAAAATACACGTGGTATATGAGTAGTCTCAGAATGGGAAGAATTACCAAGTAAGACATTCTACTCACTGTGATCTATTGAAAATATTTTCTAAGTTAGAGCCTAAAGATTCATTCATGCTCAAAAACTGCTCAGCATTCAAAACTTACTCTTGTCCTACATCTTCTGAACCTAAGGGTCTAGAGTCCATGAAGAGAGACACTTTGCTTGATGCCATCTTAACATCAATGGCTGAATGTGCGGAGATGAGGCTCTGAACTAGCTCATGATTCGGTCTCACTTCCTCCTGGAAAGCCAAGATTTTTACTTTTCAAATACAACGAACAAACAAATGTCTAATTACCAGCTAACATTAATCTGACAAACCAAGTAAAAATATACATATCTCAGAAAAAACTCCAAAAAATTTTTAATAAAAATTTTCTCAGAATAGTAAGGTTTCTCTCCCCCTCTTCACATTTACAAATGTAAGCAATATTAACCCAAGAAAAATTAAATACTCCTTCAGAGTATGCAACCACTACTGTAAATAGTGGTTGGTTCCTGGTGAGCAAGAACACTTCAGACACCCAAACATCTTCAACATTTAGCACAATAAAAGGAGAAAAATGCTGAATTAAATCTGTATGCTAATTTTTTTCCAGCTCTCTCTTTGAGCAGTCATATCCTGTAATTGCTCTTCCACAATCACTCGGCCTGCAAATGAGGAGTGCAAATATCCTAGCAGTTATGAAAACCAGTTTTTCCTAATTAAGCCAGTGTTTGTAAAGTTTATGAAATTAACTTTATTATTAATTGATGCCTCAAATGTTTTGCACAATTTTAACACAGAGAAAATAAGAACATGCCTCCTCTGAAATCTCTCAAGCAGAAAAAGAAATTACCCACTATGGAGATATAGGATTATTTTAAAGAAGCCTCTTTTAAAACACTTACTTTTACCCTATTTTGCAAAAGAATTTAAATCAACAACAGCATTCTCTTACCTCCTTTTCATGAGCATGGCTTCCACCAAGGTCAATATAAACAGCATCTTTATCGTATACAATGCCTCCAACTCCTGAGAGAGGGGCATAGACTAGTTTCTCTTTCTCATTTAAAGAACGCTTCTTCTGCTGCTCAGGTAGAGCACAGGGATCTGGTAGGAAACTCACGTCACTCACAGTAAAGTCTCCTACACCTGAGGCAACAGACAAGGGAAGCAATAAGTTTTTCAGTTTTGATTCTGAAATGTCTACAATTCAACATGAAAAGATAAAAAAAACAAAACAGAAAAACAACAAACCAACATTGTAGCATTCGGTGACTCATCAACAATGAGTTCTGTATCAAATGTTCACCTCTGCCTTGAAGCATCAGAACACTGCAAAGCTTTGGGTTTGTTTGCTTGTTTTTAAATAAGAGAACTAGTAACTCACTTTTCTGCAAATTTATTATTAAAATATTTCTGTATTTAAGCTTTTAAATAATTCACTCAAAATATTAAATTGATTCAGTGAATATAGGACATTTTACCTAAGCCAAATTTATTTTTCACTATTAGGGCTGACATGTTTTGCACTTCAAGCACCTTTTAAAGGGAAAACACTTTCAAAAGACTTTAGACACTGCCAATATTGTGTTTAACACTGCAACAAAACGGCACAATTAAAACCAAAACTATTATTTCACAAAGATTTATTTTTACCAAACATGTATTATGAAAAATCCTTTCCAAAAGCAAAACATGTATTTTGAAAAGTGAAAATTGTTTTACAATGTACAGTTTAAAGATAGAAATAATTCAACAATAAAAGTAGCAACTGTTACATTGTTATTCATAGATCAGTACCCAAACATTTTTAAGACTCTGATCAATTACCTGGCATATGAATTTGACTTTTGTTTTTTAGATGTGCTCCTCTCAAATATCCATAAAGTGATATCTTCCTGTCACATTTGGGATTGATTCGAACCTCTTCTGGGTTTGTCAACTCTTCCATTCTACCCAACATTCAGGAAATTAAAAAAGTTAGAAGATCCAGCAGTTGTCCCAGTGAGAAGAGAATTGTGGCATCACTGCTGCCACTGCATGCTCTACAGAGCCTTATAATAAAAATAAAATTAAGAAAAAGATATTTTATCCTGGATAAAATACCCAGGAAAATATCTTTTAAAAATATTTTAAAATTGTATTTTAAAGACTTGTATAATCATGTTCAAGAATGTATTTCCAGAAGATTTACTGTCCTTTACCTAAAAATTTACTGCTTTCTTTGCACATTTTAATTACTGTCTGCATGCTTTCCACACACAACCCTCCTCAGATCAGTTTTACCATAAAAGGGAACACAGAATAACCACCCTAAGCCAGCATTCCCCACAGCCACACAATACCTTCTTTTCCCTAATAATGGTGGTGAGCAACACAAAAACTACCTTGGATATTTGTGGGAGTTTACTGATAACTGTAAGCACTCTGGCAATAAAATATGAAAGATGAGGTAATTTCTCAGGTGGGGCACAGCCACCATCAAAGCTTACTTTAATGTTTCAAAGAGACTGTGAATCAAATGCTAAATATGGAGCTGGAGCAGAAATATGTTCTAGGGAACTCTAAGTACTAGGTGTTTTTAAATTGCTGGAATGCTGCTTATTTTTTATAGAAATTCAATATAACCATCAACAAGCAGCATTTTTTTTCTGTGTTTTGAAAGTATTTACAATATACCAAAGGTCTATCTATATGATCCAATACAAATGAAAACTGAATGGAAAAAGTCACTGGCACAAACCTGATGAGTATGCTTTCATTTCCCCAAAGCCATCTAGATAACACTAAATACCCATTCACACATAGACCTGGACTGGCTCTGATACTACAGCTTTTTTAAACAGCAAGGTGCTGTCTGTGCTGAGGCTGAAAAACAGAGAGAAAAGTACACACCTGTCTGCCAGAACATACGGGTGAGATGTTTGCCAAGTAAGAGGTCGGAATTTCATAACTGAGATGAAGCGCCCCAAATTGTGGATCTCCTGCTTTTGATATTCTCCATGAACCATCCCTGACAGATAAAACAGCTTAGCACCCTAAACACATTAAAAGGACATAAAAACATGAAACAACAAGTTCATAGCAACAAAACTAAAAAAAGGTAATGCAATTCTAATTTTTAAATCATAATCGGAAATTGCAGCTTACAACTGGTTCCAGAAGATCAAAGTAACTAGTCTACTTCATCATGAAACCTGCCCCCTGAACCCTAGGGGAAAACTATTCACATCCAGAAAGCCTTGTACAAAAGTTAATTTGTCACAGACCTACAAACAGATCCTCCTTGCACAGCACCTGCCTAAGAGATCCTTTTTGCTAGTATCACATGTTTAGTGACAGTCACACTGGCATAGAGAATAACTACACAAGTATTTTAGCAAATAAAATTACATACTGTGACATAACACCAGCATTGCCCATTATAGTATTATTTTAAAGATGTAAGAACACGTAACTACTTAAGTATTGCTCCACCTTGAATTTAAACTTCCATAATGCAAAGTACATGGACAAATAAATGTTGAATGTCATACCGGATACACCTCCGTCCAGAATCGGTGCTTTAACTTCTTTTTAGTCTTTTTTAATTGTTTGTTGTTCTTGAATGTATCCAGGTGGGTAAGAACTCCCATAATTTTGGGAAAGCCATGTACCTGGCAAATATTTAGGAATTCAAATGTTTCCATCTCAAATCCAAAGCTGGCATCAATAAGCATTAGAACCTGAAAACACAACATCAGCATTTCACTATAGCAATACCAAAGTGTCCACAGGAGCTGCTTTCAGAGATCACACCTTTAAAGCCATAAGCTTCTTGGGAACCAAAACCTTGCAAGAAGTTTTGTTCTTTATTTTCATATAAGCCAAAAATCAACTTTGACTTTTGAATTCAAGTATGAATGATCACAGTTGATTTATAAGTTAGTAGGGATGAGGAAATCAAATCTCTTCTTCCAGTCAATCAAATCTCCTTTGTATACATTTAATTTGCTCGTTGACTCCAAGAAAACTACAGAAGAACAAGGCTGCTCTACGAATGCATACATGTTATCTGTGCATTGGATGCATTAATGCCTCTAAGGCCAACTTTTTTGCTAAAATGAGAGAAACTTACTTCAGACATTGAAATTACTGTTATGCATCACTAAAATCACCGACAAAGCAAAACAGCACCCAACAGTCACAGGAAAATGGAAGCAAAACCATATTAGGGCTTCAGCAATGAAGAGATTCAAACACATGGGAACTGATGACAGAGATCTACAAGCCATTACATCATTTCAGCCTCCTAACCATAAAAACTAAATAGATTCCCAGCACCAGCACACACATGCAGAATCCAAAACATCTGCCACATCTACTAACAGAAATTTTTTTGCATATTTTAATACATCTCCCTTCCTCAAGTAGAAAACATGCAAGTAGAACAACATCTAGACTACTGCATGCATGCATGTATTTAGATACTTAGATAGCCGATATTTAGAGAAGGATCCCAAACCCTCATCAGCTATGAAAAATATACTCCAAATCCACACACAAAGTCCTTTATCACCATCTATTAAAAGTTTGCCAGTTACATGAGCAATTAAATTAAGTTGATTTCCCCTTTTCCACATCCTCCCCACCACCACACACAAGATTTCTTTTCCTCCACCCCCAGGATAAGGAACATCCATGGAGTTGTTCCAGAATACTTGGTTTATGGTGCAGCTTAGACCAGTTCTTACTGAAAGCAAAGACAGTTTTGCCTTCAATATCAATGGGCAGAGAAGTCAGAAGCAGTATTTTCAATACAAATTACAGTAGAAATCATGTGTCTTTCTTAACTTACCAAATCAGCAACTTTAGCCAGGTCAATCATGGTGTTTATGTCACATCCACATTCAATAATAGTTAGTCTGCGTTTTTTACCTGAAAACAGAATTTAGAATCAAACCCTGAAGAAGCCAACTATTAAGTCCACTGTTTTATTTTTGGGTCACAATCCTGAAGCTCCTAAAGGGTACTTGGGACTCAAATTCCTGTATAGCATATTGATCGTCCAACATGTACACTTGTAGAAGTCCCTGTTTTCAAACATTTGTAATTCCACTAAATTTTATTTTTTTAATTTAAAATCACTAAGTTGAGAACATGTATTCAAAGGATTTGTCTGGTTTTCTCCAAAAACAATGCCAGAAGGAAAAAAAAATGAGTGTTTTTTCTTTTCACTTTGAAAAAATATCTCTACTTCTCTTATCTTTAATGCTGCAGAGTTAGTGGTGTAGATTTTATTTTACAGCATAATTTGGGGTTTTTTTATGTTATTAAAAAAAATACACCCTGTTCTAACCTTTAAAAATATGAGTAGATTTATGTATAAAAAAATCTTAACATGCATCCAAACGAGAAAAAAGTACCCACTGTAAACTTGGTTTGCCTACCTTGAGTTTGCTAACTGAACTTCCGACAACAGGAATAAGAACTTTCAACAACTGCAGACAACAACTGTCATGGGTTTTATTCTTCAGGTTATCAACTGTCAACTAAACCTTTGGGTCCCAGCAGACCAATTAGGATATCCAGTGTAACACATGAATTTTTCTTTCTATTTTTTTCTTTCCCATATTTATCAATTATTCTTTGCAAAAAGAATATTTATTAGTTCAATCTCTGAAGAGTCTACCTGCCCCTAACACACAGTTGTCTGCATCCAAGAAAGATCTATCTCCCTTAAAAACTGGTTGCTTGAGCTGCTGTGAGCTGTGCTCTCACTGGAAACTTAGTGATTTCCCCAGTAAAAGAATGAAGAGAACAGACTAAGACAAGTAGAAACTGGGACTGAAAACTTAACAAGAAGGAAAAGGAACTGACCAGGGGATGAACTGGAGAATTGCAACTGGAAATGGACAGGAAAATTAACTCTTGGCTTAAGAAAGAAAGGGGCACAAAGATGGCGTTATTGGACAGGGAACATGAAAGAATGGGAAAGAGGATCGGATGAAACCAGAGAAAAACAGTTCAAAAGGAAAAAGAGAACCTAAGGGAAATGGAAAACTTGGGAAGTTTTGGGGATAGAAAAAATTGGAAACATGCCAAAAAGGAAATGATTATTTGCACTCCTTATCTTTGTTCTCACCTGAAACAATTGTAACAGGACCCCGGATTTCCACCAGTTTTTGCCTTGTGAAGTTCTTAATGAGACATTTTATTACAGTGCTCTTCCCAACCTTGGGAGGGCCAACTACAACCACCACCACAGGAGGTGGTTCCAAAGGAGTACGGTCAACCACAGGAATGTGATGTTTTTTAGTCTTCAGATCTTGAGTTCTGAGAAGAAATTTTTAATAAGTAAATAGAAGAACTTGAAAAAGCAATAATAAGTGCAATTTATTCTTTGAAACTCTTCAATATTTGCAAAAACTTAGACACAAAGGTTCACCAAGAATCCAGACACTGATGTGCATGTGGAACTCCCACACATATATACACATTTTTTTCCACTAAGACTAACACAGCTGTACCATGTAACACACAGATGCAGAAAGCATCACACTACTGACACATTCATAAACTACAACATGACCCGGGGAGTGATGAAAGACACGTGAGCACATCAGTGGAAACTACAGTGTGTATATTACTACACAAAATAACAAAGAAACCCCAGCTAACACCCACCCATCCGGTTGTCCATCCACACTCCATAACAAATTTGCATTTCCTACCTGTGGAACGTCCTGGCCATCCGCACAGCAGACTGGACTGTGAAGGCCTTGGGGTTTCTCTTCCGTGCATTCTCCTCATCACCCAGTCCTAGCTCATTGAGATAACGTTTCCTTTTCTTCTCTGCCTTTGGCCCACTATGCTTTGCACGATGCTTTTTCTTCTCTTTTTCCTCCATCTTACTCCGTCAGCAGCTACCCGGGACCGATGTGATGCAGGTTGCTTCTGTGCGATACCGTGCACAGCTGGCAGAGGAAAAACACGCAGTTGGCGCGCACACACACGGTGTATCTGGGAGAGAACAACATCACCTGAAAGAACAGCCAACTTATACCCCGCTTGACCGCACAGGAGAAGCGCCGCAACCCCCAGCAAGGAGCAGCAGCTGGGGCCGCCCTCAGGCCCTGCGAGCTGGACAGGGCCCAAGGGCTCCAGGACGCGGGTCCCCGGGCGGGCCGGCGCGGGGGGAAGGCCGCCGCGTTTGCCCTGGGAGAGCCGACTGCCAGCCCCACCGTGCAGGGGCTCCCTGGAAAGGGAAGAGCGCCCGGCTGCTCTCCCGGGCCGGGCCGGCCGCCCCCGCCCCACGCACCCCCCGCTCCGCGCCCCGCACGCACCTCAGGCTCCGCGTGGGCCGCCCCGCCCGCCCCGCAATGGCCGCCCCCGGAAACAGCGGCTGGGCTCGGAGTTCCGGGCCGCGCGGCCGCGGCGGAGCGCTATTGCGGGCACACACGGCGGCAGCGCGGCTGCCCGCTCGGTGCGGGGCGGGAGCGCCGGGGGCCGGGGAGCGCCGGGATCCCCGAGCCGCCGGTGCCTGCGCCCGACTTGTGAATAACCAACTTCCCCGCAAGTGCTGTGAAAGTCCGCGGCAGCTGCCCGAGCCGGCTGCTGTGGCCCCAGCAAGCCCATGGGAAAAAGCCGCTTTTAAAAACATGAATTCTTACCAAGGGCCATGGGAGGGCAAGCAAGTCGGAGGGTGAAAACCAATGGAGGGCTGTACGGTGCCAGGAACTCAGAGGGAAAGTGCTTGGATGGGTCTTTCCTCACCCCCAGGCTCAGCGCCCCAGGACACGGGCGGGCGGGAGCCCGGGTTCCTGCCCCAGAGCTGAGAAGTCCTTATCTCGGCCCGGGCCCACGCCCTAAGGCGAGTCCTCCTGAAATTATTTGTAGGTACAGGTCCTGCTTAATGAAGTGAAAAGCCCTCTCCTCCGGGGTAATTTGCTTTAGTGCCGAAGAACAGCAAGGAGCGGAGCTGCTAAAGAGCTGTCCAGGTCACCGAGTGCTGTCCCCGGGACGCCGGGCAGACCCTCCCCGGGGGCAGCTTTCGGCCCGTGGTGCCACCCCGGTCCTGCCTGCTGCTGGGCAGCCTCGCACAGTGAGGGGCTCGGGGCGCCCAGCAGTGGCACAGGCCCTGGCCGACTATAAACCACATGGGTAAATGTCAGTCCTTACTATCTCTCTTTGACAAGTCGTGGAAGAAAACAGTTTTCAATGTTAAGGATGCAAAATCATCCTTTCTGAGAAGCATCTGAGGGAACTGGAGTTGTTTAGTCTGCAGAAAAGGAGGCTGAGGGGAGACCTTACTGCTTGCTGCAACTACCTCTTGTAGCAAGGTGGGAGCTGGTGTCTTCTCCCAAGTAACAAGTGATAGGATGAGAGGAAGTGGGCTCAAGTTGTGCTAGGGGAGGTTTAAATTATGTCTTAGAAAAGTAGTTTTCACTGAGAGTAATTAAACGCTGGAACAGGCTGCCCAGGGAGGTGGTTGAACCCTGGAAGTGTTTAAGAGACATATAGATGTGGTGCTTAGGAACATGGTTTAAGCATTGGACTTGTTAGAGGCACGTTAATGATTGGTGTAGTGAGGCTATGGTTATGATCTTACAAATCTTTTCCAGCCAGAACGATTCTGTGATGCTGTGATCTCAAAGCTAAATGCCTTGGTGCAGCTTTGTGAGCTTTGACAGAGAGGGCAAGACAGCAGGATGCACTGCATGGACCAGACTCACTGAAGAGAATCTGTCACAGTGATCCTCCAGTTATTTACCTCAGACCCCCCTATTGTTCTGTTTGTGCCTGGGAACAAGTCTCACTTGACATTAAGTGGGTCCTATGAAGGACAGTGTATATGTAAATTAAGAAGTCTTTATGCACACTTTAAAATAGTTTACTAAAGGAGCCATATATATACAACCATAAATATAATCACCTTGTACTTAGCTCACAGATACAGCGTTTTGTATTCAAAGGACCTTGCACCTGTTGTCTGAAGCTGTGGTTCTTCTGTAACACATGAGCATGTTCCAATTCATTATGTTAAGGCAGAAAACTCAAGTGACTTCTTCAGAGGCACAGCTAAAAATTACAACAGTCAGGACTAGTGTCCTGGACTTCTTCTGTGCACATCTCAATAGACAGCTTCTTCACAAAGATACCAACTTCACAATGGTCTGTTTAAGTTTTTTTTTTATTATGTTTTTATTCTATAAACAAAGTAATTAAGTTAGTAACATATGTATTAAAGTCTAGGCATACTTCAAATATTTGATAGCCACGTTTTAAACACAAAAAAGAATTTGCATGCATAGTTTTCATCATGCCAAACCCGATACTGCTTTAATACACAACCATGGCATTTCTCCAGAGATAACACAAGAACACTTTAATGGTTACAGTGGTCTTCCAAATGGCCATGGACCTTAAGAAATCTAATGTGCAAAGTGCAAAGATGGAACACAATTACATTTCCTGTGATTGCAGTTCTGCAAGTTCATTATCACCCAGGCATAAAACCTTCCTTTGGCAAACTAAAAAAAATACAATTTGAAAAAAAAAATAATAAAAAGATAATTTGAAAAACATTATACAAAAAGAAATCACAAAAATATTGCCTTCTAAAAGGCTACAAATGTGGTAATTTTTAAATTAAAACACTATACATTAAGCAGCTAGAAAATAGACCAGCAGTGTTCCTTATGAGGAGCACACCTAAAACACAAACACACTCAGTGAGCCTTCCCCTGCCATCACCAAGGCTGCTTTTCCCCTGCTGGTACCCCTCTCATGTTAATGCTTTCTCCACTAAAAGCTAGAAATAAGTCTGTTTTCTACAGATTTCTTAAGTTAAAGAAAGTTAATCTGGACCAGGATAGAAACAAAACCCAGTGTGGCCCCAAAACCAATGCCATAGGTTCAAGCTTCCTGGCAGATTTAATCCACAGCCTGAATCTTCAGGACTAAATCTTCAGGACTGATGCATCTCTGAAGAACAGCCTGTACATGACAGTTAACGTGAGTGCTCCAAAGGCACACAGGAACACTGCCAGCAGCCTGGTGACAGCTCCAGCCGATGGGGCAGGGAGGCAGTGTGCATTCAGCAGGTTTCTCCCCTGAGCCCCTTGCTAACCGTGCCTGTATCTTCCCTTCCCTTCCAGACAGTGCACAAAACTCAGAGCAAGCACTCCACACTCAGACCTGTAAAATCTCTGGCCCCTTTGGCCAACACTGCCAATCAAAAAAAAATAGCCACATTCATATTTTTATCAGGGCAAACAGAGCCTTTCATGTGTGAACCAAATGACAGGTTGAATTCTGGCCACCAAAACCAAAAGGGTAACTTTTTGGTCCACCTTGCTCCCCATTTTTTTCATTCTCAAGCAGCAAATCTAACCCAGTTCCCAAAACATCATTTCTCACACCAAGCCACTGAGCGTCATAATCATTTACTGTCTCCAGCAGCTGCTGCCCGTAGGATGGGGCTGGAGCTGCAACCGTGCCCTGATACTCCCCTTCATGTTTTGGGAGTACCAAAGGAGAACTAGTATGACCAGCCACAACCAGAGATGGACTCTGCCTCATCTGCTCGAACTCACACTTAGATCCCCCTTCATAATAATCAAAAGTGGAATCCTTCCCAAAGGGAGATGCATTTGACTTGATACACACATAGTTCTCACTGCCCAGGCCATGGTTAGCATTTAAGTAGTTTAAGACAGGCCTCCTATACACATTCTCTTTAGCTGCCAGGTACTGATGATCTTCTATATGCAACTGGAAAATATCTGCATCTGAGCAGAAGCTTTCAGGAAACATTTTTTTCAGGTATGGATATTC
>NW_009953318.1:1479439-1490414 GCF_000747805.2 Chaetura pelagica
AGGGACACTTACCGGTGTGTGCGGGGGTCGGGCTGGCGAGCTCCATTCGGTGCGAGGGCTGCGGGCGGTGGGGCGGCCCCGGCACATCCCCGCTTTATCAGCCCTCCACCCCGGCCCTTAGCGACCCCCACCCGCCCGGGCCGGCCCCACCAATGGGGCCGGGGGTGACTCAGCCGCGTCCCACACCTCCATTGTCATCCCATCACCAAAATACACACAATGAGGTCTCGCCCCATCGAAGGAGCCAACGCGTCTCCCAGAGAAGCTCCCGCCGTCGCCACCAGCCCATCCACCTTTCTTTAATTCAAATGGAGAGCGGATAATTTTCTAATGAAGTTATCTTCCACCTTCGGTTGGGCCTTTCCGAGGAGTGTCCCCCTCTCTCCCCGCTGCAGGCCGGGGGCTGTGCTGGGGGTGTGGGGTTCCCCCAGATGAGGGGTGGCCCCCAGCCCCTCTGCCCAAGGAACACCAGCTCTGACTGCACCCGGGAACAAATGCCGGTCTTCCCCATTGAGTTACCCCGCTCCTATTCCCATCCACAGGACGTTTCTCATAGACTTAACTGAAGTAAATGAAACCCTGGTGGCTTTATCAGACATTGAATCAAACCCCGCTGTGCCCAGTGAAGGACAAAGCCTCCCTCAACGCTGAGGGGCACCTGGGGAGAAGGAGCAGTGCCCCTGCCAAGCACCTGCTTGAAGAGCTCAGCACAACATTTCCTTTCCTACAGCTACTTGTTTTTTTTTCTCCAGACAGCTCTACTCTTCCAAATCATGTACAGAACAAGCAAGGTCTGTGCTTTCAGCCCAAGGTGAAATCATGACCAGTTTACTAATGCAAAAGAGAGGCCAGAAATATTATTTAAGAAAGCCAAGAGTGACATAAGGACATAAGGGAACAACAGTTGCAATGCTGAAAAGGATTAGATGTTAGAACAGGATTAGAACAGTGGCAAATCAATTAGTTAATGTAATAATTTGTCAAATGAGTGCATTAATGGCTATCACTGAAGGTGTTCAAGAACAACACCATCATTACTTCATGTGTTTTTCATCTTAACATGTCCTCATTAATTTTTCCGCCTTGGGACCTGCTCCAGCTTGCTCTGAACTTAAAGGGCACAGGGACAAAGTCTGCAAGCTGTTACATACTAAGTGCCCTCTGTAGGGACCAATGCATCTGCCGTTCAAACAGCCACTTTTGGGTTGAGCTAGGCAAGGATTTTAACATTAACCACCACAGAGGTTCACAACAAAAAGTAATGCCCTCCTAGATAGAGGTGACAGTCAGCTCCTGTGAGTCTAATATTCTAGAGACTGGATTCCTTTAGCAGCTCTGTCCATAAGGCAAGGTAAATGCTCTCAGAAACCACTTTTCCTAAACAATGTTTTCAAGCAGAAGTGTACATGAAGGCCATGCAAATTTCAGAGGTGTAGTTCAAAACATCTGGAAACAACAGCTTGAAGCATTTCTTCACTGCTCCTCCCCATAAGCCTGGACTGTCATAGCACAGATATATCCCAGAAGATTCTTTTTATACCCCAGAGCTCCAGGATAGTATGTAGATTTTTCATTCCATGTAAAGAATAAAATTAGTATTTAAGAAAGAATTTGCATGTGGGAGAAGGGGGAAAAAGCAGCCAAAAAAGTTCAGCAGTTCCAGGTACAGTCAAGGTGTGGTACTAGTCCTTTGGTTTTAGTTCATTTTTACTTCTCAAATACATTTGTAGGGTGGAGTAAATGAAAGCTCAGACACAAAAAGCAGACATATAAAGCTTGGTGGCATTGTTTTTTCAACAGTCTTCCCTACAGCAAATCCAGGTTCAGCTACTCCTTGTTGTAAGTATGCAGGGTGCAATTCTACCCACCTTTAAGCCCCATATGGCTTCACACACAGTCCTGTGCACTCCACTGCCAGTGCAAACTTGACTAGAAAACAAGCCAACTCACAGAGCTACTCCTGCCAAAAAGCTGAACAAATGTTTTTTTGCAAGCTTGGCTCAAACACCGGCATGGGACAGGGAGCACAGGAGCAGAGGGTAAAAGAAAGTTGGAGAGCCCCAATTTAAACTGGCACAAGAAAGTATGGAACTGCATATGACCTTTTCATCTCTTCCCAATTCCTGTACAACTGTCTGTAGGGTGCATAATAAACTGTATCAAGGAAACCAAGGATGTTTGTTAAGTTACAAAGAGAGCTTACTCATTCAGTCTGGCTGCAGGGAAGGCTAGAACAAATGCTGTCACTTTTCTTTCCAGATTTCAAGTTTAATGGCAGAAGACATCATGGCATAGGAAGAGCTACAACACAAGCCTGACCCTGCAGGCAGCCTGCAATATCTATCTCAAAAGGAGAGCAAAGCTGCCTCCTCCAGCACACACATACACACCTCATAGTCACAGCCAGTGCAGAAGAGATAAGGAGGAGTCGGCAGAGGCCTGCACGGACTTGCACCGCTTACTAACAGTGACTGTCCACCACCTACTAGCTAGGTCAAATAGACCGGGCTTTTGTTAACATCCTCTGGCTATGGAAAGAGAGCAGTTCACACTTCCCGGAGTTATTGTTTCAGGCATTCTGCCAGGCAGCCTCTTTACACCCTTCATTTTCAGAGATTTTCTTTGCAATGCTAATTGATAGAGACTTAGATTGCAGTTTTGTTTTTAAGGGAGATTCCAGGAAAGAAGATGGCAATCTTTGGCTCCCCCTCCTTTTCCCCCTCTTCTGCAGAGACATAGGGATTTGGCCTAACGTAAGAGCTAATTTCTGCTACAGCTTGACCATCACCTAATCCAGGCAGCAGCATTGACCAGCCTTTGCTGCCCATGTTACCTTGGCATCATCATGCTTTTACATATGAGTCATCATCAAAACAACTGCTTGTGAGCTCCCCCACCTCTTCTCTAAACTGTGTGGGGAAAATAGTATTCCCCACCCTGTATTTTTGTTTCATTTCACACATAAGGGAATGGGAACAGTGTGGGGAAAGAGGCAAGAATACCCAAAGCAGCATGCTTAACAAAACCAGTATGTCTTTGGTTCATAGATTGTATTCAGATTCCCACTAAAATCCATGGAATTTTGCTATAGATTTCATTAGAATCCAATTAAATAAACCCACTGTGTTCACTGCCAACGTTGCTTTATGCCAGAGTCATGGTGTAAATGCTTTTACAGAGGAATCCAAATCACGTGTGGATTATGTTGAAAATACAACAAAAATTAAGGATATATATGTAAAGAGGCATGTAGGAAAGGCAACACAGCTGCTAGACAAGGACTAGCCACAGCACTCTTTAAAATTACTCTGAAAAAAAAAAAAAAAAAAAAAAGTCTGCATTTCTCCATATTTGAATATTTGAAATGTTTGAATGAATAGTAATGCACTATTTGAATTGCATTACTATTTGGATACACTACATCTTTCACAAAATGCGTGGTTGTCCTTAGGAACTTTTTCCCTCCAAAACAGCCCTAGTGTTAGGAGATATAACAGTGGCCCCAAAATTATGCTAGCATGAATGGGATGGCGAATTACCCAGTGCAGCATGGGCTCTGTCACCAGGCACCTGCCTGGGGAGTCTTAGGACAAGCACAGCAGTCTAGAAATCCCTACATCAAACATTTTCTAGGGCAGTACAATGCTATTGATGTTTAAGTAGAACTTTCATCCTGAAGGAGGCAAGATCAATTTCACTAGCTGCTCTTCAGGCATTAACACCTCATAAAAAGGATGCTCATGCCCTGCTTATCTAGAGTGCAACTTTAATTATCTTTTGGTACACCTTTCGCAGGCCATTACTTACCAGTCAACACTGCTTTAATTATAGGTTTGGCAGCTCTTACATCACTGAAATGAAAGTACTACAAAGCAACCCTGGATAACTGCAGAGTGATTCCATGTTCAAATGTAAAACTGTGGAATTCAGTAAAATATCAGGGACTCTGTTCCACAAAGATTTCTCACTTTGTGCAGTGCTGTCATAGCCCAATGTACCCAGGAACCCTCCAAACAATAGGAGCAGCCAAGTGATGGTTGTGCTCCCACCAGCTCCCTTTGGGCATTTACAGCAGCCTGTCTTGTTATTCGAGTAATTCAGTGGTGCACCATGCGTGCTTCCAGGATGTATCGGGGCAAGCAGGATGGAGACATCTTGAGCAAAAAGAGGGCAAAATTCATGCTAAACCTTTCTTTCTAAGTGCATTCATTCCACAGTCCAGACCTGACTTGGGAGCTGTCACCTGCACCTATGAGCTTTCCCTTGCAGTAAATGCCATTATTATGCCAAAGCATTACTGTAGCCTTTTTCTCCTATCTGAATGTTATTTCTAACACTTGTAGGTGGAATAAAACAATATTGCCCTTTTGAGACATACCAGTCTTGCCATCTGACTCAGTTGCCATTAAAATCTATAGATTTCAAGATGAAGAAACAGTTACACATAACTTTAGAATAATCTCACACTTATTTTTTCTCACATGTAACACTTGAAATAATTCATGGCACTGATTGTAATTGTCTGAAATCTAGGGTTACTGCAAAAAAAGGGTCATACTGATGAGTTTTTGAGTCCTGTGACAATCTTGAAAGAAATTGTCATCCCTTTCAAAGAGAAGGCTGTCTTAATTTTTAAAGGAAGTAAGACCCCAGGTAAAACTGAAGCCAAAGTATTGAACTTTGTCTCTTCTGAAGAGCAGCTGAGTGCTGCCAAAAGCCATTCTTTTTTCTTCTAGGCAGTAAAAAAAAGTCTTGAGAGACGGATGTGGGATAGCAGAGGCTTCCTGGGAAGGTAGCGATTACTGCTCCCGCTCTCACACAGTACAATGTCTTCTGCTCTGGTGGAGGGAAATCTCTCCTCTGTGTGACAGATTTACCTCACACAGCCACACAGAACACTTATCTAGAGTTTGGACAGGATGAACCTGTAAAGAGTTAGAACGACCACGGGGAACAGCAGATCAGCAGAGCAGTCCACACCAGCACAGCAATGTGCTGGAGTAGGATTTTCACCTTCAATAAGCCTAAAGCACAGATTATCAGTATTCTTGACCCCTGAGCAGAAAAGCTGCACAGGAACACATGCAGTAGCAAACCTGCATTCCCTAAAATCTTGCCTCAAGAAACATTAAAAAATTGTGTATAAAATATTCTCTTGAAATCCAGCCTGAGCCTCCAGAAGATTACTGAGTGCAGTTCAGTCTGGCAAGCCCTCGCTTGCTCCAGCACTGCTGAGATAAATACAATTTCATTTAAATGTAGCAGCATTTTATACCCACTACGGTCAGGCTCACAGTCTGTATTACTTTATGGTAATCCATTCCTCATACTCCCTGCCATTGCCTTCCCTGTCTCCTTGCCTTCATAAGAAAGTCTTAGTCCTCATCCTCACCCTGTGCTGTTTGTCTAACTGGCAGATGCCCTATGACTGATCAGCTCCAGAAACACTTGTGGACTCAGCACCTGAGGGGATCAAACCTGTGAACTTCAGATGTTTTAGGGCAAGGACTGTATAATTTTCTTGTGCTGGAGAATGCAAACACACCCACATGATACTATAGAAATACAACAAATCTCCACAGTCTGACAAACCTGATTACTATAACTAGTCACCGAAAGACGAGTTAATGTGGCCTTAAGGCTAGTCTGCTGGGACTGGAGACAAGTTGTCTGGAGTCTTCTCCTCCTTGTTCCAAGAACTATTGCTCTAACCTCCCTTGTCAGTCCTATTTCTTCTCCTAAGTAACATCCCCACCCACCTATCTGTCGTGAAATGTGCCTCCCACCCATCTTATTCATCTGCTAGTAACCCCAGTTCTTTGCTAAATCTGTGCTGGCTTCTTTTGTACTGCAGTTAGCTTTTCCATCACAATATTCTCATTCCAGACACAAGAAAAAAATACTGAGAGCTAGGAAACTCTCTCAATTCACATGACTTGTTCATTAAGTAAGAAACATGATAAAGATGCACTAGGTGGTCCTAACAGACCCTCAAAAGAGTGAGCTAACTGGAAACCTTTCCTGTTTCCCAACACTGCACTCCTGTGTTGACCACAATGCACGTGAAGAACTTAGCAACCTAAGGCAGTGTTTTTCACAATAGGAAGCAGAAATTGAAGTTTGGAATTCCTTCAGAAAGAAACAAGAGGCAGTATCAGATTCCAAATACTATGTATTAAAATACACATGCACTGTCATCAAGTGGTTAAGGGACAGAAGAAGGCATCAACGTGCTAATAGATTGCTGGAGACTTACTCCTTTGGCCAGTTTTATCCACTCAATCTAATGCTGTAGGGTGCTGGTATGCAGAGTAACAGCCCCTTACCTGTATGTAACAGTTTTGACTAGTCTAAACTACTCAGGTTTTCCCAACATGACCAAGGCTGCTCAGCAGATACAAATAAAAACACAAATACAGAACTGTAAAATGCACAACTGTGATCAAAAGTCAAGCCTTCTGTGCAACCTGCACTTCACACTAGTGGCTTTGGCTCTCTGTTTAGAAGGGCTCATTAATGCTATGTTGGCTGAAGCACATCATGATAAAACAGGTCTGTTTCTCTTTTCCGTTTCTTTTTAATTACAGAAAAAAACCCCACAGTGACAGTGTAAGGATGAGCATGTAGAACTCCAACATAAATTCACCTCCTAAATTAACAAACTGAATTTGTAATAAGATCAATTAATTCCTTTTTAGCTTAGAGGCATTACTGACTTCTTAATATTTGCAAAAAATTAAGTATTTGGCCAGGACATTAATAGCTGACAATTTTCAAGACCTGAATTATGCTCCCAAATGTATAGAAGATCTAGCAGAAGACAAACAGTTTTATCAAACATCCAAGGAATCCATTTACCTGTAAGAAGAATACAGCAGAGATATATGCAAAAGTTATTTACTTCCAAGTCACAGAAGATACTTGTTACAACAACGAGCAAAATTACTATACCCGTTGTTTCTTCCTAAGTTCATCTCATTACACGTTACATTTTATTTTTTTTTGTAAGTATGGAAATCTGCTAAAAATCTTGACCTTTAACCTCAAAACTGTAATGCTTGTTGAACTGCAACATGAAATATTTTTTAAGACCATTTTGAAGACCCTTAACTTCTCTGGTCTTAAAACTAAAACATTAACGTGAAATAATTTTTAACTCCCCATTAAAAATAACAGAACAGTTACAAGTTAACTAGTTACATTAGGAATCGGACATTGCCTGCAGTAGTTTCATTGTGTCATTTAATGCTGATTTAAAAAGATTTTATTGATAGTTCCATCTCCTTAGGTAACTTTCACTGAATGCATCTCATCTCTTGTACCAGCTTCAAATCCAAATTAAAGTTTGCTGTAGTTCATTTCCAAGTAACTTCCTAAAAGACACCAAATTCCTTAACCCTTACTTATACAGAAAGTTGCTGTTTACACAAGTCACATCACTGACTCCAGTAGGATGACTCATGCCATAAAGGTTGGTCTGAATTAAACTAGTTCCCTCCCATGCCTTTTTTTTTTTTTTTTTTTAAGAATTTTAAAAGACACAGAAGAGCCAGTATGTCTCTATCTAGTCTCCAGCATCTACCAGGAACACAAAAGAGGCAGACTACCTGGCAAATACCCTTTGTACTTCACGTTGAAAGTGAGATAGTCAATATCTCTAAGTTAGAGATAGCAAATGTTTCTAAACTGAAGGGGCAACAAGTTCTCTCCACTACTAGGTACAACAAAAATGATAGTATTTGAAAATCTAAGGGTTTGAAGTGAGCCAGATATGTCTGAGAGGTTTGGAAGGAAGAATGCACAGGTCCACTTTAATGTTTTCAGCAGAACTAACTCACCTCAGTTTACATACCCAGTCACTATGGAGATGTAAGGACCCTAGAGACACAACTTCAGTGAAAAATCTTTTTTAAAAACTAATGTAATTGTCTTTGGAATCTCAAAGAGGATCATATTTCACATTTTCATGTTACTGTATGTTTAGTAGCCTTACCTGTTGATCTTGTAAGAACATCTCTCTTGGTACTAGATTCTTAAGAGGTATTCGTGGCTTTAATTACCCTTTAATTTAATTTGAAAACTAAACCAAGTGATGCAAGTGAAAAAAAAAAAAAAAGTTTGTATGCAACTATGAGGGAATAAACTCTTTTCATCCAACTTTTAAACATTTTTAAGTTTATCCTTTCCCTCTCTTATCTGTGGCCTTGACCACTATAAAAATAGACTCAGTTTAACAATCTGTGCATCCTAAAGCATGGTAAATCTAGATTATCTCATCTGCAAATGCTTGGAGCATGTAATTTGTGATGGCAGCTGTGCAGACTGTTAGCTACTAGTATCTGCATGTTCTCTAGCATAAGAAAGGCCTGAGAAAGAACATGTAGCTGTTAATCCTGTGAGAAGAGACAAACATGTTCCAAACCGTACATCTAAAACTGGCTTCTAGTAAGCGTGGCCAGAGCTGCCTGAGCTGCCTCCCTGCACTTAGCCTTGGTGATATTGTGGTGTGTAGCAGGCTACTGAGACCTGCCAACTCATAACAGCAATCCAGGTCTGCTCTCATTTTGTGGCAATCATAAAAAGAAAGGAAAAAAGTAGAAATCTCAGAAATGAAGGTGAAGTAAAGCATGCAGAAATACTTTTATTTCCTGTAAACCTGGCAAAGTACATTGGTTCTGCATTTTTTTTCCAATAATCCACATGAAACGGTTTGGGATTTGTATTTTCTAATTTAGATTATGTTTATCAGTAAGTGCAATTCACTGACAAATAGCATTTCTATTGTTGAAGCCACAAAAGTAGTTAATTTAGTTCAAAGTATGCAGGCATAAATGCAAACATTTTGCAAAATATGATAAAGCATGTTTTTCAGACAGAATCTGAAAAAATTACTTCCTCAATTAGTTGTTAGGTACATACTAACAACACTTGAAATATAAGAAAGACTAATCATTGAAAGCAGCGGATTCTCTGCCTTTTGAAGTCTTCACAGTAAGATAAAATGTCCCTTGAAAAGTATGCTTTGGGTAAGTGCAAGTCACTGAGCTCAATTCAGAGACACAAGGTACTACTTAAGAGCCTTGTGCTGGCCAGGCTAGATGATGCTACAGGACTTTTGGCTTTAAATTATGAAAACTGGAATTATATTCAGCTTCTTAAATACTCCAGAGACTCATCTCTGTCAAAAGAAACAGGCTTTCTTAAACAAGCCAGGTCAAAGACACTGTCCTGGATTAGAAATGTAACAACTGAAAGTCCACCCCCACAAAAGCTTTGAGCAGAGAGTTGCCTTCATTCACTATTTAACTTTCAAGTCCAAGGCTGTGGAGATCCCCAGGGCTGGTAGCACTGTGTGAGCAATGCTGGCAGCAAGGAGGGGTTGCTGCTGCTCGTGAAGACTGACCCCTTTTGGTGGGCTGGCTGGTTTTGTGGCCATGGTCTGTCTATCCGGCCCAGGAAGAACATCACTTAATAAACAGGTAACTCAGCTATTGTCAGCGAAAGAGAAAGAAGTGTAAGGCAGGTACTCCTCCCCTACCCAAGGCAACAGCGTGAGCAATCTTGACTAGAATGTGGCAGAAAGGGTGACACTGTCTCTGACCTCATCTGGCTGCCACCAGTCAGTCTAACAAAGCAAATGTCCATGGAGATGAACGAGCAGCAGAGGCTTGTGTGTTCCCCCCGTCCAGGAGGTAGGAAGGGGAAGGTTGTGCCTCCCCGCTCCCAGCTGCGGGTCACACACCCCGGCAGACCCAGCAGCACCAACGCGTCGTCCCTCCCGTCGGTGCCCGCAGCCCCTTCCCTTCCTCTCACTCACCGCCCCCTCCAGCCGGCCCCACGCAGCAGCACAGCCCTACGCGCCTTGTAAACTGTTCACATTCCAACACAACTGCTTTAATTGTGCCCTTCGAAATCCCAGGCACTTCTGTCGGGACGTCTCAGGATCTCAGGACAACCCTGGGACGTGGATCTGCCAGCAGGCAGGAACAATTTGTGTAGAATGCACAATGTAGAATGTAGAATTTCTTGCTCTAAGGAGCAAGAAATAAAGTAATGAGCTACATAAAAATAGATTGAACGTTACACATTTCTGCCAGACACCAAACAATGTAGGCAGAGCCACAGACACGTTTTCCCTGCAGCAGCCAAGCAACCCAGGCGACATCAAGCAGGTGGCATTTTGTGTTGTCATCCTCTGTGACTTGTACAAATGGCCTCCCAGGAAGTTTTACCACTGCAGATTTTCTTACCAAACTCTTCTGTAAACTCCACAGAACACCTCAGCAAAAACAGCACAGTGCCTTGGGCAGAAATAGCCAGGCATGAAACAGAGACACGGACACAGAACAGCCCCAGGGCAGAACAACACTAAACCCAAACGCGTGGGAAATCAACCCCTTCTATAGAAATCCTCTTCTGCACCACAGTGCTCAGGCTAGAAAAATGTCAGAACTTGCTGTATTAGTTGTTGCGAAAAAAACTAACAGCTTTAGAGGCACATCATTAGAGTTTAAAAAAGCAGCTGTATTTAGGCTCCAGGCAGAGAAAGAACAGCCCAGTCACCATTTCTCTGTCCAGCAATCGGGTATCACAGCTCTAGGGAAAGCATGAGATGCCTCCCCCAACATTTCTATCTGTGGGCATCTTTCCCAAGGCCCTAGGGATTTATTTGGACAAGTTCAACACTGAATGCAAAGTCCCAAAGCGGCACAAAACAGGAAATTCTAGGTTTAATAGACTTTAATTTGGTAGCGCTCTCAGATTGTCTCTTTTATACACGTATTATTATATATATATATTTATTTGTAATTTTTACCAGGAGTACTTCAAACAACGTCACGTACCGCAGGGCTCCCGACATCTGTCCCAGAGACCCCCGGGCGGTCCCCGGCAGCGCCACCAGAGGGCGCGCTGGCCCCGCGCTCACAGCCCAGGCCGGGACACCCGCTCCATCCCGCTCCCCCCCGGGGACACC
>NW_009953318.1:1499417-1537300 GCF_000747805.2 Chaetura pelagica
CTGGGGCTGCCGCGCCCGGGACAGCCCCGCGTGTGCCTGGTCACAGGCCGTGCTGGCTGGTGGGGCTGCTGCAAAACCCACCAGTTCTGTCAACGTGTTTGCTGTCTGGTTGCCAAAACTGGACTTCGGCTCAGTTGGGTGAGGCTGCTGGAGGGGGGAGAGTAGCGACAGTTTTGATACACCTGGCAAGTTGATGCAGGTCGTGCACTGACTGCCACATGTTGTTTTCCTTCTGTTTGCATGGATTTTCTGCATGCAGGAACCACCACTGAGAAACAAGGACGACAGTAAGTGCAGGCCAGACAGCTTACAGAGCAGCTTCTGGACTGTTTGGAGGAACAGATTGAGCTTTAAGCAGATTCTCTGTTTAAATCCGTCATCTTGACACATCCTTGGCATAATCAAACTTGCATGTAGTTTGTTACGTAGTCAGCTATGCAAACTGCAGCCCTGATACCAGAGGAAAGATAAGCCAGTGGGAACTTTGGCCCAGCACAGAGTTTACCTTCCATCCGCAGTGGATTCTAAAATGCACAGCTCACCAGCTCCCTGCTCTTGTCCTCCACAGCTTGTGGTGAGCACTGCAGAGAGCTCGGTGACAGGGCAGGAACCACCTACACACTGCGTGCACCTTTGGTCTTGGGCTCAGTTCCCTTCTGTGTCCTGCTCAAAATAGAACATCTTACATTTTTAAGGAACAAAAGAAGACAGGGCCCCTGCTTATAGTTATTCCTCCTCCTCAGTCTGGTAATTGTCTGGATTCGTCAGGTCGGTTACATCAGATTCACTTCTTCAGGACAGAAACGAGGTGTTTCTTCCTGCTACCGTGGGTAATAGGTAATGAGCTTACAACTTAAATGCCACTTAATGTGAATACACACTTGCGGTACACAGATAACAACCTTAAACTAATCACCTTGGTCTCTTGTATGTCAAGGAAAAGAAATTTCATAGGTTTGAATCTTAAGTCAGTGTGCTCTAGGAAGCTGGTGGTCTTGTTGAAGAATATGGGTCTTGGACAAGGTTGAAGATGCCCCAAACCATCTTCAACAGACATGGGGGAACAGGGGGAATGAAAAAAAAGCTATTTTGAAGGTTAAATTCTTAATAATTCTACCTTGAAGTAAGCTAACTATTTTATTTTTTTTTTAAGTGGGTAACACTTTGGCCTTCAACTATACCTTATCGTTATCTGGGAATATTTGGTACCTTCCTCAGTTATTTAGTGGAACACCACCACAAATGGGTGTGCTATGGGTAAGTGATATTCAGCTGTATAATTATTTTGCATCTCTCATGTTGCCTTTTTCTGACTCTTCTGCTTAATCTGTATTAACAAGCTTTCCTGTAACCCAGATGTTAATCACATTTAAAGAGCTCTTCTTTCAAGCTCATTACAGCTAAGGGTGTGTGGTAATAAGTATGTGGAAGACTAGACAGGCTAAGATCATTATGAAAGTTTAAAATTCAATTTAGAATTTTTGCATCTGTTACAGTGCAAAATTAAGATACTACTTTTGGAGACAGTAGTCCATATGTAAACTTACATTTGTAACATTGCTTTCTTCAAATTTTTGCTTGATTAGTCTAATTCTCTCTTAAGAGCCTTTTTTCCACCCCATCTTCTGTTAAAGAAGATTTTCTGCCCTGCTACTAACTTACCTTTGTCCTGTCCACATGAGGAATAACTTGCTGAAGAAAATGCATAGTGCTAAGCTTTGGTTGGTTACAGAACTTAGTTTTTGTTATTTTAATTAACAAAAGAGCTGAAAAACATTTCCCTGTAACCAGATCTCTCACTTGCTGGCTTTCTGTAAAGACAGGAAGACAGCAAGATTTTGTTTATTTTACTATGCATCATGCAGAAAATAAGCTGTCATATTTGCTTACAGCATCTTTTGCTTCAGCAAGATTGAATTGATCCTAACAGAAGATCCCATGTAACATCATTTTTCAAAAAGCTTCTATATGAAAATTGGTAGACCCAAGTTTGACTAATTGAGTCATATTATGTATTCTGGTTCTGTACACAAAGTTGTTTTCATAGAGCTAAAACTGTAAAAACTTCAGTAACTCATTAGGGTCACTAAAAATACTTGTGTAAGTAAAGGATAGATTTTTACATGCTTAACTAGGATTAACTTGTACTGCTTTCAGTAAGCATTTTGCTTTTTGGTTTAATCTAAGTGCTCAAAGTTTTGAAATGTGCACTGGGTACTTGAAGTGGCAGGTCCAGGCATCTTGCCTGAGTTACAGTTCCTCTCACTTTCTCTGTGGACTTTGGTTTCTTTTGAGAGTAGGCAAGATTGGGTTTTTTTTCAAAGACAAGAAACACACCTCAATTCCACTTTGAAGGTTAAAGTGAGATGTCACTTTTGTGCTTCCAGTTTTATATTCTCTGCATAATGCATCTTGGATACAACAGTCTTCTCCCTAATTTTAAACAAACCATGTTTTCTTTTTATTAGGTTCTGGGTATCCTGGTTGATTCACTTAGTAGAAGCCTTCTACGGTGTTAAGTTATGCCAGTAAGTTACTCCTTCCCCTCACCACAAAACAGATTATCTGAAAAAGATTTCTGATACAAGATAGAGAAGCTACAGACTGATTTTGGTGGTTGACAGCAGCAATATTATTAGTTGAGAGGATACAGATAAAATTCTTGCTGCAGTGACAGTTTGCTGTTCTCCCCAAGAGGTTATTGCAGATTCTGCTGGCAGCTGCTGTTGTACAGGGTGGCAAAGGCAAGGGAAGGCAACTGGCAGAACTGGCAGCAGCAAGGTTGGCTAGATCTTGTCTGCCTGCCTTAGAACTTGGTGTTCACTGGGTAACACTATGCTTTAGGAAGCAGAGGGAACAATAGGTGGTGTAGAAATAGTCTGGTTACTTCATAAGAATTCTGAGACTGCTAATTACCTGCTTAAGTTATTGCATCTATGTTGTGAGGATACAGTTGGACACTTCCATTTGGGACTATTTAAGATGTACTTATATCTTCAGGTTTATGGGATAAAACACTTTGACTAATCAAACTAAAAACAGTAAGGCCAACTAATTCTTACATTAGGATAACAAGTTATTCAGAGAGGTGTGCTGTCCAAACACAGTCCTTCTGTTAATTTGAATTTTGTTTGTTACAGTTCAGAAAGAAGTAGATACTTGCTTTCATACTCTGTAGATGGCCAGTCTGTTTGCCTTTGTAAAGATGGTGCTTTTCCACTTCATTTAGTTCAGTTCCCAGATGTCTGTCACAGGTTTCTCAGGTAACACCTCTTGGAGGCAAAGGGATTTTGTTCCATGGAAAACTACTTGAGGTTGTTTGTGAGAATATGGATGAACATTTTCTGCCTTCAGAATGGGAGTTAGTTTTGGGTTTTTTTTTTTAACCTGGCTGCAGTTTTAAATTATGTAGCTTTAAAGTTAAAACTTTTAACTCCGATGCTTTACGCAGATAGGTATATAGGATTAAGCATGAGGAAACCAAACAGATGTATTGTAGTCAAGTTAAGTAATGAAGTTTTACAGAGTAGTGTGGAAGCCTGCAAGAGAGATGGCGTTGATGTCCTGCCCATCAGCATCTCTTCAGGCATTCTTCTGTAGTTACACTTTACTATGAGCATCAAACACCATATAATTTTTACTGATTAAAGTAATGTCTACTTGTGAACACCTCAAGGGAGGCATGAGGAAGAACTAGAGAGGAAGCAGATAGAAATGTGCTAATCAGCAGTAGTACTATCATTGGCTGCTGGCCTGTATTTCTGCATATGGTGTATTCAAGTAAGCTTGCTTTATAGAGGCAGCTAAGCCTTAGTTTCCCAGTTTCTGCACTTATTTGGAAACACTGCAGCTGGGATTATAAAATAAAAATTAAAAAAAAAGGCTTTCACAGCTTGTAAGACAGTTTTAAGAACCAACATGAAGAAATGTGTTAATCAATACTTGCTTCATGATCATTTTATGTGTGTGAGGCTATGGAACATTTAACAGCTGAACTATTCCAGCAAAGGTCAGCAGAGGGAGCTGCCTCGTAAGATGATGAATTTGAGCACAGTTAGGATTGACGTAATTGTTCCATCTTGTGGAAGTGTGAAATTCTTTGGTTTTGGTTTCCCAGTCTGCACTTATTTGGAAACACTGCAGCTGGGATTATAAAATAAAAATTAAAAAAAAAAGGCTTTCACAGCTTGTAAGACAGTTTTAAGAACCAACATGAAGAAATGTGTTAATCAATACTTGCTTCATGATCATTTTATGTGTGTGAGGCTATGGAACATTTAACAGCTGAACTATTCCAGCAAAGGTCAGCAGAGGGAGCTGCCTCGTAAGATGATGAATTTGAGCACAGTTAGGATTGACGTAATTGTTCCATCTTGTGGAAGTGTGAAATTCTTTGGTTTTGCTGTCATCTTTATACTCGTGGTATTCCGAGGTATTTCAATTAAACAGAGGAAAAGGCTTCTTACCTGCCAGTGTGCAGTCTACCTGCAGTGGAGTCAACAGGAAGTTAAATACATCTTGTGTATTAAGATTAGTATTAAGCTAATTCCTTAGTTCTTTGTACATAAACTTCCAGGATAAGTAATTTCAAGTGGCATAGACTGAGACTGTAATTTATATATTACTGAGGAAATTGTATGCATGAAATCTGAAAGAACCTTTGTTCTGTAGATAGCTTAAAATCCACTAAAATTACAAGAATTGGTATGTTTAGTTAGTTCAAGAAATAAGTCTCAGTAGATGGAAATTAATCATGCTCAGTTAAAATGTTCTAGTCAAGTCTGATGTACCAAGGATGGATAGAAATTATCTTTCTTATTAAGTATCACAGTATATTCTGCAAGACCATAAGTTTTATGCTTTTGTTAATGTTACAGATCTAAAGGAATCACTGACCCGGCAGTTCAGTTCCACTGGTTCCTTCAGACACTTTTATTTGGATATGCTTCCTTTGGCCTTCTGGTGTGTTACAAACCTCCAGCCAAGAAGCAGTAGTAGAAGACTGTGAAAGAAGTCACTTCTCCCATTCTTCCTCCTTACTTTTCAGAAAATATCCTCACTGAAATGTCTAGGTGCTATACATGATGCAGTGCCCTTCTTCCTGAGTAACTCTCCTTTCACTAAGAAAGACAATTACAATTCACAGGACCCTGTGGCAGTTCAGTAGAAATTCAGCCCTTCAGCCTTGGCACTGTCAAGGTTTAATCCCACTTACTATGCAAGTAGTTTGTTCTTCTGCAGTTTTCAACGTAGACTGCATACTCCAACTGTCATTGAAAAGTCCCCAACAGCTGGTAGAAGCAGTTGATAAATTACCTTTTAATGTAGAAGAATTGTGATTTGTAACAGAGTTATTTGCAGCCACAAGGCAACTTGCACCTGTTTGTGATAGGATTTAAATCTACCTATATTTTCTCTACAGGGCTGGGTTTGTTCTTGTCGTTTTTAGAGCCTGGTTTTTGCGCTTCATTTTGTCAACTTGTTTTCTTCCACAAAGGACAGAGCACTGTATTGCTGCAGGCACACTAAAAAGACCAAGTCTCCCTTCAGGTTGAGGTGCAGTGATGAGCTTGGATACATAAACCACTTTAATTTGGTTTAATATATGTGCCTTGAATGTCATGCAGCACAACCTCATCTTTTGAGTGATGATTTTAATCTTTGAGTTAATACAGTATAAAGTAGTAATCCTGTAGCTTTGAGGGCAGCTTTTTTAAAAAGTTATTTATTATACAAGAGAAAAGGAAAAATTAATTAGCATTCCAAAACCTAGCTGAAAATTTTATATTTGTGAATAAAATTTAATGTAGTGAGTAAACATACACAACATACACCTCTGTTTCTCAGATGCTGGTATCTTGAAATCTATGGGTAAGAGATGATCTTAAGCACCTCTCAGAGTACTTCCTGTATATGTAGTGAGCTCTTTATCATACTGTCTTTTACTTCTGAATATTTGAACAAGAGTTTAGCCTTTCTTGTAATAGCACTTTAAAAATATCTATTTAAAAAAACTATGGTGTGCGGAGAAGCTTTACCATGCCACTGGTGGTGCTGCTAGT
Organism: Chaetura pelagica; assembly: GCF_000747805.2. Lineage (NCBI taxonomy): Eukaryota > Metazoa > Chordata > Aves > Apodiformes > Apodidae > Chaetura > Chaetura pelagica. The sequence goes on from NW_009953318.1 coordinate 1,505,480, forward strand.
CTAGGAGAATGGACAAGAAAAGGTTCTTTCTTGAACGAAGAGCTCCACAAGGCAGCAACAACCTTATGTCTTCAGCAGTACCTACAGCCTGTAACACTTCTGAGGGAGAAATCTCATTGAAGCACAGTTGCATAAAGTTTGTGCTTTTCAGTGGGTACTAAAAGCAAGGAGAAATGAAGGGTTGAAACAGTGGTTTGTTTTCTTTTGGTGGTTGTTTGTGGTTTGTTTTTTTCTTTTCTTTTTTTTTTTGATGGCAAACCGATAAATTAACATTTTGTAGAGAAGTAGAAACTCGTGTTTAGTGGCTAGGAATCCAACAGGAATGTTAAGAGCCTGAGCTACGTTTTACTGTGTAATATTTTATCTTAGTCTGTGACCCTGAAATAAATATTAAAAAAAAAAAAAAAGTTGTTTTTCTTTTTAACTTATCCTGGAAGTAGATGTCTATACAAAATACATAGGGATCATCTTGACACTGATACCAGTATTCATGCTTGGAACATGCAGGATTGACTGGCTGCATGCTTTCCAGATTTACTCCCACAAAAGTCTGGTATTTCTAACAGGGGAAGGTATTGATGCAAATAAAAATATTTCCATGTTAGGAAAAGTTTTAGCCAGACACTGGTATCAGTAGATTTATTTTGAAGCCTCTCTGGGTTGTACTGTTTACGTTTTGGGGTTGTTTGTGGGGTTTTTTTGTTTTGTTTTTTAGCTTGGCAGATCTCATCAGCTCCCTGTGTGGAGCTTGTTTGGCCTTGCTTATGAAGCTTTATAGAAATGCAACTATGTTGTATTCATCTACCTGCAACATTTTCACTTTCTTACCCTTGCGTGGCAGCATTTGTGTTGTTCCACTTGTTTAAAAGAAAGATTTACTCTCAGCCTCTGTCCCAGAGCTCTGAGCAGCACAGATGCCTGTTTTCTTATGTTTTGGAAGCCCATGAGGTTTCCAACTCAAAATCTGAGAAGGCTGGGATAAGCAAGACTGACTAGCTTTGAGGAAAAGAAAGAAATCTGTATAATGGCAAGGTTCAAATTAATATTGAAATACCATTTCTGAATATTTGTTTATAGCACCAAGTCAGCAACTCACTAAGCCCATGAAGAGACACATTACTGACTAGCACCAAGCTCCTTGGAAACAGTGCTGGATGCACCGTGCATAAGTATTTTTCCAGGCTGTCCTGATAGTGACAATGGAGGATTACTCTTAATCACATCGAGCAGTTCTTCCCACTGCCATCAAAATACCCTTCCCACAGCAAAAGGGGAAAGCAACAGAAGTGTACCCTTACATTCTTACAGCAGCTCAAAGGCCAGGTTGAGTGTCAGACCATCTCTCACATAAACACCCAGCCCACTGGCTTGCCCAAAGAAAACACTTGCAACTGTTAGTACCTCACAGGAACATTAAAAAATATTACTTTACGGCAAAAAGAAACTTACAGGAGGACTTTTAAAATTAAAGAACACCACTAAATAAGAAGGTAAATCACCAAGAAATCTAAGCTGACATTAAGAAAGGCTTTTCAGGATAGATATTTCTGCCAACTAGGCTGTTATAGTACTGAAAATAAATACTGTTTAACCATTCATTTGAAATTGAAAAGATAAGGAAAATCCCACCTTGTTATGACAACCTATGTGCATAACTGGCTGTACCTTATGCTAATAATGCAAAGTAGACACCACAAGGATTTAAAACAAGTGTCTGTTTTTTCTAGGCATATGCAAAAATAAATCATTTTTTATTTGACCTGCAGTGATCAAAAGAAAGAACTTCATACAAGTCACAAATAACCACATAATTTAAAAACAGTGCTTTTATGCTGTGATTGCTTGGTAACTTTGCTGCAGGAGAAAACATAAAGAAACTATTAGATCCATTTCCACCTTTAAATCAGAATATATGGAAATGAGTTTAAGGTACATCTACAAGTAAGGTGAGCAATCCAGATCAGCATGTTTGGCAAATCACTGCTCAGATCACTCTGTTGATAAGAGCCTGGGTCAGAAAATCTAGTGTCAGCTCAGGAACTTTGCCTAGTCTGAGCAGAGGCAATGAGATGTTTCCCATCTGTTTCCACTAGCTGTTTCTAAATCCTTAAGGGCTGAAGCTCATTTTTGCAAGATATAGTGATGGGAAACCTCTCTGAGGATCACAGGTCTTGCTGTGCTTGTCTTTCATACCAACCTAAATTTTTTTAAACACAACAGGAGTCAACCAGGCCAGCCTTTGGAAATACCCAAGTGCTAGTTCATTAAGGTAATTTAATTTGCCTGGGGCTAAGGCAGCTGCTCTCCAGAATGGCAACAGAGCCACGTTAAAACTGGGGGAATGACCTCATTGACCAGTGCCAGAGTCTGCAGTGAGTTTGACCACTACAGGCAAGGTCTTTGAAGTCCTGCAGTCTGCTGCTTGTTGGCATTCAGGCACCATCTCTGGGGTGGCAGGGCAGAAACTGCAGACCTTCCACAGAAATACAGTAGATTTTAGAGGAACATGTTATGAAAAGCAACTGCTAGCTCACCTCTTTTCCAGGCAAATGACCTTTGCAAAGAAAAAAGTAACACAGTAACGTTTCCATGAATTAAAGTTAATTATATGAGCCTTCTGTATTTATAACTCATGTGTGAATAGAAATAGGGAAACATCAATTCACATTTTCTAATTACAGTACTGTTGTTTAAAAGCCCTCACTAATGAAGCTGTCACAGTCTCAGTTCCCTATTTACAAGGCTACGCAGCTTAAAAAAAATCCTCTGCTTTTTTGCTTGTTAATGACAAGCTTTTACATTTTATTCCCCTGCCTCCCAGCAGGTGAACTCTACATACAAAATAAAGATACATTTCTAGAGCTTTTTTTAATTATTCCACCTATTTGAGGGCTTGATTAAAAACTTTCGGGAAATGGCCAACAGCCTACACATTCAGTTTTACCTTGCCAGGGCCATGGTTATTCAGACTGGTGCTCACATGCAGGGCTTGCATGAGCAGCTCAAAGAATTGTCATGGTTTGTTGAAAATAAAACAAACCTTCAAGATGTCCTTTACCATCCCTCTTCAGAGAAATAACATGGCACAATCCACATACTGTACTAGACTTTACAAGGCCCCTGCAACTCCAAACATAGCTACAGCACACACATGGCTGTGAGGGAAGAGGGCAAAGGAGGCAAAAAAGGTACAAGGAACACCATTGTATCATTTATCAGTGCTCTTTGAGACTGTTCTCTCAGAGAAAAAAAACCTCTGAGGTGCCCTTCAAAGGAACAGACAGGGACACCATTTACTGTGTTTAGAAACAAGCAAGGTAAAATGTCCTTCTAAAAATACACCAAACTTCTTATCAAAAGAAAAACCACACACAAACAACACCCTTCTTCACAAATTTCAGAAGCGTGAAAGATTTAAAAGTTCACAGTTGAAAACAAACCAAAGCAAATAAAAGTACCTGTATTGAGAAGAACTCCCAGACAGTATCACCAGCACAGCTGAACCCTCTCTGCAACATACATTTCACCCAAGAGGCAGGGCAAGCCCCTCATATCCTTTCTGTGTATGCACTCAGGTGTGGTTGATCTGGCTCTGCTCCTTAAGGACTTTTCCTTTCTTCCTTAGAGGTCCTTAGGACCATTCTGCTTTTTCAGAGATAAGCTGCATGAGCTTAGGAACCCTGTTGTAAAATATCAGCATTATTGAATTACTGCAAAACCTTTCTATTTTATTAGCATGTTTTCCAACCACCAATATTTTGCTGCAGCTTTATGTAAAATAAATGAAGTGCTTTTGAACAGTGGGAAATTCATCAGCTCAGGAGGACATGATGTTCAGCATAATTCCCCCTCCATTGGGACCTTCTGTTTAGGCTGCTCTAACTCTTCGGATGATGCCCTTCCTAGCCTACAGATGAACTAGAGTGAAGAAAGGGCAGAGAAAGCTTTCACCCACCTCAGGACATCTCCTCTTCCACATGTGACTTTTTGATTGTGCTTTAAAGACAAAAGTTTCCCACTGCAGAACCAGGAAAGGAAACACACTAGCTAGCCCATTCCTAATGCATAGGGGGACTAAAGATGGAAGATCAATATAAAAATTGTACTATGACAACACAGGAGTGTCACTAAGGGCTTGCAGCATCTTTCTCCCCAAAAAGCTGTATCATGGACACCTAGCAGCAGCTCACCCATGGGCACAGGGAATGATTTGATCCTGTGTAGCCTGTGGAGACACACTCACTCTGACCTGGCTGCATTTTCAGGTGAGCACTGCTAAACACATAACCTTTATTTTTTATACTTAATTATCATCTTGGTATGCTAGCAGTAGGATTAAAACCTGTCATCAAAATGCCTACACCCAAAATTTCAGTCAATCCTGGCTAAATTTTAACCGAGTGGAATGGTATGTATTTGCTCTGTTGAGCTGGCCTTAAATTGAGTTTTGCCCAAGTGGAAAGGCAACTGTTACAGGCACACTCAGAAGTGGGCCTGAATTCCTCTTATATCTCTTGCCATCCCACTCTGTTACCTTATTAGTTGGTCTCTGCCTGTAGTGATAAAAGTGGTATTTAGGTCAATGTGTTCTTTGTTAATTGTATTAGCCATGTGCCTAAGATCTAGGCTTCCTCTTCTCCCAGCACTGCCTTTGGCTATTAACATGTGGTCTTTAAATATATTTCACTCTTACAGTGTTCTTAATCTGTCAGGTGAGATGGATAGAGTCTGTTTTCAGCAGACTAAGATGATCAGTGGAATGCTAATTACAAAATCCACATGGATGACAAGACCCTTTTTTATAAAGAAACACAAGACATTTCATATGCTACTTTTAATACTAAGTCCCTAGGAGCAGAGGGAAGAAACATATTTGTGTTCTGCCTATGAGGTCTAATTATATTAACAATACAGGGCTTTTTTTTTGCTGCCAACATATTTTGGAACTTTGTTTTATAAATAGGATAATTTCCCTTAAAAAAAAAACAAACAAACAATATTGGCTTTTATCTTCAAAAGGTTTTTTGGTTTTGTTTTATTTAAATCACATTTTATTAGCATATTTATTCCTTACATGATAGCAAAGATCAGAAGTGTGTTCAACCCACATCCACACACACGTATAGGTCTCCCAAAGCAGACTGAGCAAATGGAGAACTTCTGGCTTGAAAATTGAAAATATTAGCAGTATAGCAAAATCCAGCAGATGGAGAGGCATTACTTTAAATTAGGGGCATCAAAATCAAGAGAGCTCTATTTTCAGATGTAAAGAAAAATGCCTTCTTCCTGTTTATTTATGGAATGCAACTGGATCCTACAAACTAGCCAAAATCCAGACAGCCAGATAAAAATGAATTATTGAATTCCAACACCAGCAGAGGCTAGGAGCTCCCCTTAGCTAAGCTACAGGTTTGCATTTAACTTTATTCCCAAGGACATTAGCTACTGCTTGAACAGGAAATAAATATCCTGAAACTATTTGCTAACTGTTCAGCTTTGGAAGAGAATATTGTTCTGAATGCCTCAAGATTAGGGCTCTGTAAAATTCGTGTCAGAGGACCTTGGCCCCTTCCCTTGTGCTCTGCCCATCACCGCTCTGTCCAGGCGGCTGTGGGGTAGCGTTCCAGCAGCGCGTTCCTCAGCTGGGCTGTGTGGATCTTGTCTCTGGTCTCCACAGTGCAGGTGACCTGGGAAAAGAATTAGGAACATTCCTGATGGCATGGCAGCAATCTCAGACTAAAGCATTTCCAACAAAATCCTAAAATACACTCGTAAAAGCAGAATGATCAGTTCAACATAAAAATTCTGGACCTGGCCATGCAGGTAAGAAAACTGACATTGCAGATGTCTGGGGTTCTTCCAGCTCTTCTGCACAGTCTTAAAACCTTCCAACAGCCCTTCTTTTTATTGTCTTCAAAGTTTGAACAAGATAGACTGATCTTCTGCTGACACCTGGGCAAGTACTTGTAGTGTTGGCCTCCCTGAAGTCACCCATCAGCAGCTGCATTTTTCCATTCCCTGGGCTATGTACGTGGTGCTGCTGCCACCTCACCCATCTCTGACTCTTCCCTCACCCCATTCCCCGTGTTTCTGGGTGGTGTTTGTTCATCCTTCAAGCTTTTTATATTCTCCTCCTCTCCTCTCTCATGAAGTTATCCCCCCATCCTTTATCATCTGCAGTATTCTGGCTGGTTTCATCTACTCACACACTTTATTTTTGTTCTGATTTTTTTGTTTGGTCATTGCATCACTTCTTGTTTTCTGTTACGATAGTTCTGCTGCTAAGTCAAACTAAACTCAGGCAAACTGAATTGTGATAGTTTTCTTCTTATTCTTCACTTGCCTCCACAAGTATTATTGACACTTCTGTCATGCAGCCACTGGAGGCAATAACTTCACTGTCATTTTTTCCATTCTTCTTTAATCCCTCTTTTCTGCATACTCACATCTCTACCACAGAAGTTAAGAATCTGGACACTACCAAAGGTGAGACACTGATGAAAAAGTGCAGAAGGAAAACTATACTTCACAATTTCAGACTGCTAACTTCTGTCACTGCTGACCCTGCTGGAGTTGTCACTGACATTTAAAGTGTGACCTGAGAAAAAGACCTCACAGAAACATGTAAATGTAGCAAGGAAATGCTCCAAGATGAGTTATGGTGCAACAACAGAGAGTGTATTGTAACAGGCAAATCTACAGAGAACAGAGGAAGAACTGGTCCTGGTAACCTCAAGGTGGACTAGAGACAGATGCCATCTTGAACATTCCTATCATAGCTGCATCCTTTACAGACAGCAACAAGGCAAAAAAAAAAAAAATCATCTCTACCTTAATATGCTTATGAGAACATTTCTAAACAAAAACTTTGTGAAGTCATATTTCTGTGAATGAGCTTTTAATAACAATAAATGTTTAGCAAAACACTGAAGGAGAAGACAAAACACTAACTCCAGGTTGTTCTAAAGAGACATGAGCTCACTTAATAAGAAAACTGGCTACAGCTTCTTTAATACTCATCATGAAACAAGTCACATTTCTGATCTGTTTCTGTAATTCTTCACCTCTAATTGTGAGCATAGTTCTATTCTTGTTTGGTTCTTTGGAACACAAATCAGATGCTAATTTCTTTCTACTCTGAAAAAGTGGTATTTAGTCTCAAAAGAAGGGAAGTCACAGAAGACAGTTAATAATGAGGGAAGTGGGGAGAACACAAGGACTTGGAAAAGTATCTGAAAGGTATCTAGGCACCCAAGTACCAGATACCCATTATCCATTTCCTGGTGCATATAAAATCCCTGAAGCTTTGCAGTCATATCTTCAGGAGTGTACACTTACCTCTCACAGAGTCTGTAATTAACAAAACCCAACCTTTTCACCCTTCTGCAGCAATCATGCCAGGTTTATCCTGAGCAAATCAACTACTGCACTAGGAACCAGTCTGGACTTACCAGGTTCAGCTTTGAATGTCTGACAGCAAAGCAGTTGCTCTGCCCTGAGAGTAGCCATGGGAAAGCTCTGATTTATAGAGCCAAGTATCCTCCCCTCTGCCCTTTTCTTTCTGATAGTGATTGAAGCCAGACAGACTTGGACAGATTGGAGCCAGAGTGCTTGTAAACAGCTTGGATAAATATTGTCTTTTTGTTCTGTCCATGCACAGCATCCAGCACACGATATGGCCCTTACTCTACTACAGTGTATTTTTAAAGTAATACCAACAGCAGCTGCAGCAATAACAAACAACTGCAGGAATTTACCTGATTTTTCAGACTTGACAAATAAAGGAAAAGAGAATATTTGCTCACAGCAGGAGCAAACAATTACACTAAACTTTACAGCAGCTAGAGATCTAAACACAAAAGAAGACAAGAATTTGCTTTCTTGGTCAGTTTAAGCCAATTTACACTGCAGCTTTACCTTCACAGAACTCATCTCCCTTCTTCACTTCACCTGGGAAGTATGATTTATCTGAGTGTCCAACAGGACAATCCTCATGTTCATGGGGAGGTATATGAGGATTGTTTTATCAAGGATGAACAGTCATGCAGGTACTACTGGCTGCAGGAGGATGCACCCTTACTGATGTCTAAGTGCTTCAAATTAGTCTTATTTAAGAACAAATAAAAAAGCATATTGCCTAATGATTCTTATACTCCAGACAACATAACCCACGACAACCAGAGAAAAATTGACTTAAAATTTGTTTCAAACCCACATGCCCTCAGTCCTAGACAGAAGCTTTTTGATTCAGCAGAGGTCTCATTGGCTGCAGGACCATGATTGCACAGTAGACCTTCATTTTCTGTGAATCAAGAAGTCCACAAAAATAAAACTAACAAAAACAGAGCACACTTTATGCATTTCTCTCCTGCATATATCCTTGCTGGATTAAAAAAATAACTTAAAATAAATTTATCTGGTCCTGCAAGACCATTAAAATAACCAGCCAAGTGACTCTTTTACTGCGTTTAGAGTTCCACTCTCGGTGGCAGGTTATCTGAAGACTGATTCCAGCCTAAGAGTCCAGTCAGCCCCTTAGATATTTTTTTTATAGCAGACCTCCAAATAATGGAAAGCAGAATGGTTTTACTGAACATCGACATCTTGTGGGTTTTATTTAATAACTAGAAATGTGAGGCAGTAGAACACTGGGGGGGGGGAAATAAATATTGTAAGTTATTACTCTGTGCAACACCAAAATCCAGCTGCATAAATTAAAATATTCAAAGGAATTAATTCCATTTCAAAGAGAGGAAAGTTTATAACATCACAAAAGGAGAAAAATTCTAGTTATGTGACGAGTAATTCAGGCAACAAGGTGGTCACCTCTGTTACCCTTTTAACTGCAAGTCTCACATGTGGGCACTCAGCCTTTTAAATAATATTTTCCTAGATATCAAAAATCACTTTGGCATGCCCCTGTCTGATATTTGCAAGGTGTGTGTGCAAATAAAGAGACTGGGTGGACATGCTAAGCCAACGCTAGAGATCAGAGGAAATGAGCAAAATTGCTCAAAAGATTTCAGTCTTTTGTGCTTTTCCATATTCTATGTAAGGACAGATCATATCTAGCTAGTGCAATTCCTTATATCCCTGACTCCTCCATTGAACTTTTCTATTCCACTTCTCTATCAAAGAAACCATATTCTTAATCTTCATCTTCTTCTAAGCTGTTGGTCTTGGAGGATTCACATAACTTAATGTTGATGATACCCTATTCTCAGCAACAGTATAGGTTTGCTTGCACAAAAATCACTAGAGTTAGAAATTAAAACTTTATTTATATACACTGGTTCCATATATAAAAAAATATATATAAATAAAGCAAGGCATTTCACTTCTATTAACAAAATCAGCAACTGGGTAATACTCTTTAATGTGCAGTTAACACTCAGTGTAGGTTACTGCACATTACAGAGTATTTGGCAACAGCACTTCAGTTTACAGTTTGGGGACCAGCCAGACCCAGACCATCCCCCCCCAGGGCTGGTGCAATGCAATGCTTGAGCAAGAGTGCAAACACTGCCACAGCTGTCACTTGGTTGTGCAACCTGAGACTTATCTTTTGGTACACTCTGACATTCAGGTCAGTGAAGACCAACAGGTTCCTACCACATTACCTAAATCAGATAATAATCCAGCAGGTCTGCTCTTGACATGCAAACAGGCAATCCACAAGGATCCTCCCATGGAGTGTTCCAAGTGTGCACAAAATGAATAAACAGCAACCCAGCATCAGACTGGGGAAAAAAAAAAAAGAGAGGAAAAAAAAAAAAAAGAGAGAAAAGAAAAGAAAAGAAAAGAAAAGAAAAGAAAAGAAAAGAAAAGAAAAGAAAAGAAAAGAAAAGAAAAGAAAAGAAAAGAAAAGAAAAGAAAAGAAAGGAAAAGAGCATCTCTGTCTTCCTGAGAAGCAGGAACTAGAAGCCAAGATTTTCTCCTTTGGAAATGAAGGGGTAAATCTAAAAGGGTGATTAAATACTGAGATGAAAATCTTGCCAGGACTGATTTTAAGTTTCAAAATTAAGCCACTACACATACTGCTCTGTTCTGTCAAACACTTAATCTATACCCACCGTTGAAAGTATGTTAGAGTGAGTATAGCTCTAATGTCTTTCTTATTATTACCACCAGTTCAATGCACAATAATTTTAGATCTTGATCCAGATGTAAATGCATACTTTAATGTGTTGCAATTTACACAGATGAAAATGATCAAGTTCTTTGCAGGTCTGCTTTACTAGCAAGTGCTTAAAATGCTTTGCTGACACAGGACTTTGGCTCTTACAAGCATGAGAAAAAAAGAGAAAAGCAAATCTTCACCCACGTCTTAGCTTTAGTATGAAAATACGTATTTTTACACATATGATTAGAGCAAATTAATTGTGATGCTTAATGATAAATTCCATATTATACCATTTTTTTTATTACCCTCGTTTTAGTTTTGAAAGAAAAGCTTCACAATTCACTAGGTGTCACCAGACAGAACTGCCTCCAAAATCACTGAGGTCTATAAATTTGGATCACTACTTTGTACTTCACATCTAATTATACCATAGGCTCTCCCAGACCGATGAAAAGCCATAATGCAAATCCAACATCAAATCAATTTATTCAGGGATGCAAATTCCTCCCTTCAGCCCTCCTGTTGTACAACACTGTCATATTCTTCAAGTGTATAGTCAGTGAAAATACATTGTGTTTAAAGTGCAGACAATAGCACATGACACTTTTTCTTTCAGGGACAGTATTTACTACAGATCCTGATAAAACTGCCTCATCGGGAGAGGCTGCAAGAGCAATGGAAAATTGTTCTTACATTTTCAATCAAAAACTAAGAGAGTGGATTTTTTTTATTTAATTACTTAGTGACATTGATAAAAAGACAAGCCTTCATAAAAATAACATAGAAAGCTTTAGAAGAGTTTCAGAGATTGTAGAATCTATCTTTCAGTAAAAAGGTTTTTCAGAGCTAAGTTAGTTGCTGAATCGGAGTGATGTTCTAGCCTGTGCAGTGCCACATTATCTTCAAGTTACCCAAACCAGTAAGCTGGCCTATCAGGATGGCACACTACAGGGCAATGTACCTTTAGTCGTAGACACTTGAAAAAACTGAAACTATCATGTTCTGAAATATGTCCATTAACTTTGTTGTAGTCCTTTGCTATAGTAATCTTTAATCTAATCTATTCTTTATATCTGCAAGTGAAAATATTGAAAAGGTTTTTGCATTCGGGTGGGAAACATTTAAAAGCTAAAATAGAACAACTTGCTTACTCAAATAGCATTACATAGCAAAAAGTCTGTTAACAAAGATCCCTAATTTGACTTCTACCTGTGATTTCACAAACTAAGTCAGGCTAGACTTAGACAGCAGTAGCATGAAGTCAGTGCAACCCACACCTTTGCCAAACCAGTTGAAATAAAAGATTTGCCATGAAGTCCTTTAAATGGTCCTTTAAAGAGGTGTCATTAACAGATAACATGTCCTCACTGTTACTGTATCAAATGCTCAACAAAGGAAAAACAAATTTGCTCTCTCCTCCTTGTGGATAAGGTACAAAACTGAGGCCCTAGTTAAAAATGAGGATTCCTTAAAAGTAAGAGAATTATCCATACTGCTGCAAGGCAAAACGATTTTGGATAATTACAGCCAGCCTACACAGCTGGCTCTTCAGGTTCTGGACAGATACTGCAGCCTGCTCACCACCTCCAGGACACCAGCAGGCACGTAAGGACAGTTGCTGCAGCAGCAGCAGCTGGTGTCCCTGCCCCAGCTGTACACCCTGGGAGGCGAGGGGCTGTGCAGCACAGCAGGCATCCCCGACCACACTGCTCCCCAGATCACTGTGCACACTCTGTTGGACGTTTTGATCATAGTCAATATAGAGCTATAGAAAACCAGGACAAATCTGGGAGGTCAGTACTGCAGGAGAAGCTGAAATGGCATCTCATCTTACCTCGACAGTGAAGAGCTCAGATGTCACAAACGTGCGTTCTTGTTGAATGTCCAAAACTCTAGATCAAATAAGGGATAAATTAGAGATCATGACAATCCTTTGTTATTGTTAAATACTTTTTGTAACTGTTTGTACAGAAGCTATCTTTGTTGCTTTCTGTATCAGACATGTACTCTGTGCTGCAAAGGTTCTTTCACATTGTAAGAAAATGTAAGGAAATACAAGTTTTTCCAAGACAAAACAAGAAAAACCCATTTGATTAACTAATACTTGCCTTCAGAGAACATTTGGAAACATGTCCAAATCTTTAATAATCTTTATGCTATTCTGTGATAATATTTCCCTACTGTTAGTCTGATTTACCTGGCTTCTTCCCGAGCCAAAATCTCCAGTAGCTTAGAAATGTGTCCTGGGCAGTCAGCAAGCACAAGGGAAAACCTGCACACTCTGTTATCGAGTGTCAGTGCCCGAGCTATGCACTGCTGCAGCAAATGTAGCTCCAAGTTTCCACTGCATATAACAATTGCCACTCTGAAAACAGAGAGAAAAATAGAACTTTTTAGTAGCACTTTCCTGTGCACAGGAACCCAAAATCACAGACACTGTATTAAATGTCAGCTTAAGATTTGCTAGGACCACCCTCCAATAAATATGTATTACAAGTATCTCCTGGCTAGAGGCTGGCTGCATTAGTTGGCCCGAAATTTTGTTTTCATTTCCTGGAGATTTTCATTTTGTTAGAGATATTTAGCTAGAGAATTTTATTTCTGTTTCAAATTTTAAATATGTGACATAATTTTTCCCTGGAAGTTCTGATTCTCAGCCTCTTAATGGTTAAATAATATGTATGTTCAAGGCTTTCTGTAACCATTAATTAAATCCATCTCAGCCCTGTAAAATGAGCACAGAAATGAAGAGCAAATGAAGAGCCACATGGCTAGTCTGTGATAATATATCCCTGCAGGGCCAAACCCAATGCTTTGCATTATCCTTTTATGTTAGCTGTACTGAATTGAAACTTACTGCTGCTCTGTAGGTACTCTCTCAGCCTCTTCTAAAGAATTGCCTGAGCAGTATTTTAGCATACAATGCTGTCCACTGGAAATTTTATTTTGTCTTGAGTGCATGTATGTTGAAACACATTCTAGGCTATTTCCTGACCCCAGGCTCAATCTGCTTAAGTACTGAATACTCCACTCCAGATGCAAGAAGGCACTTATCCACACATGTAATGCTAAGCACAAGGGTAATCCCATCGACTGTCTGGGCAGGACTACTTGGGCCAGGGAGGTAGGTGTCACCAACTGACTGCAGAAGACAGCCTAGCTCCTGCTGCACCACAGAGGGGGCTGATTTCCACAGGCAGAATGAGAGAAGACAAGAAGCTGACAAGAGCAGGATGCCATCCTGGCAGAGGTGACTATGCCTGGTGGAGCTGTAAGTGTCTTCCCTCCAAACATTTGAGAATAGAGGGAAATGACAAGATTTGTCTGGTCTCTCCAGGCTGACATTTGTCTTGCCCACCATGGTCTTCGCATCTGTGAGTGGTCTCTTCATCCTGAAGCAGACTTCACAGATAGGCCCATTGACAGTTCAGGGGCAGAAACTGCCTTGTCACTCATGAAACAGGTAGCTTCTCTCCTCTCTGTTTCCTGGGACCAAGGCACTCAACCCCATGCTTTAGCCACTGCTCTATTTGCAGCAGCTGCCATACCTTTTACCCTTCAACTCAGGCAGCTTCCCTGCAACAAGTGCTGCAAGTCCAATAGCCCCTTCTGCATCAACCGTGGCTCGCTCATACTCCAGCAACCTCAGCATTGAAATGAGGATGTCCTCCTCCCTGCAGGCAAGAGAGTTACATCAAAACAAAAGAGCTACCAAAAGCAGAAAACAATTATTTATGTATAAAGGGATTCCTTCCGTCCTCCTGGGACAACTCCAAAGTGGTTTTACAGCAAGCTGTGCTGGTGTGGGGGAATGTGCATCTGAGTCTTGTTATTAACTGAAAGACAGGTTGGCATTTTTTACCAGAGCCACAGTCCTAGCAAAATCCTAGTGGCAAATACATTCTGACAATTTGGGCTTTCAGAGAAGATTTAGAAGAGTGTTGCCAAAAGCTGTCTTCAAGTGTTGCAGACACAAGAAGGGAAATTTTTGCATAATCACCAGGTAATAGTAGCAGGTGAAGTTTTTGCCAAAGTGGTCAGATACATGGGATTGGGTTCAACACCTTCAGTGCCCCTCTTGGAAGGAAAGGCACCCTGTCACCACCATGCCCTTACAGTCTGTGCATTATGGCAGGTCCTCACAACCTGCTCTCCACTGCACATGAAGAACAACCACACCCTGGTGCTACAGCACATTTTCCATACACAGCAACGTTCATCCAGTGTTATCCATTTCACTGCTTTTCTTCACCTACCTCACAGCAACAACTTTATCCACCAGTTTCCCAGTCAGCTGCAAAGAATTGCTGCCAAAACAAAGTCCACTCACATCTGCAGATTTCAAGAGACAAAAAATATCAATATGGCTGCTCTAGACAAGGTCAACATTTTTAGAGTTTTGTGATTGTTTTGTGCCCTTAATGAGTGCAGCACATTGCTGTTATATGATCTTAAGTAGCTTGATTTTTCATGTGACAAAAATGCATTTGGTAATGAAAGACTAAACCTCCCAGGAAGATTTTTGCAATTATGGACCCCTTTAAGAAAACTGGGAATCTTCACTGGCACAGTCACACTGTGAGAGTGATCCTGCAGCCCAGTGGCTCCTCACTGTACAATGAGCCAGCGTGGCACATGGTTTGTTAGCTGCAGCAGGACAGTTACCAAAAGAGCAGACAGGCAGAGCTTACTGAGAAACTTAAGAAGTTGTTTGTTTAAAAAACTCCCGTTTAATCAAAAGCTTCCAGAGATTTAAACACCAGTTAAACAGGATATTCTTAAATTGCTTAACAGCTGAGGTTTTGTTAACTAATTATAGGAGAACAACTGCATGATTTATAAATGCTGTTGCTCTAAGAACAATTTTGTGAGTAAACATCTGAGCACTGCATTTTCTTGCCTTTTAACAAATTCATCTTTTACACAAGAGTTTCCCATTAACTTCACTGGTTAAGATGCTGCTTGTGAGCACAATAGTCAGATAAACACTCTCATATTTCTACATATTCACTTGAACATTTCACAGGTATTGGAAATGGTATTGCACCCCAGGATGGTGATTGTGAAAAGGCTTTAGAAGTGGCTTATACGGCATTAATTAAATTCTGACTCTTCTGAGGTTTAATTTGAAGCGTGTTTGGACTGAATTCATGAGGGATGAATATGGTTGGAGAAAAAAATAATTCCTCTTCTTACCTCCATAAAAGTGATGATTGCTGCAAGCCTGATCTTCTGTTGGGTGGCCAGCCTTTAAGGATTGTTGCAATACAGGGAAACTTTCAGATTCAACCCCCTGGGGAAGAAGGGTTGTCAAGTTTTATTGAGCCAGGTATTATAGAAGTCACCACCAAAATGAACACCAAAAAAGCTACACAAAGTTTCCTTAATTGATTTCAAATTGAAGAATAACTGTGCTATCATTGAATTTATCCTGTGGCTTATCCAGGGACAAACTTTTCCAGTAAAAAATTACTTCAAAACACAGAACTGGATTGAATTAATCTTGGAAGAATCTTCCCACATTTTTATCTTAAATCCAGGCAAGAAGCCAAGGGACAGGAGGCTTCCCAGGCTCACAGTAGCTCTTCTTCTTGGTAAAGCCCAGGGACACAGATAGTCCTAGTCCTCAGCATATGCAGTCTCTACCAGCGTATCACTAGATAGCAATGCCTTTTGAAAAGATCAGTGGGCAACCCTGTCAAAACACAGCACTTTACGGGTGAAAGGAAACTTACAATTACAGAAATATGTGGGTCGAGGTGTTTGAGTGCAGCAGCTGACCCTGCCAGCAAGCCACAGTGGCCTCCTGCAGGGAAAATCACCGCGTCCAGCTTTGGCACCTGCTCGTACACCTCCAGCCCCACGGTCCCCAGGCCTGACAGGTAGACAGCACTGTCCTCCCTGCAGGAAGAAAGGGCACAGCTCAGCAGGGCTCTCACCACAATAGTTCAATCTACTACTTTGCAGACACCATTCAGCAGAGAAAAGTATACTCGAGAGGAAAACACCAGCACGACGGTGAGACAAGACACTGTCATCAGAAAGACCAGTGTGCACAGTGTGAAGCGTGCTGTTACCTACTGGGAGAAAGCTTGGGCCACTGACAAACCCACATTGCCTCCAGGAGGAAGAGCATGTGCCTCTGTTGTTACCAGTATCTGCTGTTTACAGAGCTGGTAAATCAGAAGTCATGTTTCCATTGCCATCACTTCCTTCGGCTTTATAAATGTGAAATGCAGCAGACCAAACTAAAAGCAAAATCTCCTTCTCTGTATTTGTAATTGGAATTTAGTGTTTGTGACAAATGGGAATTTTCATTAAATATAAGCACTGTGTTCAACCTCACAAATACCAAACAGATTGCTACAGAGTTAAGTCCACAATCCAGGGAAAATATCTGATAACTTTACATTACTCTGAAAGACTCTGGGAGGGTAAGAGAAGCATTTAGTTGTGCCAAAATACTCACTGGTAAAACGCTTCTAGGCAAAGGTGATTTAATGAGCAGAAGAGGGACAAACAGAGTCAAAAGTCTGCAAAAAAGTCCACTGCACAGTCACACAATCACTTGGATCTGTTTCTAAAATCTGTTTTGCATTTTATTTACATGTTAGCAATGATGTAAATGTGGTATGATATATGAATGAAAAATATGAAACCTCTGTATGTTCTGCTTTTTCTGCCAAATGGATATCAAAACAGAATTATAGATCAAATTACTTCTCTTGATTTACTTGACCCAGGAGGTCTGGGTACTGGGAAGCTATGCTTTTATTTTCTTAGACATGCACAGAGAGGGTCAGCAGAGGAGCACAGAATGCCTGCAAGGTGGAAACCAAGGCCCTCTTGAGAAGTTACCTCACATATAGCAAAACACAGCAGATTCCTCTGGGCAAGAGTACATAACCAGACAAGAAAGGATGGGAGCCATGAACTTTCAGTCCTGTAGCACAGCTAAAGGCAATGGCAAGAAATCATAATGGGATAAATAACCAGCGCTTGAATTCATTGTCTTTATCAAGATACTGAAGAGCCTCTCTCTTCCTTCTTAAATGTGACAAAAGATGTGACTGGTCTCCTGAACAATTCTTCTAGAGCCTTATTCACAAATAAGATTCAGAACTGAGTTGTGGAGCTACCCTTGCCATAGTTGCATGGGAAACCAGGGGGACCTGCAAAAATGAATGAGGAGCTAGGATAAGCAATTTACAAGTTAAGCTTCTCTAACAACAGCAAATTCTGTCTGAAGAAGACTGCTCTGGGTATGAAGACTTATTAGCAGTTTGAACGAATGTTTCAGATAATCATGCTCTGCTTGTTGACATCTAGGTGTGTGTAATTCAATCTGTAGCACTCTTACCTCTCTGATTCACAAATCAATCTTTCTCACATCATGACAGAGGTAGGTGTTACTTACTGGATTCTTCACATGGCGCTTATAATGAGGTCCTGAACATCTACAGTTATTAAAAATCCTATATTACCTAAGCAGCAATTACACAGATTTCATTATTGAATTCCAAAGTGAAAAATCACATTTCCTTTCTGGCATTTCACAGGAAGTTGTAGTCATATTAAAAGTTTCCTTCCTCTAATTGAACTCTTGCATGATCATTTTCGTAACACGGCATTTTAATTGCACTCAAGAATTGAGAAGAACTGACACACCTAACTCACACGACATGACCTGTGCAGGTAAAACCAAGGACAGTCATGTAATGTTTACTTTGGGAAGGAAAGAATGAATTGTTGGTTAAGGAGATCCAGAGACCAATTTACTGGGGGTTTCATGCAAGCTAGAATTCAAGTGAAATAATTTCAGAAGCTCCATTCTAAAGCACAAGAGATCCACTGATGTTTTACATTCAGGTTTGGCGAGTGATGATGAAAATGTGTCAGACACATATTGGAGAATAGCTACCCATATATCCGTGCATCTCTTTGAAAAAGCTCTCCCAGTCTACACCTAACAAAATATACTTCAGGCATCCCATTATAAAAAAGCTTACAATTGTAGTGGGGCTTTCTTTTTTTTTTCTCTCCAGAGTGTGAAAAATGTAATCTCTGAGGTTTTAATTAAACATACTAAGGCATTTAATAACTGCTTCTTGTAACTTAAAACCTGAATTAAATCAGAGAGTTTTGATATTATTAATGGCAACATGCACTTTCAGAGTTCTTCAGTGCTGGATGCTGAAGTCCTTCACATGCATTGTCCCTGGAGCTTCATGAACCTGGAGAATATTTGCCTTGTGTAACTGAAATAATTATTTGGGGAGAAGGGGAAGATTAAATATGAAATGACAAGAAATTAATATAGTACTTATGTGCAAACATGGTAGCCAATGCAACTCAGCTGGGAGGCAACACATCAATTGAAATATGGCTGACAGAAATTTGGAGATCATGAGATTATGGAAAACTGGTTTTCAAGAAGAGTCTAAATTGGTTTGAAATTCATCGGGATCTAGGGCACCTCATTCCCTTTGGTTTCTCTATAAGTCTCAGTCTGGGACAAGGTTGTGTCCATGGTGACAGACAAGGCACACCAGCCAGCCCTGAGGGTCACTTGCCCTCAGCAGAGCTAATGGTGCAGTCGAAGAGCACAGTTTTTAATATTGCTTTCCCAGTAAACCATCTGGGAATGAAGTGAGGACTTTCTCCATTCACTCATTCTGGGATCCTCTTCCAAGCAAGGTTACTCGTTATTATTATATTCAATTTCCAGGAGCCAAGGGGGAACAAGCACCCACGGAAGTAGGTGCCATTCAAACATGAAGTGATGGATAAAGTCTGCACAGAGGTGGCAATGGGGAGGGATAACAACAATCCAGCTCAGTGTATAAGAGGGACTGCCACCTACCTATTGCTAATGATTCACCCCTCCACGCTTTTGGAAATCTTACTTTAAAAAAGGTAAGGAAAAGAAAGGGAAGAGAAAGGAAAGGCAGCAGAGACTAAAAAAAGGGGCTCAGTTCTAAATATTTTTTCCTGCCTTATTTTATTCTAATATTGTTTTTGTTAGATCTGGCTTGTTCAATGACCTCAAATAGTCCCAACTTAAATTTATACTTACCCTTAGCTACTTTAAATGTATGTGTGAAGTAGCCTCTTTAATGATCTTTTTTCAAGGCAGAATTGCAGATTTGTCACTCACAGCAGACATGAACATTTTACAGCATTAACCTTCTCTTGCTTTACACTGGCACTGAAGTCTTTGTATTTAAGGAGGTTTTGGTATTTGTTTTTTTTGGTTTTTTTTTTCTTTTACCCACCTTACTCCAAACAGAGAAACCAAAAATCAATGATATTCATAATGCTTTCTGACAGGGTTCATAAAGGGTTAACAGATATCCATCATCACACTAGTCCATATAATTCCTAATCAAGAAGAAGTTCGCTTAATTTGGAGCAAGTGTGTTTCATTTTGATTTCCAGGAAGTTCGCCTAATTTGGAGCAAGTGTGTTTCATTTTGATTTTCATCCCCAAAAGATTCATGATTTGTGCCTGGGAATATCTAACTGTCCAATACTCCAGGTAATGGGGACATTCTGATGACCTGCAACCAAATTTTAATTAAGTTAATTGTTTTTTCAGAGCTACTCAAGTATCTACACTTCCTAATCAGCCTGACTTTCCACTTACTCTTCAAGGTAGAGGTAACCATTCTCCTGCGCCAACCTCCTTGCGTGCATCTGGGAATCCTTGGCAGTGGTGCCATAGGATATGACCATGGCACCGTACTCACGGCACATCTTCACTCTGGCTGGGGACGTGCTGGTTGACATGATGACAAACACTGGGACACGGAGCCCTGAGGCGTGGTAAGCAACAGCCATGGAGAAGTTACTGTCCGAAGCAACAATCACCCCTTTTCTTTGCTGATCCTAAAAAACAGGGTTGCTTATTGCACATTATATGGTGTCACAAAGGTGTCCCCTATGATCCTGGATCATTCCAATGGTTTGATGTCCCCCTTTTCTTCCACTAGCTGGTCACATATCATATTATGATACAGTACATGCGCATCTGGTGTGATCTCAAGTCTTAAGCACAGAACCGAGACAGCACAAGATCTCTCCCTGTTCCTGCACCCCTCTGGGTTCACTTCTTGATTAACTGCAAAGCCAGCTGATCCCAGAACAGCCAGTATCAGGTGTCTCTTCCCTGCCTGTGTGAACTTATTTAATTTCAGGTTTGCCTTTAATAGAAGGATTTATTCATATTATTACAAAAGTGCAGGAATAACGACTGTTCCTTGGGATGCTGTATCATGCCTGTTACATTTACTGCAGAGACTCAATAACCTTCTATTACAAATGATAAATAGGCTGTTTATGTAATGATACTGAAATTCATTACAAAACCAATTGGTGATTTAGATCCTTCTTACCACCCATTGTAACTCAATTTCATCATAACTTCAAGTGTGGTGGTTTTAACATGTCAGAAACATAATGCGCATAGAAACGCTGCCATCTAAATGTCACAGAAAAATGCTGATGTTAATATTTTGCAAGCTTTTCTTTAAAATATTTTAAAGCATTTCACCAGCAGATCAGCCAAGCATAATAAAGAAGTAAATTATTTTACATTCATATACTTCCAGATCTATCTCTGTTGTTCAGCACAATGGCTCAAAAGGCAAGAATCACTGCAAATCCATGGACATAACAGGTAAAATTATCTTTAATTCTGCTTCATTTTTGTGAAGCAGAAATGCACTATTTCTTTTTGAATATTTTGTTATACCTGAGGCAATGATGTCAGAAGGTAAAGTACTCCTCGTTCCTTCACAGACCCCGTGTACTGGAGGAACTCTTTCTTTAGGTAGATATCCATTCCATACTGCTTGGATAACCTAGAATACTGGAGTATAGAAATATTATTATGGGAATGTACCTAAAAAGAAGAAAAATCTTCCACACTCCATCAGCTCCCTGGTAAGGAATGCATTCAACTGCTGTATGAGCCCCAAAAAGTAAATTTCATAGTCTGCTTCTTTTAAAACACATGATATGTTGTTACCTTGCAGATTCTTCTGGATTATGGAAGTAATTTTTAAACTTGCAGCAGTGAAATATGTTCCCCATGCCATTATGAATTCTGAAAACAGCACTTGTTTTGGTTTTACTATTAAAATACAGATATTAAAATAAGTATTTTCCATTATTTATAAAAATCTCATATGGTCTGATACTTCAGCACTTGACAGAAGTGGATATTGAATACCCAAAAAATAATCTCCCAACAGATACAAAAAAAGAAAATTCCTCCTCAAGTGCCATTATGACTTGACTATGGATTCTGCCACTGATTCACTAATGAATATTGTCTATTTTGCACCCTAAGGCCAGTATGACATTAGTAAAGACATTTCTTAGTGAAAGAAAAATGGAAATAATAAAAAAAATTAATTAATTCCCAGAATTGCAAGTGTAACAGCAGGTGTTTGAAAATGTGCAGTTTGGAACAGAAAGGATCCCTGAGCTGAGAGGAATTAGCAAGGAGAGCACATGTGATGCAATGTCCAAGCACATCATTTTCTTCTTTTTTTTTTTTTTTTTTTAATGGCAAACCTCTACCATTTTTTACAATAGGACACTCACACCATGCACCGCCTTCTTATTTCCTATTGCCATATTACCTAAACCATGAGTTTTAAACAAGAGAGCTTATGAAATGGAGCTGCAAGAATCCTGTGGGTCCCCATTCCCTGGGCTTCACTGCGTCTCTGTTCCGTAATCAGCTTTATTTCTTCCATTGCCTACCAAAGCGAATGAGGACCCAGGGACTTAGGGGATCAAGCCCTCGTTTATAATTCAGAATGACAGATTAAAAGACAGCATGACAATATACTTTAAATATTTGTCTCAGGAAGTGTCTGGCGGTGTCATGCACATTGTACATAGTGTACACAGTAATATGTACCGGCCTGTTTTTCAGACTGAGCCTTTTGAAGTGAATTTAAACTAAATATATCTAAAGCAGGTACTTGCTTTAAGGTATACAATTAAACTTAATATTTCAAATTGATGCTTCAAGGCTTTTTAGTGGATTTACAAGCATATGTTAAATTCCTCACCCATAGGT
The DNA here is from genome assembly GCF_000747805.2 of Chaetura pelagica. Classification (NCBI taxonomy): domain Eukaryota; kingdom Metazoa; phylum Chordata; class Aves; order Apodiformes; family Apodidae; genus Chaetura; species Chaetura pelagica. Next base: position 1,527,697 of record NW_009953318.1, read on the forward strand.
GGGGCCAGATTCTCTACTTTGCTTCTGAAAATCCTGCAATAGCAGCTACCACTTGTGGCTCCTTTGCAAATCTGGCTGCAGAATTTAAAAAATGGAAAGTGCTTAGTACACTAATAGGATAATAGCTCCTATCCTAACCAACCTAATCTATGGATAATGGCTATCCAAAACAGAACAAGAACACTAGACAAGAAATACTACTTCACTGGTACTTCCCATGCAGTACTAGTTTTATAATTTTTGGGTTTTAAGAGAATCTTGGATTCTAGAGTGAACAATGAGAAAGAGCATTAAAGGAGATCAATCCTGTGACTTTACAAAGTTGCTGACTCTCCTACATTTAAAAAATACTAAGTCACTCTTTACCACAGGAGTGGTGTATTCAGGCTATTATTATTACGCCTTAAGTTTGACACTCAATATTTTAATTGTTTAGGTTATTCTTTTCTTCTTCCTTTAACCGAGGCTTTTTTTTTTTTTCATGTAGCCTAAATATAGAAACCACCTCTCACAAAGGAGGTGTCAGTGCTATTTTCAGCTGTACTGACCTGTTGTGTGACCTTGTAAGACTCTTTGAACCAGCCTGTCAGTTTTCCCTTTTGTCACCATGTTCTAATCAACAGAGCACAGATAGGTTGTCTTATGTACAACACACACCACAAAGCTAACACAAAACAAACCTTCAGGAGCCTACATCAGTAACTGAACCAAGTGCTCAATTTAATGCCAATTCTTTGTTTTCTTATAATCGCTACCTCTATAATGTCTGTTACTATCATTCATGATTCATATCTCAGCTCCAGTCAAACTCCATCCATGGTCTTAACTGCAGATGAGGAATCACCCTGTAAAATATTTCTCCAGTCAATTAACTGAATGTGTTATAGTCATACTTGTTTTAAAAATCCAAACAAGTTCCCCTAAAAGGGGCCCTTACCTCTCTGTGAGGAGTTAAAGATTATCTGTGATTTTCTTGATACCCCTTTAAATGAAAGTACACTCTACTTTCAATACTTTCCTTCTGAATCAGTGCATGAAACAAATACCAATGACTTCTGCAGGAATATTATTCTGTAGGTTGGTTAATTTTCAGGGTGGGAGACACACTTTGGAACAAATAGATGGTTCAGAGGATGGGACCAAGGTGGACTTCACTAATTTTCAGCTGTTGGTCTGATCCATCAGAGCCGACAATGTGAAGGTCCTTCAATGACCCACATGGCCAAGGCTCACACAGTCTCACACTGGCAGGAGCACAGAGGCAGTATCCTACAACTGCTTGGCAGAATTGCATGATGCCACAATCTGTGGGAAGGAATGATCCAGTCTATCAAAGGGTACAGAGCTAGCTAGTTCTGCTGTCCAAATTAAGCCATGACACTTTCTCTCTCCTTTGTCCATAGATCTTTGTAGGGCAAGATTAAACCCATCTAACAAGTACGACCAGAGCTGTCAAATACAGAAGTGCAGTGCTCACTACTTGCAATATTAGTTGCAAATCTTCTCTTCCTGGGACAGTTCTTCCACAAAAGCAGAAGACTGACACTCCTGCCTAGAGCACTGTCTGTGCTCTCACACAACAGTCTGGGAGTTTTGGAGACAAAACAATATGATGTGCAGGGTTGGTACACTCTCCCTGTTCATCCAGGCCCTGCCACCCTGACCACACATGCAGCACATGTGTTTGCTCACCCTCCCCACTGCCTTCCCAAGCAAGCCAACTTTTCCATTCTGAAAGGAAATCCAGGTGCATCTGCCAGGATGGTTAACTCCCGAGTCACACTGAACAGGTAGTATATGAATGCCAAACATTTCAGTTTTACTCCCTGCACTCCAGCCAACAGTACCCTGAAAGGTTTTTTGCCACCTTACAGCCTCAAGTGGTCTTGTATCATGCCCTTTGTCATGAAACACATTTCAGTAGTATGCTACAAAAACCACAGCTATCCCAATTTTAGGAACTCTAAGCTAAAAAAAAAACAACCATAACAACGCCGAAAGAAACTATGATGCCTTTGGATCAGCAGGGACCATCTGAGAACCAGAAGAAATGCTGTGCCTTTCAGACCTGACCACTTTGCTCCAGGAACCGTTAACTCCAAGTTGTGGCTCAGACACCAAGGTCCTTTCCCCATGCAGGCCAGAAACACAACGTACAGCCAGTGAAGCTGGCAGAGGGCCCCAGGTCAGCAACAGGGAGTGAACTGGGGCTGCTGCTATGAATTGCCATTTGGCAAAGATGCACTTTTCACCCATTGCAGGGAAAAGAGGAGGTTAGCCACAGGGTGCCTACAGGAGTCTTCATGAAGAGGTCACGACAGTAAAAATACATGAGGAATCATATAGGTTGCCATTGTACTGCTCTGGTGCTTCAGCAGATGCTGGTACATTTATGGGAGTGTCTCAGCCATTTTCATATCTGGGCTGATTGATAGGAGCATATGTTTGTGTGTATATACCTTAGTGTCCTCATTTTGTCAAAGACACATGTGGCATAATCACCTGGTTAAAAAACATATCCAGCCTTGCCAGGTTGGCCAGGCTAGGAAGGAAGATCTGTACTTGCAGCCTGTTCAAATACAAGGGCTGGTTCCAAACCAGACCCTCCCATAAGACAGCTCTGCAAAACACCAATACTCTGCCATCTCCAACTTGGGCTCCTCATTGCAAGAGTTTTTCACCAGGAGCATAACACCACAGTGCATTAAGTCTATGCCTAACAAGGTTTGTCCTTTGTGTACAGGTTACTGCAGTCTCTGAACATTTAGGTTAGTTGAAAAAGGTAAGAAGAAAATTATTATTGACAATTAACAACTAATAGGAATATGAGTCATCTTGCACAGATCTACCTGCTGCAACTCACATATTCTTGCTGCATTTCTGATCAACCTTTATACAGTCAAAAAAAGAAACACTGAGTGAATACAGAACGAAAAAGTCTCCTTACCATGCACGGGGTTTTCTGAACACCACATTGGATTTTAAAAGCTGCTGCACTAATATCTTCAAATTGAATCAGCTTGTTACAGCTTGACAGGCTGGTCCTACTGCTTGACTGAGGGACGTGGGAAAGGGCATCTCTAGGTAACTCCTCGTTACGACTCACTACCTTCATTTCCCAGGTCTTCACCTCCCCGTTCAGGTAATCCTCCTCACCAAAATCTTTCAGTCTCTCGGGATTGATAGAGGGTGGCTTCTGCACGATGAGGCCATTTCTTATGGGCCCACCCTCACAACAGTGAAGATCACAAAGTGCTGGGGCATCTTGTTTCTTTATTTTGTTGTCATCTCTAAAAACAAATAAAACAAACTTGTTACAAAAGTTTGGATTATTAAAGGCTTGACATTTAGCATTTAAGAAGAAAGCACATCTCAGCTGCTCTTTGCAAGCCTCAAATAGGCAGACTTAATTATTACCCATCTTGCACGTGGATTGAAAGCCACTGCAACCAGACAGTTTTTAGAAAAGCCACAGATAACCTGACATGTGGACAAGCTGGGAAACTGTCATAACCAAGAAAATAAGATATAATATGTGCTGCCTGGGCAGCCAAACCTCCCTCAGTTTTCAGAACTCAACTGACAGTGATCACAGTTAATCGCTTCCAGAAATTTTGGAATAACTGGAATTGTATTTGCTGTATGCAAGTCCATGTTTTTCAAAAAAGATGAATAGCTGCTGCAAACCATTTCCTTATACTATTAAAAGCAGTAACAATTGTCATTATATTGTACACAAGAGGTCTGCCCCTCTGCTTTTGCATACTTGCAGAATGTACCCCTGACAGTCATCAGCTGCTTTGTCACAGGAAGGCAATTATTTTGATAAGGGGTAACAATTATAGCCAACTACAGAGCTAAAGACCTAGATCTCCTGATCTGTGAGTTAGCGCTTCATAGATAAAAACATCTGTACATAAGATGACAACATCATGCCACACAAACCTCCTTCCCCCAGAAACTTTGGAGAGACAACACTTTGCTACAAAAATTTGATGGTATTCCTACCTTAGACTGTCTTACTCTATGGTCCACACTGTTCAGGCGTTCACAAGGGATAATATACTACACAGGAGGATTTTGCAGCCCTACTGACAAATAAAACAAAACTTCTAGTAATTCTTAAAATCTGGAGAGTAACGTGGGGGAAAAGAATCATTAAGCAAAAGGGATAGTAATTTGGAAAAGAGCTGAAACCACCCCCAGCCTGTGGCTATGATTACACAGATGGTAAAAGCCCCTTTACATGAAGGACTCAATATTAATGTATTCAGAGAAAAGGGTATTCAAATAAATACACACATTAGATTATTTATATTAAATGTTTTCACAAAGTAATGTGGATTTAAGTTACACAGTTATTCATCAGCAGGGCTGGCTAAAGCAAATGTCACCCTAGTTTTACAGCAGCAATCACCACCGTAATAAGCTTTGTAATCATTTCCAAAAAGAACTTTAAAATATTTAGAAACAGCTGCTTTTGGCTGTGTCATAATTTTTTGGTGGTCCCATAATCTATGCCAGTTGCTCTGCTTCCTATTACACTTCCAACTGTTCCACTGAGGACTTCACATAACAGTAGGGACAGCATAAAAGGTTTTGTTACTTGAATCAAGTGATATACCAGTAGCACCAGTCATTCCGTATATCCTCACAGGAGACAAAGAAGGACAGATTTTGTAGCAAGAGCTTCTCTCTCCAAAATGAATGAGTTCAACACTGTTTTTCTAAGATAAATACAGTACTTACATGTTCGTAACTTGTTTATGTTGCCACTTGTGATTTACAATATTTTCCAAATAGCACATCTTCAAGTTGATACACCCAAACACCAAGCACTCTCTTTTCACATTAAATGGCTTATCAAGAACCTCTATTCCATAATTTTCTTCATTTCTGCTCTTCTGGGCTTAGAGGGTTGCAACACTTAACAAAGATGTTAAGCTTCAAGTATTAACTCTCATGCATATTAGTTAGATTAATGCAAAGGTGAGAAACAGATCAGATTGGCTTCCCATGAACTTGTTTTGGCACAGCCCATGGTTCTGGGAACCAAATAGGTCTGTTGCATAAACAACAGCTATCATCATCTAAGAGTATACATCTCTGTTAGGAGTTTGTTCCCTACTCCCAAGCCCATCCCCATTCCCCAACCCTTAAAAATCCCAACAGTGAACACATCTTCCATATCACAGTAGCCCATAACCACCCTAACTACTCTGAAAAGAGAATAATAAGAGTTTATCTCTAAATGCATTATCTAAAATGCTTAGAAAGCATTAGGAATGTATTATACTTCTTACATTGGCAGAGGGTTAAAAGAGTATGTATAAGGTAAAATAATACACAGTTAGAAAAAAAGACTTGGGATTTTTCTGAGTAATTTTTTTTTTTTAACTGACTGGCATTTGAAACAAAAGATAAGCTCACAGTTTTTCATTGCATCTATTGCAATCAGCTACAAAACCCCATAACAATACCAGCAAAAAATGACCACAAAATGTCTATTGATGCACCAGGATTGTGCTAGAAGGTACAAATTACAGGGCAACACCCCACCACACTTGAGTCATTAAATATTTTCTTCTCTGCAAATTGAAAACAAAAATGGGATACGGCTTTTTGGCCCTACTCTTGGAATTTTTTATTTTTTTGTTTGTTTGTTTGTGGGGGGGTTTGTTTGGTTTTTGGAATTTTATTTTTTTTTGGTAGAACAAGGGAGGGAAGTAAATAAAATGCTCAGTCCTTGATCTGCAGCACTGCTCTCATGAACAGTGATTATTTGCTCAGGACCGTAATGGAGACAACACTTTATGACCATTGGAAAAAAAGAAGTCAAACAGATGTAAAATGTAAAGGCTCTTCAACCTTGAGATAGGTTCAAAGTACATCTTAAATATTACTATCTCAATGTTTAATATTAAAATTATCATCCATTTGCATCTGAAAGATCAGCAACCTCATAACCAAAGAAATATCATACTACTGTATATGCATTGTGTATATTTATTTCAAATGAATTTTTACTCTCCTTCCACATATATATTTTTATTTTGCATTAGTGAATGACTTTTTTCACTACTGAACCCACCTGAGTGTGCCACAGACCCACTGAGAGCTCTCAAACTCCCAAGGTAAACAGGGGGTTTAGGTTTGGCAAGTCATCACAAAGAGGAAACTAATAGCCCTGTTGGGTCAGATCCATTTCTCTCCTCAAACAGGGTCTGTATGCTTGGCACATACCACCTCAGTATGAATTTCTGATGCAGAAACAGTCAAAGCAGGCAGCAAATCATGCAAGTGCTTGGAAGAAGACATCATGTGACTTCTCATGCACAGTAACAAAGTATGGCCCCTTTCTAATGATCATGCCCACCAGATGAAAATCTGAGCCAATATAAATGCAAACCCCAGCATCATAAAACATTACTCCTTTCACATGAATCACTTTTCTTTTTTTGGAGTTTTTCTCAGAAAGTTTTCATATAAAAGTCTTTTTATTTCCAACCATAAAACAAATATCCAGCTGGCAGGCTTTGTTACGTGGTTATAAATTATAACATTTTACCTTTAAAATGATTAGTAAAAGCAAACATGAAAATACAGTTTATAAACCTACTTTTTCAAGAAGAGCTGCTCAGCATAACTGCAAGAAATAACAGAGAAGATCTGTATGCAGACATTCCATGAATAATTAAAGAACTGGAAAAAATACAATTTGTTTAAGCAGATAGCTTTACACAGTTCGAAGTCTTAAAGCCAATGCAAAGAGTGTGTGCTGAAATGTACTCTTAGAAGGATAAAAAGCAACAACTTGAAATGAATAATTTCTCTGTTTCCAATTTGTTTTTTGAATATAATAGTAATTTTTATCAAGTTGAACAGCACTGGGGAAAGTTTGGGCAAGTTCAGAAAAATAGTAACATAGCAATAAATTAATGAATCCAGCAAAACTAATTTTAGGAAGATAAAATAGAGGAGTTGTGCATACTATACCTGAAGACCACATTTATTATCTTCTTTACAGTGAAAAGAAATGCCTATGCAGTTGTCCTGCAATGACAGGACAATTACACGCCTCTGTCAGATGGAGCACCTGCAGATCAGCTTTCTCAGGGTCCACATGGCAACAGAACAAACAAATTAAACTGATACACTGGATCTCTTCAGCTTCTAAAACTGAAGAAGTGAAAAATCTATGCAGCCATCGATCTCCAGAAAATAGCCAACTGGAAAGATATTGTCACTGTTTCTCCCAGTATAAATGCTAGGGGTATATCACATGAAAGAGGCAGGTAGAAAATTTGAAAGCATGCTGCTTCATGGGTAGAAATCCAAGTGCCACAGAAGGAAATGAAACCTTGTTACTGTACGACTGAAAACTCAGCATTTCTTTGTCATTTCCACAGCAATTTTTGTTGTCTGCATTCACAACGATACACACTCTCCAGGAAGAGGGACCAACAGAACAGTAAAAGTTCTGCATTTTATTTTAGCATCATTAGAGGTCTATGCCATGACAGGAATTAAAATTTCCATGCCCAACTGGGACTGGTCAGAGGCAGAGTGCAAACTGGCTAGTGTTAAGCCTGAATACCACTTCAAACGATTCCAATGAATTGTGGCTAGCCTGTAATTAACTCATCAACACACATGCATATATACCTATGCACATCTACTTTCTCTCTATATTTCATTCTTTTTTAATGCTTTAGGGGTAAGGGGATCTTAAGCCCATGTTTATATGCTGCCATCACCCTCAGGCTCCCTCAACTCCCTCTTGGAGCACACTTAGCAGCAGACATTGGTAAAGTTTTAGACATGCTTGTCATCTGCTTTCTCTGCTTTCTTTTTCTGCATTTTTATGCCTGTAAGTTGAGAATGCTTATTACAGCAGAAAGTGGCCCCTTTAGAGTCACTTCCACCTCATTCTTTGAAGTGTTGAGCAGAGATGGGTTATGCACTGGGAGAGACGAGGCAGAGGGAAGCAGTCTGCTGCAGGGAGCTGCATGCTCAGTTTATGACTGGGATGTGACTAGGGTTGGGATCTCCTCTCAAAGGAGTGAGAAAAAAGTAGTCCTAGGATATGACACAGAGGGCCCCACCCCTCACCTGAATCCTTCTTTTACCCAGAATCTCCCCATGTCCACTAATCCTTTTTATTCCATGTCTCCAGCCCTGCCTCCTCTGACCCCTCCAGATGCCTTGGCCTTCCACATCCCTCTGATACCCTCCCCATTTGTTGCAGTCTCCTTTCCCAATAGCTCTCAAACATTCCCATTCCACCCCAACTCCTTTTGGCAGCGTGAATCCCCATGGGCTCCCCTCCTTCTGCAGAATCCCTGCTGACCTCACCCATTCCCCTTTACTTTTTTTTAAACTCTCTCAACAAACACACCCAAACGCTGCAATAGCAACAATTCTTAAATATGTTTCAGCAGCTTGTGCGAGCAGGTCTTTATGATACAGAAATGATAAAGAAATTGAGGCTTGCTAAGATATGAATGTCAAGAAGCATCATAAAAGACATTTTCACAGGCAGCAATTCTAAGTGCCTGCACTGTGCAGTGTCTGAGAGTCATCCAGAGGGCTACAGTGAACTCCACCAGGTACAGGGCAGGCACATTCTAAACTTTTCTTGGGCAGTACATTGAAACAGATCAAAGACTATACTGCACTCAAAAACTTTCTTGAATTATCATTATCCACTTTTGTAATAATATGATTGCTCCTAAATCACATAGGAATCAACATCTTCCACTAAACAGAAAGACAAGTAAGTATTAGCTCAATTTTATTGATAGAAACTGGGGCACAGACAGATCGAGTGACTTGCCTAAGACTCCCTCAGGAAGTTCGTAGCAGGACTACTTAGCAGAGTGTCTTAAAGACTAAGGGATCAGGGCTTAGTTACTAGCCTGTATGCCACAGAAGTTAGGGGCTGTATGCACCGTGACTATCCAGTATAGGTAGGTACATAATAACCAAGCTTTGAGATTGAGCAGGCATTTTGAACTCTACACACCATATACAGGTCTGACAAATCTGTGTGATGTTACACCAGCAACAAATGCAAAGAAAGCTCTGGTTCATGCAAGGAAGAACCAAGCTGCATTATCACTTCTGATAAAATATCTCCTTACTTTCAGTAAGTCAGATTTACCAGAGCCTGAGCCTGTATCTGCCTTCATCTGTGGTCATAATCTGTTGACAATCTTCTGTACACACTACTGAAATGTCTTTGCTTACTCCTGGCAATGGCAACTGGGTGTCAGTTACTAAATAGGTAACATGAGAAAAAGTAATCTGAAAACAAGAACTCAAAAGGTCACCACCCCTCTTGGTTACCTCTGCTTCAACACCTTCCAAGTGCTCCTCAAACAGACCCATCCCTCTAAGCAGTTTTTATGGGGCACCCACAGCTGTGACTATCAAAGGATCACTATCAAATGCTGCACAGTCTGGCAGTTAAAACCCTTCAACTAATTAAACTTTTTTCTGCTCTCAGTTAAATGTATTCTGAGTTTAGAGGTTCCCTGGTGATTAACAACTCTCCATAATTCACTTGTAATAAAGAACAAACAGTGAAACTCACACTGGAGGA
>NW_009953318.1:1538384-1589178 GCF_000747805.2 Chaetura pelagica
TCTGTGCTGAAAGGACCAGTTTAAGATTTTCAATAAGCTGCAGAACTTGCTACATCAGGTGTGACTTTAGGCAAACATTTTTTCAGTGCAGAACCAGGGTCTTGTCTTGCCCTTTGGTTTTCCATGGGGGTTTATAAACAGCCTTGAGACCACTGAAACAATTTACGTTTTCAATGTTAGCAACATCTGTGACTACTGGTAAGATGCAGGAAATGAGAATTGCCCCTTGTTTTATACCACATCTGGCAACACCAGGTTATGATCTTGCTAGCAGTGTCCAGATAATAAAACAGGGGAATAAAACCATTGTGGAAGAGTGAGGCTGTGCAAACACAACCATGCCACGTGGGTGCACAACCCCTAGCTGGTGCTATGCAAGGGTACTAAACGTCTCCTAAATTCCCTCTCCACCATCCAACTCTGAAAACAGGATTTCAAGACCACAAACACCATAACAAAGACAACCACAGAACACTTGTAATAACAGGATCTGATGCAGGCTATCCCCAAGATACATTTTCAGCAGTTCATGGGCCTGTCCAGAGTTATTTTTAATACCGTATTCAGGAAGAAATTTAAAAAGTTGAACTCCATGGGCTTAAAGTATTTAAATCTCCACTGCTTCTAATAGATGACTCCAAGAGCAACTCATACCCACAAAGCCCAGGGAGACACCAGAAAACAACAGTATTTTTGATCATTATTTCTTTTTTAGGAAAGCAAAGAAAGGAAAAAGAAAGCATTACCTATACAACACAGCGACTAAATAAACAACGAGGTGAAGCAAAAATCCAACTACGACACCATAAGGAGGCAGGAGGGGTCCAGGGGTTGTCATGTCCGTGGGCCTGGCCCTTGGTGGACCCCGAGGGTTGACCATGACCCCTGAGGGGGAGGAAGGAGTGCTCTAGCTCTAAGTCAGACAGCAATATTCTCCAACCTTTGCCAGAAAGGATCGTAGTCTTCATCTTCCCTGGAGCGGTTCCTGGGACTTCTGTTTTTTAACACCCTGAAGTAGAGTAACTGTGCAGCAAAATTCATTGTAACTCCTGTTGCAAAGAAAGGCTGGGAGACTGCGGGCAGGGGACACACTTGCCTGTGAGAAGTGCCAGCCCTGCAGTGCCTGGGTGGGAAATAGCAGCAATGTGTGGTAAGCAGCTCTCCAGGGCAGGCTGGGGGAGAGGTGGCTGCTGCTATTTAAAGAGATTATTTCACAGGCCAACCTGTCCTTCTCAATTTGAGTCAGGGCCTGGATTATGCTTGGGTGACGCTCTGTTAGCAGGACACTTGAAGCTTTAGTTACTTACTGCGTAGCTGTGGAGCAGGATCTAGGCCTGCTGCAGGGCCCGTGCCTGGACGGCAGGCACTCAGGGAGGCAGCAAGGAGGGGACGGATGCGCTTTGTGGTGGCTGTGTCACCTGCACGGACCCTTTAAGGCAGCACCAAGGGACACAGATCTTTGTGACCGAGGCTCAGAGGAGACAATTACTTTGTTCAGGTCTTCTCTTGGAGGAAGTCCTTGTAGCAGAAAAACAGATATACAGATAGAAAAGATCACCTAAGGAAAAGACTGCAGCAAAAGACATAAAAAAAATCATCTAAATCTGTTCCTCATTGCCCTTAGAGAGCATTATCAAAGGCAGTGCCATCTTTCCAGATGCACTATGGTTGTACAGTGGGGATGGGAGCAGGTGGTCCTTCTGTGGTTCCTCTCCTCTGGAATACAACCCTAGTGGAGTGCAGGCTTCAGGCTGTTTGGAAACAGACCAGGTGTCCCTTTCCAGGTCTCAGTCGTCCCTTAGTACCCTCTGCTTTCTGTTGTTAGTGTATAAAGTCATAACCTCCAAGACAGAGAACAGGCACAACAAAAAATCTATCCCGGGTTGTAACCTAACCCTTCCCACAGAGTACCGTGAGAAATACTGTAAACCGTTTTATATGGGAGAGTCAGAATAAATGATCAAATAGTCTTCTGGGATCTCTAGGAAATGGAACTGTGCTGGTGGAGCCTTCTCTGCACTGGTGTCACAGACAGGTTCAAACTGCCCTGACTTGATCAGTACAGATGAAGCTCCAGATTCAGTTTTTCCTCTGTTTGACCCAAACCACTTTACCCTTCCCTTTCCAGGCAGTGGATGTGCAGGCTGTGGAGGTGGCATGTGCTACACATGGCCACAAGCCAGCAGCATGCTGTTGCCAGAAATGAAGAGACAAAAAAGCAGTTGGCTGCTACCAGCACTTGCAGCTCTAAGTCAGAGTGAAGTTCAGGCCAACTTCACCAGTGCCTTGAAGCACAGAGAGAAGGTGGGTATAGTTATTAGTTTGCTTATAACACAACTGAAGTGCAATGGTGAGCAGGAAAGGGAATTTAAAAGCAGTGAAAATCACAATGCCCAACTTCCACATGACTGGGAGCACAGAGCCATGTGCTTGAGTCTTGACATGAATTCTGCTCCCCACAAAATGGGGCTCTGAGCTGTGATCAGCACTTGCAGACCATGCAAAACCAGTAAAAGGATTTTTGGGACCACTTGGTCAAGCAGTTGGAAACAAATTTACAATGCTGTTTCAGGAGAGAAGTACCTGAGGCACTGAATTGCTATCCTTCTAAAGCACTCCCAAAAAAGTAGCCCACTAGGGAAAAGGAAATTTGGAAATTCCTGCTGTAGATTTACACACATGACAAACATTAATTCAAAGCCCTGACCTAAGTGTGCTGGAAACGCAGACTGTGCAGTGTCTTAGAAAGTACTGCATCACTGGTAATTGCTGGAAATTAACTATGACCATTTTCTGAGCTGCTTATTTTCTTAATGAGAGATAAACAGTTAAACACACTATTATTAGATGTGTCTTCTTTTCATTCTTGTCTGTCAAACTTCATTGTCCTTACAAGCCTCTTACACTGTGTTCACCACTTTACGCATCCACCTTCACTGTCCATGCCCACAGGCTGTGCAGCAGTCCTGCTTCCTCTTTCCAGAGCAATTGGATTTTGCCATCTTTCACAGGCACAGGTTTCTGAGTATCTGTGTGTCTTCTCTAAGACATCTCTGTTGTTACTGGAATCCTTCAAATAACTCGGCTACCTTCATCTGGCAAGTTAATCTGGTCTCCTACATCTTCCTAAGATCCTTCTTCAGGAAATGCTTATTTACTTAATTTAACTAAATCAATTAGTAGTAGGAGGTGGTAGATCTGCTTCTGCTGTCCGAGAACCAGGACTCTCCAGCAGAAGGTAACACCCCCAATAAATGACTTGGGGACAATCTCACCTCAGAATACTTATGCTTGAGATGAACCTAAGTACATATTTTATGCTTTTTGATTTAAGGTTAAATACACTTGAACTAGATTAACCCCTAGACAAACAGCTATGACAAAAGCAGTATGATGGAGCCTACAGCTCCATCCTGATTTCTTTGCCTTTTCAGACATTTTCCAAGCTGAGGACTGTGATTGTTAGAGAGGCATTACACTGCGGATGCAAGCAGTGACAGCCATAGCAGCAGGGTGTCACACAGCCTCCTTCCCACTGCCACCAAGAGCACCTGGCCAGCTGTGGGGAAGGAATCCAACACCTGTTACCTACGGTGCTGTCTACTTCATTTAAAACAAAAGGCACACTGGACATGGTAGACAGCTTATGCATTTGGACTAGATGGTGATAAAGGCTACATCCTATTAGTGATTGTCATTGATAACTCCTTCCTTTGGTGGGGGTTAGGGGGGTGTTGCGGGGGCAGTGAGGATAAGTAATTACATTGCTGGTATGGTCAAGTGAAACCCAACACAACTGCCATGAAACTGTCAAGGACAAGGTGAAGTTACAGGTTTTCCTCAGATCAGATCACATCTCTTTTTAAATCTAGAGTTTCAGACCTCCTCCCAGCTGCTCTTCGGTGGGTCCTAAGGGAAGAAACCCAGCCCCTCAGTGCTGTACAGCCTTCCAGAGGTTTCATTTACATCTTACATACTGCCATCACTCACAATGTTTGTGTTCGTGTAAAGAAATTATTATTTACACATCTGCACAGCTTTAGACATACCCAACTGAGACATCAGTAAAATCAGTCTCTTCCATGGTCACCATATACATCTGAAATGACAGTTATTGAGAAGCGCTTTTTTCCACGCTATCATATAATATAATTTAGATAATGTGTTAAGATAATGAGTCCAAAGAAAACAAAACAAAACAAAAACCCCAAGACTTCAACCAAGGGACAGAATTGAAATTCTGTGCTGCTGTGCTAGCATGTAAGATCGAAGACTAGGACTGGAAAGAAGTGGAAAATCCAAGTCCCAGAATAACAGTTTTACATTAATTAGGCTGTATATGACTGCCTGCTTTACTCCCTCAGTCCCTGGCATGAAAGCCTTTAAAAGATAGCATAATGTGGAAAATAACAACTGGGATTTTTTCTGGAAAATCATCTAAACAAAGTTATGCTCTTTATCTGAAACCTGAGAAATAAAATAGGACCATTTTGCTGTGAAAATGGAAAACAGTGCTTCATTCTCTTGTAACCAGAGAGAACAAAGTTTGGACAGCACTGGGAAAAATAGCTGTTTCCATTGCAAATAAAGACTTCATTGAATTACACGACTTGAAAGATGGTTTTGAAAGGTTAGCCAAGTTTTTCCCCATACTAAATAAAATTAATAACATTTCCAACCCCAGTGAGAACATCATGGGTGGGAAGTGATAGTCTATCCAAAGCAGAGAATTCTTTGCAGAATTTGATCAGTTGCAGAAGGGAAGAGGGTGGAGATAGTCTGCAGTTAAGCCAAGAAAAACAATAGAAGTTTTTCAGAGAGTAGCAACAAAAACCCCCAAAAAGATAATTTAGGATTATGCAATGCATCAATGCAAATGTGGTGGTGAACCACTATAATAATTTAAAAGGATAAATAAATATAGACAACTCAAGAAGAATCAGCATTTAAAAATAGAAATAAGGAACAGATACCAAAGAGCTTCACATTTCCTTGTAATTTAACATACTAATTTAACTTCCATCTCAGTTTCTGCATAAAACAGTATTTATAATGCAGACCAGAGTTTCAGCCGCTACTGCTGCTATTTGTCAGATAGAAAGTGACCTATAATAGTTGCATTGAACACATGCAATGAGTCATCTCTCCGTCTTCCATGTTTTCTATCCTCTCATCTTCTACTTCCTCTTTTCTCAATATTAGTAAAGACCTTAGATAGTCACTGCTGCGAAAGAGAAAATTATCCCTTCATTATTGTGTAGATGCTAATGTTCGTATTTGTTATCTTTAGGGACCTGAGAAAAGACTGATAAGGTAGATTGAAATCAATGAAAACAGATCTAGTGTCCTCAAGGTATATTTTGTAGTGTCTGAGAGAAAGAACGGGCACCAATTCAAAGAACATTAATTGCTGGCATAGGAGACTAGAGGGAAGCTTGGGTGTGTTTTGAGTTAAGTTACTATGTGGGACAGACCGTATCTGCTTATCAGGTAAGTGTTTTGCAGAAAGGGTGAGATATTTCTCAAAAAGCTCTCAAAGAGTAAAACTTTACATTGGAGGTCCAAAATATGTCTCCTCAGTATAGTATTTATATCCATAACAGGTCTAATTGTAAGATGTCGAACAATCACATTTCAATAGCTGAACAGAACTGGGAACTCCAGCTGTGCTGTTAGAAAAAAAATGCACATTCCCTACTCTTGAGACTAAATAACTGATTAGAACCAGCAAAATATTTTGCATTGCTATTTGGAATATTTAGCTCTGTGATATCCTACTTATCTCAATTTCAAATTGTGGGCTAACGTTGCAGAGACTGCTAATTAGCATTGCAGATGCATGGAAGTATACAATAATCTATTTGAATTCACCTCACAATTATATGAATTATCAAAGACTGTATCTAGGTATCTTTGGGTAAGATGAGATGCCTTATGTTATCACCAACTCCAGGTTTTTTGTCCTTCTGGATCTAAAGCACTGGCTATGCAGTTGTGTTCACAACAAAGGAGAAGTGCAGTGGCTGAGGCCCATCCAGTGAATCCCTGAAAATACTGAAGAGATTGTCTGCACAGAGCACAGCAACTGTGATTGGCAGATTCACCATCCACTATTTCAGATAGCATTAGAATATCACAGCAGCACCATGTAATTTCAAAGTACTAACAAAACAATTAACTTCATTTTCACTAACAAAGATCACCAGGCATTCAAAGGCTAAGTGAATGTGAGCTTAAACTATCAGCTGTTCTTCGGCCGTCATTGTTGGGTTTTTTACACACTTAGTCTCAAAGAGATTCTAATTTGCTGCAGTCTGTAGATTACTACATGGTGCTTTCAGAGGCTTAAAAAAACCTTTTAAGATGTTTGACATGTCACTGCTCAGCAGTGAAGAACAGCTGATGTTTTCTGGTGACCATAAACACAGGCTGTGCTGGGCAGCAGGCACCAGCCCCTCAGCATCGGCACTGACATGAACTCCCCTGCTTCCCCGACAGTCTAAGCGCACTCGAGGTCAAGTACGTAACAGTTCATGCTCTGCTACTTTGGCCTAGACTCTCATTGATCTAAATCCTCTTCCCTCCCCTCCTGCTGTGTCTAATTAAGACACTGAACTCTCAGTTGCAGTTCACGCTGTGCTGGGGATCAGCTCCCCTGGGCTGTACCCAGCCTGCCCCTCAGCTTGCCGAGTGTCACTGTGGGAATAGCAAACCAGGAGCTGCCTGAACCCAATGCCAGGTGGAGACGGAGCCTCTGATGGGGTAACCTGGTGGCCATGTAGACAGAAATAGATCACCTCACTGGCCACCTGAGAGGCAGGTCCCTTGCTGCCAGGTGACATTAACTTGCTATAACCAGCCCGCTCCCTGTGCTCCTTCGTCTGCCCTTCTGCTCTGGACCACCTCACCCTTCTCTGCTCACTCCCACGCTCTTTTTCCACCACCTCCATGAAGGTGGGACCATCAAGTCCCTCCCAGTTTCCTGGGGTGAGCACCTAACACCAGCAGAACAATATCTGCATCCTGGACTGGTGCAATTTCTTCTTCTAAATTCAAACAACGGACTCTCGTCCCATCAGCTTCTCCTAATTCCCTTTCCTAACAATAGCTCAAAGAGAAGATATTATCTCAGAATTATTTATAACATCCTGATTATTTATATTCCTTCTCTATCCTCACTTCTGATGCTTCTTACTCCTTGAACACATGCAATGAGTCCTCTCTTCTCCTTCCATGTTTTCTATCCTCTCATCTTCTACTTCTTCTTTTTGCAATGTTAATTAGTAAAGACCTTAAATAGTCACTGTTGCAAAAGAGAAAATTATCCCTTCATTATTGTGTAGATGCCAAAAAGTAGTATTCAAGAAAGAAAAAACAGAGAATACTTACAGAAATAAAAATATAAGATTACACAGATTAATATCTCAGTGAAGAAATACTATTTCTTACAATGAGTTCCAGTGGTGGAACTGAATTAAAGAACAGTTGGGACAGACAATTTAAAGCATTTCACTACATCTGGACAGAGCATTGTAACAGATAATTTAATGTACTGAGAGCCAACTGGTCTCTAAAAGCAAGGTAGAATGTCCTAAAAAACTGGCATTAGAAACAGCATCCATGCTGTCTTGATTTTGTGCAAAGAAGTTTTTATTTGTTTCAGTTAGTAATTCTCTTTCTTATCTGTTTCGTCCTTAACACTAACTAGAATACCCTCACAGATGTAGCAAACTAATAGCAGGAATAACCACCATCAGACATACACCCTCCTCTCAAAAATGGAAATGACCACACTTCGAGGACCTCATTAAAAAAAATAAATATTGAAAATAAGGGATGGAGGACAAGAATCCAGAGTCCACATCTGTTTTCTAACAGTCTGAAATAATGCCTTGCCTCCAGAGCTTGTGGTGCAGGCTAATCTTATTAGCTATTAATTTGTTCATATTCTCACAAGGTTTTAAATGCCTTGGATGAACTTTTAATAGGAATTGTTTCATGTGCAATCATCTTCCCATTCATGATTACACAATTTCCTTATGGCAACTACCACAAATTCTATTAAATAGTGGTATTATGAAAGTATTTATGTTGTCTTTTCAAGCAGCTTTGCAGTTGGAATTAAAGAGGTAAGAAGCCAGTACCACACGGTAATAGCTACCTGTAGTGTTGGACAAGCTTGTTGGACAGGACTCACCATGTCATTAACTACACAGACAGCAAGATGAAAAAATCCATCCATTCTTATTCAGGCTCTGCCTAGAAGTACGTGTCAGAAGCATGCTTGAAGAAAAACTGCAGCTAAAGATATGAGGAACTACTACCATCCTGCTGTATTATTATATTTCCTTTAGCACATATATTTTAGAAGGAATCTTAACCTGGGTTTTTTACTACATTGGCGGTAAAATAATACATGTTCTGTAAATTTTCAGAGGAAAGGCACTGGAGTGATTAGCTTGGCTTCTCTCTCTGGCAAGTTGCTCTTTCCTTTGCATCTGTCTGTGACCTTGAGGTAATTAAGAGGCAAGAATAGGCTGATTAGTAATCCAAAATGGGATTTACTTCCAGCTGTTTCTATGTTTCATTAGATATCTCCACGTCACAAGTTCCTCATATGGTAAATATTATCTATATTCATGTCTGATGCATTGTCTAATGCAGAAAGGTACACAGATGTAAAATAAGACAGACCTCTGTCTTACTGCTCTGTCATGACCTGTGTTCAGGAAGGTGCTATTCAACAGATGAATAGCTTCTCAGATATTTGCTGCTGCTTCACAGAATAAAAATGCTGGTCCAGTTTCAAGTAATTATCTCATTTAACTGGTGTGGTTTGCAACACTGAACTGCTAAAGACACTAGCTGAGTAATTCTAATTTGGGAAAAACCAAGTACTTCCCCTGTGACTATTATTTTCTAGAATATTATCTGCCATGGACTCACAGATACATTTCACATTTTTATGTGACTCAAGTGGGCGGACATAATGTTACAAAAGCAAAGGCATGCAGCCTTCTGTAATAGAAAATATAGCACATATTATAAGATCACCATGTCTGCAATACAAGATTGGTACTCCTGAGTCATTAATGTAGCTGGCAATACAGTTAATGCAACTTTGTTAGGACAAAGTTTTCCTTTGTCTGAAATCAGCAGGGACACCACATACTATATCTCATCGGGGCTTTGGAGGCATGACCAGGCTTCATCAAATGTATGAAATCTGTCAAATGAAAGGATCTAAGAACTGGTTAAAAATAAAAAACATTCACCAATATTGCACATGTCCAACCTTTTCCTTCAGCTTCCTGATTGAGTTTCCCCACAGATGATTGCTCAGAAAGCTGAAGCCACAGGTGTGAATCGGCCTGAAGCCATGGGATGCTTACCTAACGCTGGCTAACAGAACCCAACCTCGTGTGCTGGCACTGAGATGGCACAAGAGTCAGTTCCTGCAGCTGACTCACTGCTGGCTTTAGGCATAATACAAAGCTATTGTTTTGAAGAAGTCTGGATCAGAGTTGTCAGCTCCATGACACATACTGAGAGCTGACCTTGACAGTGCATCATACCATAAACCATCTGATAGACTTTTTTTTTTTTTTTTCAGTGTCAAACGTTATGCCTTTAGGACGATAGCAAAATAACGTCACTATTTTTATGTCTCTTACAAATCTAGATAATAAACACTAGCAGAATCACCTCAGCCTGCTGGGTAAGCCTCTTTTGATGCATACATAAGGTGTTCAACAGCCTCCAAGGAGCAAGAAATCCTGGTCATGAGCAGCTAGCAGATAGTAAGCTTGTTACAAGAGCCCAGGGAATCTCCGTAGTTCCAAATGGACACAACTCTTCTCCCAGGGGCAGGTAGGCAGAACACATGACCCTTGCACTGAGTTAATCATCTAGCAGTGTTAAATCCAGAACACACATTACTCATTTCTTTCCTTCTCTTCACTGTAAGGTGCTTTCCTCTTCCTACAAGGAAGATTTTTCCACCATATTTTTGTTCCCTGAAGTAATCTCCACTTAATTTTCTCTCTGTCTCACTTAAAGTCCCAAGGGACTACAGTACAGTGCAGTCCAATTTCTGCCAAGTGTATGCTCAGCTATATCCACTGTTAGCTCATTCTGCAGGATTTCATGCCCAAGAACAATTACATCTTTTTCTTATGGGACACATGTCCCCTGCCAATGCGCACCCCTTGTTTATTCTGTCCCTTCTCCCTAGGCAGTCAGTGGGATCACTATGCACTAATTTACTGCTTTTGCCAAGCATTGAACTAGTCCAAGAAACAGATACAAAAGGACTGTACAAAAAAAACCAACCCAAAACACCAAAAAACAAACACTCCCAAAATAGACTTGATCCTTGTGTTTGCTCTCCATTTCACCGGACTGCCTGCTGGGAAACATTCACATCCCTGTTCCCTGGTATGCTTTTTTTGGCTGCTTATATCTTGGGAACATCTCAACAGCTGGATTTTGTGCAAGCCTATATTCATATGATCTCATTATATTCTCATATATGGACATTTCCAAGATGAACATGCTGAGGAATGCTCTCTCTGATGGTAATCAGTTACTAACTTTTCAGAATACAAATAGGTTTGTATCGTCATCTTTCTTCTACTCTCAAATCTTCAGTCTTGCACTGAAAAAATCTACCTTGCAATGTAATTATTTCTGTCACACACCCTGGATTTTTTTGTATTTCATCTCGCTAGTTAAATTGCCTCAATCTGTAGCTTCATTCTGAGTATTTATGAGTAACAAAAGTCCAATCCAAATTCTCAGGACAGGTAGTTCTACAGAAAACCAGAACCTCACTCAGAAGAAGTATTCTTTCTGGCTGCATTTCCCTGCACCAGAAAGACCTTCTCTCTCACTACAGAAACAACCCCCCTGGAGTAGATACTAGAGAAAACCCTCACTGTTTTGTTTACTTCTCCGTAGCTATTAGACCAGCACCTCACTATGGTCAAACATGACACAATATGTAAAAATAAGAAGCAAGTGCCTTGCAGGGACTGAATTGTTCCAGGAGCCTTGAGAGCATCTCAGGAGGAACCTCGAAGAAATGTGCTATTAAGAGGGCAAGTGATCTCAGCAGATTTGGTCTAGAATGGAAATTCTGTTATTTTTTATAGCATGTTAGAGGGGAAATTAATGTTTATTGCTTTTAAATGGTATGATGCAGAGGACAGCAGACAGACAGCATGCAGAAAAGCACCCACGGACACGCTCCCTTAGCAATACAGAGAATTCTGCTTAAGAAAGGACAAAAGTAAAGGAAAACATTTAGAAGACAGCAGGCAACTATTCATAAATATTCTCTGTCTGCCCCTCGGTCTCCTCTCTCCAAAGCTCAGATAACACAGACAAGACAGAAATAGCCTCTCACATCAAAAATTATAGCCTACCACATCAGTATCTCATATTAAAACAGAATAAATCCAGGAGTGGACTCACTGTTACCAGTCACAGCTCCTGTTTAAAAACCTGTTTATAACAAAATTAAAAGTTATGCAATTTTTCATAAGGCATGATCAGATTTATTCTCCAAACAAGAATTTGTAAAAATTGCAGTATTGCTATGTAATGCTTTAACCAAAACACCTAGAAAAACACTGCCACTCATTGCCCATTTCATTTTTGTTGCATACAAATGTTAGCTTACTAACACCAGCCCTGAGGGCTTAATACACCCTGAGGTCGTTCTGTGCACTGTTTTGCTCAGCAAAGTTATGAGCTAAATTCCAGCCACTGAATCTTCATTATTGAGGCTATTTTGGCTTGTAATTTAACTTACAATTGAACTTGATTTGGAAGTCACCAAGAATGATTATACTTCAAACTCTTTGATAGCATCTCTACAGGCTTATTTTCAGATTTCTTATTCAAATAGCTTGATTTTCTGACTTCTAGAGAGGTGGTGAAGACTAAGAAAATCTGTTCTAGTTTGCAGGTTTTAACTTTCATTAGTTAGAATACTGCTTATCCTGGACCATGGCTTTCAGGATTTAGCAGGATGTCTTAAGGACCTTTCACCTTTTGCTTACAATAGTTTGGAAAAAATGTAACTCATTTCAAGTGGGTATGAGGAACAATACCAGGAATGAGATACTTTAAGCCTGAAGAAGAGAAGACTCTGGGGGGACCTTAGAGCAACCTTCCAATACCTGAATGGGGCCTATGAGAATGCTGGGGAAGACGTGTTCACTAGGGCATGTAATGATAGGACAGAGGGCAATGGTTTAAAGCTAGAAAAGGGTAGATTTACGTTGGACATTAGGAAAAAGTTCTTTAATGTGAAGGTAGTGGATCACTGAAACAAGTTACCTAGAGAGGTGGTGGAGGCCCCATCCCTACAGACATTCAAGGTCAGGCTTGATGAGACGCTGAGCAACCTGTTCTAGTGTGAGATGTCCCTGCTCATTGTAGGGGGGTTGGACTAGATGACCTTTAGAAGTCCCTTCCAACCCAAGACATTCTATGATTCTGTGATTAAGTCTTTGAATACTGGTCTAGTGGGATAATAGACTGACACTTAACTAGTCAGTTCCTATGAACCCTCAAGACAAACAGTTAACATTTAATGAAGATGCTGCTACAACATTACATACATTGCCAGAATACCACTAGTTAGGCTGTTTTTACATGTGACATTACCAAATCTAACAACCTATTCCAAACACCTTCCAAACTGAAAAGAGCTCATATGGCTCCTCAGAAGCTCCTACAATACTGTCCAAAGAAGGGGCATAGACTGTTGGCACTTCCCACAATCCTGCCACACATTGCCCAATGGGACCTCAGCCTGCCCAAAAGAAGACTTCTCTGTAGTCTTAAAAGTGAACAAATAATGGAAAAAGTCCTGTAAGATCACAATACCTGAAAGATAATGTGTTGGCCAGTGCTTCTGTTTTCCCTGCCCTAGATAAAACACTACAGGGAAAGAAACATCCAGTACCCCTTACTCCTCCTCTCTCCCTTCTTCTTCTTGCTCCACTTGCCATATTTACAGGATTCATATCTCTTTAGCACATTCCAGTTGTAGTCTGTGTAAATAAATAGAAGGGTAAAAAAACACAAGACCTTTGGGGAGCTTGGGACCACTGCCAGCTTGCCTGGGTAACTGGACTTTGTGTGGAGCTGGAGGGGTGTTTTTTAAAAGGAGTGAAGCAGAAGAGAACAGCTCAAGAATCTTGGCTCAGCCTGGGCATATTTCCTCCTAACTCTGGCTAAACCTCAGCACAAACGGCTGGACCGAGGAGTTGATGCAAAGCTGGGGAGGGAGGCTGCAGGGCTCTCCGCTAGGACTACAGCAGAGCTTGGAGAGGCTGAAACCATGCTGTTCCTTTGGGCACTGGCACTTATTTTAGTTGTGCAGGAGCAAGATCTCTTAGGTAAGTGATTTTGAGATTGCTAAGCAGAAACTATAGTCAAAGCCTTTGCATGGGGTTGGAACAGGAGGTAAAGAACTGCTGACTCTATGGGATTTATATGAAGGTGACACAGATGTGTGTCAAAATTCTGTGGGAATATGGTTTTTAACAGGAAAAACTCAATTTATGTGCTATTAAAGTCCATCCTGGAGGCATATTTCTTTGGTAGATATTTTTCATTTCTCACAGGAGACACAATCACTGTATTTTCAGAAATTCAGAACCTTATTCAGGTGCTGCAGCCAGTACCCTGCATTTCCATAATTATTTTTCTGGTAGCCTTATTAACATGCACACTAATCCACTCAGAAATGAGATTGAAGTTCAAGGTGAATGGAGAAATATTTTCCTTTATTCAAACCCTTCTTTTTAGATCTGCTGGTAACAGTACTGCATTCTTTTCTCTTCTGCTTTGGATTACTTATTCTTGATATTTTAAGGCACATTCTCCAAATGTCTTGGGAGTACAAAATATAAACACGGAACATTCAATGAGCTTGCATTTTAATTTTACTTTCATTAACAACAGATTAGTGCTAGAATAACTTGTATTAACATTGTAGCTAACAGTGCGACTGAAAGCTATTCAGTTTGGCTAGTTAAAGGGTTTATAGTCCCTGTGCAACCACAAACCTGGCTTCCCAGTCTGTTTGCATTACGTGTTTTCTGCTAGCTGAAGCCCAGCTTTATTTTGCCTCCACCCTTACTTCTTGACAACATACAATGAATTTCATGGCAGTGTAGTAAGTTTCCATTACAAACCAAACATTCCTGAAAAACTATTCGTCCCTTCTGCCCCCAAGTCCTAGTCACTCTTCCTTTCACAACAACAAAAAATGAAAAAAACTAACCAACAAAAAAAAGCAGCAAGCCTGGAAGAATATATCTGTTTATTCCCAAAAAATATGGTGTTAAGCTGACATTGTTAGCAAACTCAGATAAAATCCAACCAAACAGAATAGTACTTGAATAATAACTGCAGTGGCGACTAGTATTCAGCATCATGCAGGGTGTTAGCTGGGAAGTTCCCAGCTAATTCCCTGTTACTCAGGGAACCATTTTCACTGTCTCAGTGGTGTACTTTCTGTTAGATGGGACATTATGTGTCTGTCACTGCCAGAGGAGCACCCTGGCTGGCTGATAGGTCAGTCATCCCTGCTTTTCCTTTGCTACCTTTGAGTCAGGGGATATAACTTTTTATTTCCTTACAGATCCTCCCTCCCAGCTCCCATAGGTTCCTTTTAAAAGTGGTTTGAGGTTGGCCAAAGCAGAACTGGTTTTAATGCAGCCATTCATATGCACCACTTGATATTTAAAGAGTTCAGTCTTCCAACATCTCAGGAGATGCTGGCACAGGAGCCCTTCTGGATGCAACCACATGCTCCTGCCTAATGGCTGCAGTTTCTAGTTCTTGACTGTTGCTGCTGGGTTGGTTTGTCTGGTACTGCTCAAATGTAGCATTCAGTGTAGCCTGCAGCACCTCAGCATTCAGTATTTGCCCCATTTAAATGTGTTTCCATGCCTACAAAAACCTCTGGGCAAATAGTTCTGAGGGGTGCAGCACTCCAACTGCACAGTCTTTGCTGCATCTTTACGCATGGCAGAGAGGTGACCTGGAGCCCCATGTGAACAAGAACCTGGCAAGCAGGTGGCCCAACTGAAATGTTTGGCTGAGCAAACCAAATGCTGAGCATGCCAACAGGAAGACAGCAAAAAGAGAGCTCCACTGAAATCCTCACTCCTCAATACCCCACACTGTGGCATGGATTTTTAAACAGCTGAAGTTTCCTTCAATTTTAATTACAAGTTAAAGTAAACTAAGTGTAAGATTGCTTTTCTTCATTCAGCTAATATATTATGACTTCTCAGAATATTTTGGATCCTCTGATATCCACATACAATATCAAAGCTGAGGAGATCTATAAGTTAGACCACTGCAAAGAAACTGGAGAGAAAAAAATCCTTTCAGAATAGCCTACTTTTGCCCAAAACTGACTACTTGCATTCTCAGAGCTTTGCCTCCTGGAGATTAAACTATTTCACTGTAGAATTAAATATACAATAAAAAATAGATGTCCCATCTTAAATCTTGGACACATATTTCTCTACTAATAAACTAGTAGTGGCTTAACCTATACCCCATGTCATAGATATATTTTGTTCTTATAGAAACTTACTGGCATTGTCTCCAATACAAGTATTACAGTCTTTGCAAACACTCATCTCTGAGCCACGATAAGGAAAAAGAAAATTTGTACACATACAACAAAGCATATCTCTTCTTTCATTGTTCTACAGTGTTTCTCATGACTACCATAACTCACTTGGAAACTACACAACTACAGAGCTGACTAACAAGTCACAGATTCACCCACTCCTATGACTATAGCTCTGGTTACTAAACAAAGACCAAAAACCATGTTCTCATAAAACTGAAAAACTCTTTATCCTCAGATACCACTGGTCATACTCAAATTGCTGGTGGCATCAAATATTCATTCTTCCATTCTCAAAGCATCCTTAACCTCACCTGTTCTACACAATTTACATTCCTTACATATGCTGCAACACAGCTGCTCTTCCTCCCCAAACGGCTCCTTTTCCACACACAAGTCCTCTACCGCTACTAGCCATAATCTTCCTAACACTTCCCCTTAGTTTCCAAAACAAACATATATTTGCACAGAAATAGATACATAATAAAGGGAAACTTTTGTTTACAGCTCACAGCATTACAGCATGAATTAGAGAAGCCTACCTGCAAATTATGTAGCTCATGTCTCATATCAGTCCAATTCTCTGTAGTCATTTCCTGTTGCAGCAGCAAACACAAGGGGATACTCCCTTGGTGCTTATTCAGAAGACCAGCACGCTGGAAAGGTTTCAAAGCCAACAGCTTCCAGATAATAACATTTTATTGTTATCTTCCTTCCTTTGAAAATATACTAAATTTTAAGTGCTGCTTACAATCACAAATATGGTAACACAGAAGATGAAAACTTCTTTTTCAAGTAGTAATTTTGCTTCTGGCAGACAGCCATGGCAGGGTCTAGATTTTGCTGTGCCCAAAAGAGAGTGTCCACTGGCATCACAGTCTATCCCTGGCCTTGTACACTCCCTCTCAGTTTCCACTGCTGGGTAAGCAAGACCTGAAGCTAACTTGTGAAATGAGAATGGCATGGATCACAATACCAAAAACATCCTCCAAACAAAGTAGTTTCACACATACATATGTGGGAGCCATCTCCTAGTCAGGAACCATTTCTGTCAAGTTCCATTTTTGGTTTTGCATATTCCCCAAGCAAACCACATTAAGAACAGCATACATCATAACATGGCATCTCATATGAAAATTGATGGCACAGACAAGTTAGACAAGTGAGAACTAGGAGGCTGAAACCCTGACCCACCTTCACTAATGCAATACATCCCACAATGCATGAGATTTCCTCTTTTATCTTTCAGGAAAAAGAAAAAAAAAAATTAAGATTAATCCAATTTTAACTGATCTAGGTTCTGAACTAATATTCATAGTAGCATATATCACATCTTGATAAACAAAGTATGAGCCACATCTGCAAGTTTGGAACTTGACTTTCTGATATGGTTATTTAGCTTCTAAAATGTGTATTTAAAATAATTCATTTTATGGAAGAAACTTATTTCGGAATGTTTTCATTATTATCATATGTTCATAAATCTTGAGTGCCAGAGAAATCCCTTGAATTTTGTTCCATGTTTAAAACCTTTCCAAGATTTGCCAAGCAGGTACCCTTTGAAGTATAGATTATAGATTAATCCCTAATCAATCATTAAAAACTTTCCAGGTACCTTCTTGAAGTTATTTTTTAAAAAAACCAACAACCCAAAGCAATCCTCACCTGCCCCCCAAATTCCAGAGGTGCTTTCTGCTGTCAGTTCTCTACAATATACCTTCCACCTCTCACTTTGGGTATTCCACATTTGCCCAGTACGGAATTGACAATGTCATTCTGCCGTAAAATCTAGAACCTAATAAAGGTGTGTGTACCTGTGTGTGTACATATTTATATATATGCATCTATATATACATTTGCATATATATAAGCGTAAACCCCTGCAGTTGCCTCCAGTTTAAAGCACAGTAATCTCTGACAGCAAATAAGAAACTAAGACATTTATTACAATTCCTGCGTTCTTTATTGCAATCACTAAAGATAAGAATTCCCTTATTCTTAAGCAACTAGAAACTCTAAACTCTAGAAAGAGGTGCAGAGGTGCCTAAAGCACAGCTAAGCATTAGGCAGTGTTTTATGGATTTCAGCCTGGAAGATGCTCTATGTTTGGTCAAATGTATGCTCCTGAGCATTTAAGAATTTGAAGATGATCTGCACATGAAAAAGCACTTCCAATACATCATGTTCCATTCAAATAAATTATCTGTGGTGTCCTAACAATAAAACATCATAAGGATTGAATTATATATAATACAGCTTGAAATTAATTTGGGCACACTGGTGATAATGAAACTGCTAGTGATACAGAAAGCTAATCCAGTTAACCCATATCTAAGGATGCCAACATAATTAAGGGTTGATATAACTAGAAACTAAGTTTGATGCCTTTAAGAACAGCCCTCCAAATGAAATATGACTAGCAGCCTTGGCTTTAGGTCTGAAAGCACTAGTACTGATAGTATTAGTATCAGTTCAGGTTCAAAGCAGTCGAACCTTTCCCATATTCAGCTGCAAGTTAACTTTACCAACCGCTTTTGTAAACTTTTTTGAACTTTTTGTAAATTTCTTGAGCTAACACTTTGAAGTTATACAAGCATGTTAATGTGGAATCCAACACATATTTAGACAAGGAATCATTTAAGCAAGTATCAGTAAATCCCTTCAGAGGTCTGTTGCATTCTTCACAAACTAGTTAGGGGGTCCACCATTTAAGCTTAATACTCAAGTTCATGACCTTTTTCTATTGGAACAGAAATCCATTTCTACCCCCTCTCCTCATTAAAAGCTATCTGGCCACTTCATGCCATGTGCTCCATGAACAAAATGATACTGCTAAGCCTAAGGCACTGCAAACAAGAACACACAGCATACTATGTTTTCTCAGAGAGTTACACATTTTTTTCTTTATTCCCCTTGGTCTATCATGTGGTTTCAGGCTTCCATATTTGCCATCTGGTTCCTATTTTAATTTCACTTGTCTTTCATTCAGCTTGTGGCCTGTTTTGTTTCACCTCTCCCTCTGAGCACAACATGAACTCTCAGTTAACTTTCAAATCCACAGAGGTCGTAGAATGATGCAAAAGGAATTTTATAGACTTTAAGACCAACAGAGAACATTATGGTAACTCAGTTTGACCTTCTCCATAACTCAGACCAAAGAATCCCACCCAGTGATTTCTGTATCAAGCCTGAAACTTCAGTTTTACCAGCAGCACACCTTTAGGAAGGGCACTTATAAAGACCTACCAGATCTGTGTGATCATGAACTTCCGTTATGTCAGTCTTAGTAACAGCAGCAAATGACAGTGAAGAAACAGTTACTCAGGTTTATTCTGATGCTTACCATCCGGATGATCAAAATGAACCACATAATAGCATCTGGAGAGACAGAATTCTGATGGTTCTAGGAGGCTTCTTCAGAGTGTGTGTAGAAACAATGTCTCGGGGGAATATATCACATGTAAAGGAGGCAGGGGAGCTTAACTGAGTGGTATTGTAAAACTAAGGCCTTTGCTCTTAACTTGTTTGCTAAGGTTGTTTTGATTACTCCTTTATTGCTCTTTCTGTCCTCTGCTATAAGATCAAGTTTTGTACAGACAGGCTGACCATGACCCATAGATCTTTACTCTTCTTCATGCTACTTCTTTCAGACATTAAGTACCTTCTTCTGTTAAACATATCCTTATCAGTAACCAACTCAGAGATTCTCCGTTTTCCTGCTCCTTCTGCTGGTGTCTGACTGTAACAGCAAGGGCAGTTAGAACCACCCAGTTTTATGGGGACAATAAATGTAGCAGACTTAATGAGAGGAAAAAAGGTGTGGGTCATTTTCTCATCTTGACCAAGCAAGTTCTGACTCTCAAAGGAAAATAGCCACCTATACATCAAATAGAATGGACGTCAGGAATTGAACTAGCCATCTCATTTCCAGGAAGCATCAGGTGGCAGTTTGCAGATGGGAAATTAACTGAAAGGTAACGTTCTCTCTGCCATAGTGGAATATTACAAAAAATGTTTGCTTGAAGTAATCCATTTAGTGTCAAAAGAGGTATTTAAGACACTGAATATGACTCCTACACACTTCCTTAAGCTGTCAGAAGTTGCAAATACTCACATATTTTAAATATGTATTTATACAGCATACAGAGAACAGTTTACTTTTAAAAGCTGTTTGCTCTAAAATTTACTATAGAAGTTTTCTATATTTATCAATGTAGAAATGCATAGGCAAGTAAAAATTCTAGTTTACGTTTTGAATATATTTCTTCAGCAACAAGAGAGCAAGTACATGGAAGTATCCTAAAAGGCCTAAAGACTTTTGCTTATGTGGCTTGCAGCCTTCCATTCTTCACTCCCTTTACACAGTGACTGCTATTATTATGTGAGGTAGAGGTGCTACTGGAGAAGGTCAGTGCCAAAGGCAGACTATGTCATTTTCTTCCACCAACTGCAAGGGCAGCGCTCAAAAGCAACATGTGATTCTCTCTGAGCATGTGAAAATTATTGCTTCAACTGAATTGTCTGATCACAGTGACCCAAATATGTGCCATATTTATAAGGAACAGGATGTGTCCAGTGAACAGCCCATCCCAAAGGCTCTGGGTTAAAAGCTAAAGCCAGACAACAAAATAGCAATCAGGGGTTTTAGCAGCCAAAGCCTCAAGCCAAGGCTCAGAAAACAGAAGAAAACTACAGTGACCAAAGCATTGGCTACCCAGCCAGCAGCATCAACCACCCACCTGAAGTACCAGTTCTGGCATGGTGGCAAAGGGCCAATCACAAGTGCAAAAGCATCTCTGCTCTGGTATGAAAGTTGCTCACCAGACACAGCCATGCAGACCTTGGCTGAAAGGGCTTCTGCTGGGTCAGCCCAACTCCGTACTCTGAGAAGACACCTTGGTTTCTACTAACTCTTATCACTTGCTAACAATGGCTGTCAGGTACATCCAGAGACACTTGGGCTTGGACTATTTCTCAAATATTTTAGGCACTACACTACTTCTGTGGTTCTGGGTAACATCTTACAATCATACCAAACTAGAATGAGATATTTCCTTCTCCTTTGTTAAACCTGTTACAGTTTATAATGGAGCAATATGATTTGACTGCCAAAAAGTTGTCTTTTTCCATATCAGAAGGGAGGAAACAACCACCACTGAGTCCCCCATTTCACCCATTTCACAGCAACCCCTCTACTTAGTTCTCTAGATGGGCATATACATACAAAGCCGTGCAGTGTTTTGCTAACCTCACAGCAAGGTGCAACAGCCTTACGTTGGCTACATAGACATATCATGGCACACACTGCTTTGCAAAAATGCCAATCATCCATCATACCTAACCTCCCCATCTACGTACACCTTCCATAGAGCAGTGGACAGCACAATGCTGAGGTCTGTACTGAACAGAATCCTCTTTCACACTTAAGTGTTAAGCTACAGGAATGACCAAAGTGGCATTTTGGGTAAGATCTTAAACAACTTATGCTTATAGCAGCCTTTCAATACCTGAACGGACCTACAAGGAAGTTGGGGAGGGAGTTTTTACATGGCTGGGTACTGATAGGATGAGGGGGAGTGGCTTTAAACTCGAAGAGGGGAGATTTAGGTTGGACATTAGGAAGAAATTATTTAGTGTGAGGGTGGTGAGACACTATTAGTTTGTAGTTAGATCTGGCAATGTTCGCAGCAGTCAACAACAGATCTGCAGTTACCTCATCACCAGGCCTTCTGCTTGCCCTTTGTCCTCTCTCCAACACGGTGGGTTGCAGCTCAGTGTACAGCTGAATCAGGCCATCAGGCTTGAGGCTGAGAGCTAGAGCTGGTAATATTGGAAAAGGGGAAATTTTATTAATCTCTGACAGTACAATGAAGTTTACCTTGCTATTATCCTATTATTAGGAAAACCAAAGTTTGTAGACAAAGATTGACCAGTGGTTTATAACCCCAATTTCTAACACAGAATTTCCGTATCTCCATGATAGAAAAAACATGTAAATAAGCACAAATTTTGAGAAGCAGCATGGTTCACTTGACCACTAAGTTAGAAGGTCCCAACTCTCCCAAAACACCACCAGCAGCAACAAATGGGAAAAACAGGGCAAGTGCAGCCACTGTTTATTTAGCTGTCGCATTTCAGCAGTCTTCTGGAAACAGGTAGAATAAATCTTTGGGATTCTGTCAAAACAGCTCCACTTCCTGGCGAATGCCCAAAAAATCCCAAAATAAAAATCTTGTTAAAAATAAACAACAAAAAATTATCTCATAAGCTCTGCCTAACCAATTTCTAAATAACATCTAGTATGTCAGATGACATTTTAATCCTCTCCTCCTCTCCACCCTATGCCATCCAATTTCAAGGATACCATTCCAAGTGAGAGTACATCTTTCATCCCATCAAACTGCAATGGCTACAGTCCTTACAGAAATGTGTTTGCCCAGTATCTACACTTCAGAAACCTGGGAACAGACTTGTGATGAAACACTGAGCAGTTTCAAATCACTGCTCTCACACAACTGTACTGAAGACAGAACCAGTTGCTGCTCTTGTGCTTCTTACAGTTCATTATAACACAGGCTCACAGTTTCCTCTTTGTTTCTGTTACAAACAACAATGGAATGAGATACTGCTGTTTTCTCATTATTATAGCTTCCTTAGACTTCAAACAAGAACAAAGCCTAGTTTTACCAACATGAAGCAACGTTATCACTTTAGTGTGGTTTAAAATACTGTACTACAGTTCTGTGCACACATATTAAAATCTAAATGTTACTGAATGTTGCACAAAAGTGATGAAAAAGAAACGGGCTACAGTAAAACATGGACTCCAGCAGGTACTGACCTTTCATGGAGTAGAGCCAGCAGAGTTCATTCAAACATTCAAAAAGCAAGAGCTTATGAGTACTGAGAGGTAAATACAGATATCTCACAGAGACATGCAACTTGTATATAGCATCATATTTGAGTAACTTGGTCAGCAAATGGCATCACCTGCACACGCTTTTATTGTTTACCTTCCCATTGCAAAATTAGGCTGTTATGGATCTGCTTCTGGGACAACGGAATCACCCACTTGTACCCATTCAGAGCTGAAGTGAGCAAACCTAGCTCATCTTCAAAGCTTTACCATACCAGCTGCTTCTGAAGAAAGCCAAAGAGGAACTAATGTGGAAGATAGATTTTCCCAGTGCTTAGGTTTTATACTTGCAGCGACAGAGTTACAGTCTATAAATGTAAATTACAGAGGTAGGAAGAACCAGATTCTGTAAAACAAACACACACAAAACAATACCCCTGGCAAGATAAAACACTTTGTTCAAATCAACTGTGACAACATGTACAGGCAAGGAGACACTCACAGCACTGAGGTTTAGCTGTAGTTACTGGAAGAGAGATTCTGTTTCTACCTGGGACTCCTACATTTGGTTTCATCCACAGTGCTGTTTAGCATGCAAAATAACTTCAGCAGTCAGAAAGGTAAGGGCTGTTATAGAAAAGTTCCTGCTAATTAACTGTGGTTGTTTTTCCAGCTGCTGCAGACCCTCTCAGAGTGTTTCCTGGAAGTGTGGGGAGAGGAAATTGGTGTAATGAACATGATACCATCCACAAACGCTTAGATATTATTGAGGAGGTAAGAGCTATTGCACTGGCTCCTGGGGCTGGCCAGACCTGAGTCCCATCCCTTTGACCAAAGAAAAGAAATAAGAACGATGCTTCTAGATGCTGACCCTTCTTGATTTAATTCTATTCAAGGTCTGGCTACTTTTTTCTGACATCATGGTTGTAACTACCCATTAAAGCCATTATTACCAAAAACACATAATCTTGCCAATCAAACAGCTTATCTAAAAAATGTCAGAACTGGTACTAGTGAAGTTTCACATCTGCTTATGGCTAGATGTGAATTTTGCAGGTGACTCAAGACTGACAGAGTTTCGGCTTGCTCCTGCAGACACTCAAGAGCTAAATGTACTCTATGACTGGGATTCTAGGAAAGCTGTCAAGTTTTAATTTTTTTTCTCTGGTGTCTTAAGCACTCACAAGACATGAGTCCAGTGCTAACTATTCCCAGCTGAGTAGCTGCAAAACTCCATACTATTGGCTTTCAAATAGCAACATTACCTCTGTCCTGCTCTAGTCCCAGCCGTCCTCTTTTCGTTTCACCAGCTCCTCTTATATCTTCCATGCAGATTGTTTTCTTGGAAATTATGGTGACCCAGGAATGAGAGAGAATTAAAAACAATTTAGTGCCAAGCTCCCTCCAAAAAGTCAAATTATGGGTGATTCTATAAAGAGGTATTGTAATTTAACTCGTGAAACAAAGTTTTAGTACTTCATGCCACTAGAGGCCAGCATAACACCAAAAATACTTAAATCTGCAATGCGCAACTTAAACCAGCTGTCAGCATTATGGGAAGCTAGATTTGCCCTTCCACTAACACATTTGGTACAATTCCTTTCACTTTACACTTTTACTACTCCTTTTCTCCATTTGTCTCCCTTGTTTTCAATTAGACGGTAATGAAAACAGTGGAGCATCTAGAATCAGAAGTCAAATCACTCCTCAACACCATCAGTGAGACCACAATGAACATCCCCATCCCTCCCGGAGCCCCACTTACAGACATTTTTGATGGCAAGTATCTGGGGGGACATAGCTTCAAAACACTGTTGCATATGTTATTACCAAACATGCCATCTTTTCTCCCCTCCAGGATGTGAAGTAATGCCTTCATTCAATTCAGGGCCACTAAGGCCTCAGCTGGAATACTGGATCCAGTTTTAAACACCAGGTTTCAACTACCAGTAAAGAGGGGGGAGGGGGAAGGAAAGGGAGGAAAAAACCTCACCAAAGAAAAAATAAGCCAAGGATCCAGATACACGAACCACACAGAAATGTTGTTAAATTTGGGATGTTTAGTATAAAAAATACTGCAGTAGCCCCCCAGCACAAGTAAGGCTGACACAAAGATGAGAGCTGTGTTTTCTTCCTCATTGCAAAGGTGAGTAAAATCAGAAATAATGCAACAAGAAAGAATTAAGCAAAACAACATGAAGCTTTCTTACAAAGGCTGTTAATCACTGAAATTATATGACTGTATTTTCCCCAGCACTGCAAATGTTAAGCAAGCACCATAACTTAGAACAGCAGGATGTACTAAGCAATCTCAAGGTCTTTTTCAGTTTTAAGATGCTGTGATTCTTTAGTTCCATGTGTAACAAATGAAACCGAGGAGGGTAACAAAATGCAAAAAAAAAGGTTTTGGAAGCATTACTATCTTGAGATTGTAAAATGCACTTCTGACACTCAAGCCACTCACAGAAAACATGCTCCTGGATAAATGTTTTTAGGATAAATTAAACCACAACAGAAATTATTTGCATAAGACCAGCTGTTCTACACAGCTTCTTATAATGCTCCGTCCTCTTCATTCTCTGCAAAATATCAATAGTGCATTTAACAAGGTGAGATAAATTTCTGGTGGAAAATAAACCTCTTGTGGAAAAGTATGAGTGTCCACAGACATGTTTATTAATTGAGTTTTGTCAGTGTTGTTTTTTTCCTTTTGTCTGTTTACATACACACGTGCATACTATAGTGCACTTACATGAGAGAAGGTGGGCTCACAGCAGACAGCTGTACAGTCTGTGCTGGTTGTTAGTTTTTGCAGTTGGCTGTATGGATCTGGTCACCATTACTGATAGGTCCTCACCAACTTTGCTATTCATCAAAATTTCCATCTCTCTGCGAGGGGCAGTTAATAAGTACTAATTAAATTACTCCCTAAGAACAGTAATTTATTTTGAAAAGTGTTACAGTGAATTTTAAATGGAAATCCTACATCAACCTCATCACAGTCACATCACATCTATAGTAAGTATTTCTCAGATGGAGTTTCTGACAACTGCCAAATGGCTCGACACTTCCAGAGCTCTAGGACCCTCCTTCTGTGATTTGGTGAATCAAAGTGACAAATCCCCACTTTAAAGAAGCAAAATTCATGGTTTAAACAATGTTTATCTACAAAGATTGTTCCTATAACCAAAACTAATTACAGCAACTCTTCTCTATACAGATACCAGCTGAGCACTGTGAAGACAGAAGATAGTACAGTCTAAAAGTTTGGTTGTCAAAAGCAGTTGCACTGTTGTTCATTTAATAAGCTTGTGCTTCCAGAATCTGAGCAGAGGTAAATAATCCTCAGCTATAGTTTGCCTTCTGTGTTCCTGTGCTTTATAATAAACAGGTACTGCTTTTAGAAACTATTTCAAAGCCTTATGTTTTGTATCTTTCAGCTGCCCTACTTAACCAAAAGTGCATTTCAAGTGCAGCACGCTCAGTAAGAAATTTGGAACTAGCTAGAATTCATCCTTCGGACTCACAGTCACCTTATTGTGGTACCTTTACATTCTTTTCCTTTGCCATAGTCACAATGCAACACAGAATTAATTCTATCATTCATCCCCATCAAACCACCGTTTTCTTCTATGACAAACAGCAACACAACTTCTAGGGAAAAGGACCTGCCTGCCCTTTACAGAATGGAGAGAAAGAACATGCAAGATGAGAGGACTTTGCACATCCTTGATTAACAAGCAGTCTATCTTCACTGACCTAGCTCCAAATCTCTTCCCACCTGGCGTTTTTTTTTTTTTGTTTGTTTTGGTTTTTTTTTACATGTTTCTATTTTGAGACATGCGAGATGAAGAGATGTCACCCATGCTAGCAGAGAATAAAAATTTAGAGTTCCAGGAGTCAGAGAAATTACAACAGGCAAAACAAAAATACTGAGCAAAAGCTACAGATTCCATATATCACATACAGACAGACAATTGCTCATCAACAGCACACAAATCCCCAAATCTTGTCAACACAACCATTTATGAATAATTTTGTGGATTCTGGCAGAGAGTTTCTATGGAAAAAAGCTAAGTTACATAAAGAAAGTCATCACTCACATGTAAATCAACCCCAAAAAGCACAGTCTACCAAGAATTAGAAGATACACAGCTTTAATCTCATCATTTCTTTTTACAAACGTATATTTAAGGCAAAATCCGAAACCTTATAATGTGAACTATAGAATCTTTACATAACTACTGCCTCATGACAGTCACCTTAGTGAAAATGAAATGTGGAACATTTTCCTTCAAAACAATCAAGGAAAGAAAACAACTTGTCAAAACTTCTTTCAAACAGCCTTAACTAGACATGAAAACTCAAGGCCACTCTCCATGTATCATGTAGCAGGCTAGCACAAAAACAACTCTGCACACAACATATATAAAACTTGCATTAAAATAGCCCATAATGTTTACAAAAAATAAAACCTTAAATCATCAACTGTGATTTTTGCTCCATAAACCAAACAACTTATATCAGCATAATATAAGCAGAAGAGAAATAATGACCTGTCACTCATGGATTTCTGAGATTACTTTACAGAATCCTAAGCAGATGGCACATAAGCTTGATTTTTTTTTATTTTTTTTTTCATTTATTGCCTATTATTTTTGGACTGAAGGGAAGATACATGCAATAGTACCTTTAAAAATTAAATGCTTTAGTAGAAACAGGTCATTATATATTTACTTTGGAAAAAAAAGAGATGCTTTAAAGCAAAAATGTATAACCAGCAGCTTTTTAAAGAAGAGCTCAATGCTTCATTTAGTCATTTCCACCACACAACTTGAGTAGGATTTTCCGGTAATCTCCTGAAGTATCTCCCTGAAAAGAGACCCAGAAAAAGACAAATTGAAGACCTGTGCTTTGAAAGAGAAGGGGAAAATAGTACAAGCATCCTAACAAGATATAGCAATCTACGAGACAAAGCAAAGGAGAAGAAAAAAAAAAAAAATAAAAAAGAAAAAGAAAAAAAAAAAATATTAACTAAATAATTAAAAAACCAGCTACTTAGAAATCTCTTTAATACAAGTACACAGTAAAATCTGCTCCTTCTATAACTGGAACTGAAAGTATCTCTAGAGAATGTATTTCTTTAGCAAACTGAATTTAGTGCAGTGGTTCAACTATTCACAACAGTTCTATAAAAAACACTCACTGAGAAATTGTCTTCTAGCAAAAGGTATGAAAATATGGAAAAATTAATACAGAACTCCTTTTCCTTGCAATCAATGTAGACATTTTTCTAGGGCTAGCAAGTGATTTTTTTTACAGAAATAAGATATAGGCTTTACATGCATATTACTGTGCACACACATGCCTCATATTTACTGGAACCAAATTCTGAATAAGTTCAGCCCATTAATGTGTGTGGTCTGTTTCTGAACAGCAGAATTATTTCAAGATTCAAAATCTTGTACTTTCAAGAGAAAAAGGAGGCAAACTTTTAGAAGTGTGCTAGGAGTTTTAAACTCCTTCAACACACACAAGGTAGGATCACCATTATTACCCATCTGGAGGGTTTCTACAAAAACATACAGCAATTGGGACAGAGACCAGACTTAAAACCAGGTGTCTGAAATGTCTTCAGATGAATTTCTCTCCCCTTCCTTGTCTGTTGACTTCCTTGCCATCTCTAGCTCATCCAGTCCCCACACAAAAGCAAGAGCTCTCTTCTCTGGCACTTCAGCCTCCACTCTCCTGACAAACCCAGCAAACCAAACACAGGCAGCTACACCCAGTGCAGTTAACTGCAGCTGCTCAGCATAAGGATCCATGTTCTACCAGCAGAAAGGGTGCCATGGCAGGGAAGATAAAATCTCGAAGCCTTACCGTGATATCTGAGTAGAGGGATCTGCCATACATCCGCTTGTACTCTGCACGTATGTCCAGCAGGTCCACCTCACTGCGTGATACCATGATTCTAATCAGAGTTCTGTCTTTTGTTCCTGCTCCCTGAAACAAGCAAAACAACATGTCAATAATGCGTGGAAATGCTGGATGATACAGAACTGTTCAAAAACAAAATAATCATCACCCCACAAATGGCCAACAATTTACTAGCATAACACCATTGATTTCAATAAACTTTAACACAGTTTGGCCTGTCAGGCTTTAATAAATTAAATTTACTGGTGGGACACTAAAGTAATTCCTCTGCACAAGAACAGTCAGGAAAAAAAAAAAGGGGTGTGGTGTTGTCAGAGGAAGAGGATGTCAGGATAGTTTGATAAATCTAATGGCCTATTTATTTTAGCTTAGACCTCCCTACTTAAAAGATATCAATTTCCATGAGTCTTACGCAGATTTGTGTTTTACCAAGTGGAGACTTTCTCCTTTTAAGATATGGTTGTATGCATCTCTTTACTTAGTGGATCTAATCAGCTAGAGTTTTCCAGCCTTTCACAACAAGGACTGCAATCTTGTTAGTCATCTGACCACTGAAAAATGTAATACTTTCAGTTAAACAACTCATTCCAACGTGTTGTACAAGCATTTAAAAAAACCCAAACCCACCAGAACACACACTATAAATGCATCTTGTCACAAGCACCCACCTTCATAGCTTTCTGCAGTCTCTCTGCAAAAAAGGCCGGTGTATTCTTGAGGCACTTAACTGCAAAAAGAAACAGTATTACAGAAATCAGGTATTCATCCTCAACCAGAACTCAGGCATTTTTTTAAACTTACTCTAGATGGTAACATGCTTTAATTTTACATAATCATACACTTGATAAAATGCAGTTTCCACTCCTTCAGTCAGCCACTGACATGACTTTTACTGCAAGCAGTAGCTTCAATAAAGTTAAAGAACCCACAACACTTGACAGCTCCAAGCCAGCTTTGCCATTGCTAGAAACCACCCAGCATGAAGCAGTCAGAATGAATCCTGAAGGTCTAATGACCAGATTCTTGCTTACAACGGGAAAAGACACTATGGGGAAGGGGCAGAAGACTTGAAGGAACACGTGGCCAGGTGCTCCTGGCTTTCTCCCAGTTTCAGGATTTTTAGGCCACGCATCTGCAACGTATGACAAAATCACGTCCTGCCCTAATACAAGCTGGGAAGTGATGTATGATAGAAAATTTACCCTTATTTTAAAGTTAGTTATGCTTTTTTTAGCCATAAAGTATACCGGGACTCTTGAAAAATTCTCAAGATGCCTATTTAGTAATGACTGGACTTTATATTCGATTAGCACTGTTCATTAGGAATCTGAAAGAGCAAAATCTAAATCAAATTACAGCCAGGTTAATCAGTATAACCAAAGAATCCTCCATCACTCTTCAGAATTAAAAAAATATATATATTGATCCTATGCTGGTTAAAGTAAAACAATCATGCAATCTGTGGCAAACTACACAGAAAACAAACCACACATTTTTTATAGCACAAAAAGGTATCCAAGG
This sequence comes from Chaetura pelagica, assembly GCF_000747805.2. Lineage (NCBI taxonomy): Eukaryota > Metazoa > Chordata > Aves > Apodiformes > Apodidae > Chaetura > Chaetura pelagica. The sequence continues at coordinate 1,568,366 of NW_009953318.1, forward strand.
CAATCACGTAAAATCAATACAGAACAAAAGGAGTAAAACCAAAACCATGTTTTCAAGGCAACACACAATCTATAGAGGAAAAAAATACTTTTCTCCACAAAAAAATGCAGATGAGATAGCAATTCACCACACACAATTGTCAATGATACATTTCATAGAATTCATAAACAAATGACAAATGAAATGTTTATCACTGTATTTAGCTAGAACAACATGGCTGCACTTTAAGATGTTTGAAGGTGTTATTTTAAGTTACCAGTTGTACAATCCAGAAGGCTTTAAAGAAAGCAAAATTAAATATTTTCAATTAGAAAGCCCTTTTTTTTTTCCAGAAAATAAAGTTCATAGAACAAATGATGCTAACATCAGTGACTGATACATGTGTGTATATACATATATGAAAACAACAAAACAGAACACAATACAAAATCTATGTGATAAAGGAGTTATTCAGTGAATACTAATGATCATTCTTACTCAAAATGCTGTTGACTTGTCTACAAGCTACAAGTCCCAATTCTGAATCTGTAGCTGCATGAAGACCTGTCAAGTGGCTGCAAAGCCCCATGAAGTCAAAGGATTTCCAAACTCTGATAGTACAGTTTATATACTATTTTTTTCTACGAACACTGAGAAATATGTATTTTCTTTCAGTTTTGTTTTGTAACAATACTTCTTGAGGTGACTAATTCTGAATCCTAAAAAAAAATAATCTACATATGTATCACACCAGCAGAGCTGGATCTAGTTTGGGCCAGTAAAATGCCACTACAGTGACAGCTTGGCCAAGTAGAGAAAGAACAATAGTTACATAGTTCACATATGCAGAAGACAAGAGTGAAAAAAATTTAAGTAATACAAGAAATTGAGATGTAAATAGTCTAATAAGACTAGAGACAAAAGACAAGAGAGAGAAAGGTCCAAAATTTTATCTAGATCAAAACATCCTTACTGTGAGGCAACAAAGCACTGGAACAGGATGCCGAGAGAGGTGTCCCCTTCTCTGGAGATGCTCAGAACCTGCCCGGATGCAGTCCTGAGTCATGTGCTCTAAGTGATCCTCCTTTAGCGGGGAAGTTGGACTAGATAATCTCTAGGGGACCCTTCCAACCCTGACCATTCTGTGATTCCAATTAAAAATGCTGCATAAAAAACTGAAGCTTGTTCCAACTTTATGGAAACTAATGGTTATCTCTCAAGGGACAAAAACAGACTTGAGGTAAGGGTCTTGACTCTTCAGAAGTACTGAAGGCACTTAAAAACAAAGACATAACAGAGCTGTGACCACAGAACATGTGGAAAAAATAAGTTTAAGTTTTCTTTCTACTAAAAAGAAGCAGAGGTAACTAATCAGAAGGTTAAGGCCTGCATTTTGCTTGATTTCCAAAGCTGTCCCAAATACTCCATTCTTACTGACTCAGCAGTTGGTGTAAGTTCTCATCACTTCTTAAAACAATGCCAAGTACAGTTAGAAATTATCTCTCCACTTTAACATGTGAAATTTAAATTCTGCAGCTGCCTGAAGCAAAAGCTTCAAGTGTAATTTAGAGATTAATTAAGTGACCTGCTTTACTAACCATAAGTGACTTAACAGAAAGTTCAACATAAAAAGCAGAAAATGGGAATTATTACTAGGAATAACATCCTTAGTTCAAGTCACAGATGAACCCATCTCTGCCACTCATATTGGAACACCAGGAATCAAGCTGCTAAGACACATACCTACTGCCAGCATGCCCTTCTCCAGGTCTCCAGACATTTCACGGCATATGCTTTTTTCAATGTCACGGTTACACATCCTCTGGTACTCACTGAAGACTGTTAATGGAAGGGAAGGAGTCAACCTCACAAAAAGTGGCACTGGTGCATACTGGATGGCTTCATTTCAGTCACACTTCTCAACTTGACACTACAGTACATTCACACAAGTTTTAATGTCTCAAAGACTAATACGATATTAACCATATTGTTCCATTTGTTTGTGATCATGCTCCTTCTACCTTGTCCAGGTCTGTCTTTAATTTTAAAGGGTTAGAGCAAGAAACTACTGTAAGGGAATTACTGAAAATTCTTCTAGGAAAACTTTGGGTGTCAATAAAGTCAAGAAAACGTTTGTGTTCTCACACCCCCCCCCATCCCTTTCCTCTCCATGTAAGTGCCTCAACACGTGGCACATCACAAAAGTTCTATGTAGTTACTAAAATACTTCCACCATTACAGACACCAATTCACTAGGAAGTAAAAGGGGAAGGAAAGGACTGCAAGTGCCTTTTGCATACACAAGCCTGCAAAACAGAAACAATGTTAGTTTTTCTATTATTTTATCAGAGAAACATTTGAACAAGCATGAATTCTACCTGGTCTGATATTTAAGAAAGGTTATCATAATGTGCAGCTTGTGTACTCTCTCCCTCAGCAGGATTCACCCTTCTTTTCACTGAGGTATCATTACACCCTTTTTACAGATGAAGAAAATTCATGTACAGAGTGCTGTTGCACACTTTTATCATTACATACAAGAGAATCAAGTTACTGTTTGTGTAGAGGACACCATTACCTGCTCTGAGGTGAGCCCTGCTTCTTGCACACAGAATGGCATTGAATTTGGATTCATCAGTTCCTAGACGGTTCTCTCCAGCTGCATAGAGCTCCTAAATACAGAGGGGAATTCAAACTTAGTTACTCAGAAAAGCAGTCAGGCTGAAGTGCTGAGTTACAGATCTGCTTCCTTACAGTCTCTCCTTTTATACTTCTTTCTTAGTCTGTTTACTGCTGGAAAATGGGAGCAAGCAACAAATAGCAACTAGCTCTAAACTTCCTACATGCTGTGCTTGCAGTCTTCCTAGCTTACTGGAGCTCTAGATTACTAAATAGAGAGAAAAAATGATTAAAAAGCACTTGAAAACTGTTCTTCCTAACAGAGCTTATATCCAGCGCTTTTTTTCTGTGCCTCTACATATACTCTGGGACGTTCTTGTCTTTCAGCTACAATACAATATGTGGAAAGCTAATTACATTCCAGAAGCATGCTCAAATGATCCAGGGTTTTTTCTTTTCTATGTGGTAAAATGGAACAAACAAAAGAGGTAACAGAGTAGGAGTTACTAGGTCCCAGTGCCTTATTTCCTGCAGCAATTCAAAGTTCCTTAAAAAACAGGCAGAGGCTAATGCAGATACTGAACAGATTAACATTTAATCCATACACATATCACCTCAAATCTCTTTGGACAATACCCTTAATGAGCAGCACAATGGAGTCACCCAACACCTGGAAAAGCCAGACAGTTTCTACTGACCTGCACATCCTTTTGGACAAGAGACATGTCAACAGTTGTACTTTCATCTCTGTTTCCCTGAAAGAATTTGAAGATACAAAAGTGTTAGGCCTCTTAATTTTATTTTTTTTTTTAAACCACACACACACAAGCCCCCAAATCAAAAATTTCAGCACACAAGTACCTGAGAAAGTGAAATTAAAAGCCTCTGAAAGTGTCCAGAGGTGTCACTTTTTATTGCTTCCTCCAGAGTTTTCTTAAATTCTAGAAGAGAGACACAGCTGTGAATCATCATACACACCTGCTCATTTAATAAATTCATATCGTCAGGTGAGTGATTAAGGAAGAAAAAGACAAAAATTTTGATGTAACTGTAGCAAATCTAACCTGCATTATAGACCCTGCTGAGTTCCCGAATATGCTCATTACTGCGAGAAGCTAGGATTTCAATGAGACAATTTTCATCAGTGCCAATGCCCTAAAACAAAGCACAAGGAGAAAACACTCTTCAGATTCTCATCTTACTTCTATAACTTAGTATAGAAGAAATGTAATAAAATTATACAACAAAATAAAACTCAGAATATCATCATGTTATTGAAGTCAAAGCAAGAAGTCTAAATGCTACTTACACTTCTGAGACACATATATATATTAAATATAGAAATAAAACAGAAAATAATTATGAAGTCAAACTTGAATTTTAAAAGATCCTTCACACCAGAACACAAGCATTTTAAGAACCAATTTCTCCTACCATTAAATATGAATTTGTTAATTCTTACAGGTAACTTTCACCAACTAATAGATAGCAGTTCCAATTACAATATAGTTAATATTATTCCATCCTACTAGCTACTTTAAAATTGCAGACAAACAGCATGTAAATATCCATACTGACTCAGAAATGGAAACATTTATTTCAAATTCATTTAAGCACTGCCTTGAAATGCAAAGGTTTGACCTATTTTTATTTTTAAAATCCTAATGTTTATAAAGTAGTCTAATTGCTTTAAAGACAAAGTACACAATACTTCCACAGCATTTTAGAAAAGGTTCAACATAGGCTAGGAAAAAATATTTTTGAGGTGTGGAAAAAGATAAAATGCCTGCCGAAAATCTTTATAAATCTAGTTTTCTGGACTATTCTCAAGCACCGAGCATAAAGTCAGTAGAAACTAAGTTGATCTGCCTTATAATGAGTTCCATCACAGCTCAAAGCAAAAAGCCAGCAACAAAGGTGCCCCATGCAGTGGCTGACCTAGGATAGAGCCACCTCAGTGGTTTACTCAGGACTATGTAATAAATGAACTGCACACACTGTTATAAGTCAGTTTCTGCCTTTTTGCGTGTATTTGTTTATGAATATATTCTTGTTACAACACAAACCTATTCAATAGTCTTCAACCTATGGGAATAACATTTCTCAGTTTTACTATCATACACCTCCAAGAAATAGGGTACGAATTGGTGGCTTGAATATCTGGATGGAGTGGAGGGAATAAAAGTTCAAGCTTTTAAATTACTATCAAAAATTTTAACAGTTCAAGTGTTTGCTCTATCTTATACATTTTTATCTCCTGCACAAACCTTTATAGCTTCCTTGATTTCGTAAGCATCAAACATGACAGGTGTCTTCATCATTGCTAAGATTGTCCTCTCAAAGTTACCCGACAACTCAGACTTGAGATCCTTGATCAAATCCTAATCAGAAGTAAAAACAAGGGAAAATGTACAAAGACCAAATTGACAAATGAAAGCACCAAAATCATGGAATTTAATTAGAATTCTTATGAGCAAGCATCAATAATGTACTTTAAGTAAAGCTATTCCACTGAACAACACTAAAACCAGCATAATTTAACATGTATCTAGGTAATTAAGTCCAATGAAAGGCACTGCACAGATCAGAGTCAAAGTACCCATTTTGCAGAGAAACTGCTTTATATGTTTCATCTGAAACACAGCATAAAGAAATCAAGAGTGGGTTAAAGAAGAACCCTGAGCAGGCTATGACCTGTGAACCATCTTCCCCTTAAGCAAATTTCCATCTTTTTTTTCCAAACACTGTCTTTTGACTTCCAGTGAAGGAATGCAGGCTCCCTCTCTTCTTCCTTCTCTTCTCATGTATTTACCTTTCCATAAGCTGTTTTGAAGGACAGGAGGATCTGCTGCCGTTGCTTGTTTGAACGACTTCCAAGACAATCGATAATCGCCTGCTCGTCAGTTCCTGTATGAGCACACCAAGAGCACAGATGAGTGTGCAGGCCAGGGAGAACTCAGCCTTCCTTTTCCATTTGATCATATCTCTTCTAAACCCAACCAAGTGACATGCATGCCCTTAATTAACCTATGGTACCTCCTCTTGTATATGACCACAGAACTTAAAGCACTACTTCCAATCACAGGGAGAGTAAGAATTCAAAGAAACACCCCAAAACGAAACTCATGATGTTGTTCATGCCTATAGGCACTTCCAATAATAATTCTGATAACTGTGGACAACTACATGTGAACTAGCCCACTAAGTACAGGTGTCACAGTGGAGAAAAGCAGTGCTGAATCAAAGCTGCAACTCTACTTTTAACTTCAGAGTAAATCCACACACTGCTCACCAAATCCCTTCATGGCCTTCCTTAAGACTTCTGCATCCTTCAGGGGGTCAAATCCTGGTGCATCAGTGATTGTGCCTCGGTTTCCATGCTAAAATGAGACCAAGTTGAGTTGTCTATCAGTGGTCATCAGTAAAAGACAATTTTACTACTTAGGAAAGATGACCACAGTTACCATTTTTCTTTTTTATTAGAAAACTAACAGAAAACTCAAAAAAACCCACCTTAAACAATTTGTTCCTTTCTATACCAAAATGATGAGAAAATGCAAGGTCAATAAGGTTCACTGATATTAAAATTGCTGTCCAATTAGTTGAGGTTTGATGGAACCATATACACAGCTGCCAACATGTTAAGTTAGGAAAAGCAATATCATTAAATTTGAATTCACATAAAATCTTTTTTCTGGGATAACATAGTAAAACAGCATTTGTTTCCAGTCATATACTGGAAAGCCTATACTGCTTGTATTTGGAAAGAATCCATCTCCCTCTTGAGTTAAAACTGTTTTCTTGACTTTCCTTTCAATCGTAGGCTCAGTTTATACTTATATACACAAAGAAAATTTAGAGAAACACATACATGATCATATCTCAAAATAAAAGCATCAAATGCTCTTACTGTTATGGGAGAGACTGCAGGCCCTGTTGCTCCTGGGCAAGAGGGCACAGATGGATTCACAGCTGGGCCTGGTGGAAAACTCGGCATGGGCTGCTGTCCTGGGAAAGTTGCTGGTGGTTGTCCTCCAAAGCCCATAGGCTGCTGACCAGGCAGTGGTGTGGGCTGGCCTGGCACAGGGCCGCCTGGGTATCCTGGGTAAGCTGGCATTTTCACTTAAGCCCTCAGGCTCCTGAAAACTGTGTTGTGGCCAGAACTTTTTTTATGGTTTCCCCTTCCTCTGCACCTCTGAAGGGCAGCTGGTCCACAGGGAAAGCCCAAGGGAGCATGCAGGCTTGAGCCCAGAAGGAGGGAGATGGCTATTCTTGAAGTGTGGATTTCCTCCAGGTGCAGGATAACCTCCATAAGAGGGCTGTTGTCCTGATGGAGGTTGCCCAAAGCCACCTGGAGGGATTGGAGCATAGCCCCCAGGCATTGATGGATACATGCCTTGTGGTACATTTGTCCCTCCAAAGGTCCCTGCCAGGTTGGATGCCTGCAATGTCAGCCAATAAAGCAAGAGACAGGAAGGTTTTCAAAAAGCTGAGTTTCAACGATATGCTTAACACAATACCACCTCCCTCCTCACCAACACAAATAAGCAGTTCTGTATCTGCAGAAGAACTTCGCAATAATCTATCTTACTAGCTAGCAAGATAGAAAAAAAAACCCCAACATGTATTTATTCAGTTGACTCTTGCTTTATTGTAACAATCAGCTGCCATACATCAAGAAGCAGAACCAAGACACACACCTGCTGCCGCATCCAGCATTACACACCACTCACATGGAAGAGTGCCAGCAGCCACACACCTCTTATTCTAAAAACTTCTGCCAATTCATTCCACCAGCACAAAACTATGCTTATCCCTTCTCTGTCCATGGTTGCCTTTGTGACCACAGCATCATCTGAATGCAGGGAATTAACTATGGGCAACCTCTGGCTGTTTTATGATGCACTAGGTGCATTAATAATTTACAACTAGCAAGAGTTCTGGAACTCCATTTGGAAAGACATCTGCAGAAACTGCCACAAAGATACTCTGCTCCACTTGCAATAACATCTTCCCATGTCACAGGCTCAGACCCTCTTTTACAGAGAAACCAGAAGAACTGACACTCAGAAGGTGCTGAGGATATTGCTGTGTGCACGCTAGACAGTTTGTGGCACATTTTGACTGCTGGCTGCCAAATCACTTAATTGTTGCCTCAGAAAGGCATATACAATGCAAATGTCTACCTACAAACTCTGCCTTCATTACGCAGTGAAACAGATTTCTGAAGACTAAGTTGTCAGAAATGTCATTCACTTCTACGCTACACAGGAAAAAGTCACACTGAAAACCCCTGCATTTTCTTCAATCAACCTGTTTAACTTCCAGCTGTTAAACACCAGGGCTTATAAAAGACAGCTGAGCCAATATTCTTTTCAGGGACAAGTCATCAATACCTCAAACCACACAGTCTTGTTCCTTATTCAAAGTGGCCAAAATCCATGTAACGGACAAAATCTGGACTGTGTATGTTGATGTGCATATATTAACAATGGATACTCAGTGTTACTGGTCTGTTCCTCTATTCTTCTACACAGCAAAAGCCAAGTTATATTACTTTTATGTCCAGGACACTTAAAGTTAGGCTCTTAAATCAGCATTAGTAATCTACTTCCCTAAAATAGGGAATAGCTTGCAGTAAGCATTTTCTTCAATAGATTATATTGAATGGTCGAGACCTAAACAGACTAGACATAAAAGCACAGAAATCAAGTTATAAACTTCTCAGTGGCGATTCCAGAAACACATCTTTGCCCTTAAGGAACTCAGAGTAAAACACATTAAACAAAAGCAAACGCACCATTCCAGCCATCTGGCTAGGATTGAACTGATTGGCATAGCCAGCCACATTGTCCAGACCAATTGGAGGTGGATTTGAAGGTGGATTTGAAGGTGGATAGACAGCACCACCCCAAGGACTGCTACCTGAAATAAAACACAGCTGTGCTGAAACAAGAAACTACACCTTTTAAAATGTATTCCTTACTACTTACATGTCTAATGTATTGTCTGTTCAAGACTAGCAGTTTGGTAGAAGGAAAATAAACTGCTATCAGTGCAATTATGATATAAAAGAAGCCTCATTTCATATTTCTAATCACATTAATTATCGATGAATCTATACATTCTCATTTTAAAAAACTCTAAACATATTTGAAGGTCAGCAATCAAGAGTTAATACTGTAAACACTATATTTTTACTAGATAATAGTTTATTGTAAACTACAAAGTTGTCTGGGTATTTTAGGAGGAAGATATTATTGATCCTTTCAGGTTGCTGATTTGAGAGATGTCTACAGAGCATTCAGCACAGCACACTCACAGATATACAAGTCACAAAACTTGGCTACATACAGCAGTGCAGTCTTGTCCACACAGCAGTCTAGCTAAGCCAGAATACTCTGCTGAGAAATAGGAATTATCCTCCGAGCCTAGTTTGGCCTTCCACTGTACAATGTTACACATGGTACAGCACCCACAATATATAAATCAGAATCCCTAGCCAAGATAAAATGGATCTTAACAAGAGAGCACAGAAAGCCTTGGTGAGTCAAGAAAACCCTCTGAAGTCTTATTCGTTGTCATTTCCATCCTTCTACTCCAGAAAGGACCACCACTGCCATTTAATGTTTACTTTATTTAAACAACTTACCTGGGGCTGCTGGTGGATATCCACCTGGTGGGGGATAGCCAGGATAATTCATTGCAAAGATCTGAAAAGTATGTGTGACAGTTATTTTCTGTAATTTCTTCTGTAATGTTTCACTAATTACACCACATAAAATAGACAGCACATTTGCAGTGGCCGCACTTTGGACATGAACTGCACAAGTCACACAGCCTTTTCCCTGCAAAACCTCTTCCCATTGCCTTTTGCTAAACCAATAAAAACAGTTGGATATAGTCACTCCTCAGACTATTTCTCTCAACACTTTGGACATGAACTGCACAAGTCACATAGCCTTTTCCCTGCAAAACCTCCTCCCATTGCTAAACCAATAAAAACAGTCGGATATAGTCACTCCTCAGACTATTTCTCTCATTCATTTCTGTTACTACTTACTCCTCACTTTGTCTATTATGTTGCTAAAGATGTATTACTTGAAAATGCTCACTTTATTGCTCTATTAAGTTTTCGACCTGCACAGAACAGTTTTACTAATCACAAGTAGAAAATCTTCTGACAAACAAGCCATGTCTTCCAGTGAGTAATTGTATGAGACGTGTTAGAAGACATTTAAATGCAAACGTCTGCAAAAGTGCAAGGTCAGAGTAAGCAGCAGCAGAGATGCAATTCATGCCTACAGCATTGCCATGAAATATGCAGCGTTACTGAAAGGATAAGATCACTAGAACAAATTGGATCTCTCAAAGCTGATAGTTCCTCTGACAGCGCAGAAGTGCACCAAGTCATTAGCTGCCCAAAACAGAAGTGAAGGTTGAAAAGGAAGGACAGCTAAATGAAGGACAAAACAAAAATTACAGTCCAGAATATAGAAAGCCTTATTTTATGCCAAGCAACTATCAGGAATAATGGTAGAAGTAACTCAAGGAGCTTGTTCCAGAAAAAGAAACCATCCACAATCACTGTTAACTTTTTCAAGGTTATTTTTAGTGACAATTCCCAGTCTATTTTTGGGCTGCTGTGCAAACACTATCTCCTTCCTTTCTTTATCCTCAAGCACTGACTTTTGCATCTGGCTCATTTTGCTGTGTTTTGGATTTCAGCTGTGGAGTTCTGGGTTGGGTTTGGGGGGTGGAGAAGCTGCTTTTGTGGGATTGTTTTTATTTTGCATAATCATGTTAACTTCCTCTTTTGATTTGCAAGGCTCTCTGCGTAGCAACAGTGGAATGAAAAAAAAAAAAAAGGAAGATACAATTAGGAAATCTTTAAGTTATTTAAAATTGTCTGGACTTCATGCTGAATATATGCATTTAAATCTAAAAGGGAGAGAAATGAACAAACACAAAATGAAATGAACAGAGCAGACAAAGCTCTAAGCCTACCTTACTCCTGCTCCAGTATGCAAGCGCCTAACAGACTCAAACAAGAGAACACAGTTTCTCAGCTTTACAAAAGCCTCTTACCAACCAGTAAATCTGTAAGAGATGTCTTTAACTGGATTTATTTTTTTTTTCTGTGCATGCAAATTTAAGTTAAAAGCCACCCACAACCATCACAACCCAACTCTGCTTATTTAATTGTAAGAACAGATTAGCTAACATGTCACTGTTCATAACCAGATTATATCTGAAGGGCAAAGGCCCACTGAAGTTTCTCCATCATATCAGATGCTTATAAGATACTCTTCATAACATGGTAAATGTTTTTCCTGCATTCCCTTTGGCCTTGGTTTCAAATGAGATCTTTCCCTGCAGTGCTGTCCAGGAGTTTTAAAATAACTTAAATATAAAGGCTCTTGAAAGCATTTATTTTAGCACTTCCACACAGAGCAAACGTCATTTTACAGGGCAATGTTAAGAAAAACCTAAATGTTCAAACAGGTTCCTGAATGTTTTTTGAAAGCTCAAAATAACATGACTGCATACAAAACAGTCACTCTCCTAAAGAGAGTCTGCTGTAAGATGTAGTTTCCTTTATCAGATTGGCTGCTACAGCTGAAGAGACAACGAGCTTTTGATTATACAAGCACTTCTCTCTCAATGACTAAGGTTTATGTAATTTTTCATTCCATATGCAAAGACAGTGCAAAAGACCTTCAGCACTAAATACGGCATACAAGACAATTACTGAGCAATGTACAAAGGGAGTGCAAACTGTACACAGGGCAGTCAGCAGAGAGAGCAAATTTATTTTTCTGGGTGTGACTAGTGCATATCCTACATTAATATTCGGGTCCTATCTCTTTTCCCTTTTAATCATAGAATCGCAGAACTATTCAGGTTGGAAAAGACCCTTGAGATCACCGAGTCCAACCATCATCCCTACTCTACAAAGTTCTCCCCTAAACCACATCCACCAACACCACATCCAAATGACCCTTAAACACATCCAGGGATGGTGACTCAACCACCTTCCTGGGCAGCCTATTCCAGGGTCTGACTACTCTTTCTGTGAAAACGTTTATCCTACTGTCCAGTCTAAACCTCCCCTGTTGCAGCCTGAAGCCATTCCCTCTTCTTCCATCGTTAGTTACCTGTGAGAAGAGACCAGCACCAACATCTCTACAATGACCTTTCAGGCAGTTGTAGAGACTGATGAGGTCTCCCCTCAGCCTCCTCTTTCTCAATCTAAACATTCCCAGCTCCTTCAAGCGTTCTTCATAAGATTGATTCTCTAGGCCCTTCACCAGCTTCGTTGCCCTCCTCAGTACTCACTCCAGCACCTTGATATCTCTCTTGAATTGAGGTGCCCAAAACTGGACACAATACTCCAGGTGTGGCCTCACCAGTGCTGAGTACAGGGGGACAATCACTCCTCTACTTCTGCTGGTGACACAATTTCTAAGACAAGCCAGGATGCCATTGGCTTTCTTGGCCACCTGGGCACACTGCTGGCTCATATTCAGCCACTTATCAATTAGAACCCCCAGGTCTTTTTCTGCCAGACACTTTCCAGCCACACTTCCCCAAGCCTGGAGCATTGCCTGGGGTTGGTGTGGCCCAAGTGCAGGACCTGGCACTTGGTCTTCTTGAAGCCCAGACCATTAATATTAGCCCATAGCATAATATTAAGCCCTAATACCATAAGCCCATACCATAATGCTAAGCTAAATTTTGGGGAAAAGTCTCTGATGGTCATCCCTGCAGTTCAGCAAAATAATGAATTTTTACTTCTGACTTTTCACTGATGCTAAATACCAACAAAGAGCATATGGGTGTGGCAGCAGCTGCATGGGGCCTTTCTCAATGCTCTAGAGAGACAGTATCCCAGCACAAACAAAAGCCACTGCACCTCACTGAAAATTTACAGAACATGATAAAGCCAAACACGTTAATGAAGTAGATGCAAATTAAGATTATAAAATCCATCCAATCACCACTTCCAAGATACTGCTACCCCAAAGGAAAAACAACTGTTAGAGGCAATGGTTGCTGCTACCCATACAAGGACTCTTAAGATCTCAAGCTCATGAGACCAAAAAGCAAAAAAACAACATTTCTGATGAGAACTGAAAGCAAAACACATATTCTCCTCCTCTGCTGGAAAAAGGGCAGGCAGGTTCCTCCCTTCTGGCACTTGGCCATGCTCCTACCAGCCTGCACATGGGCGTGCTGGATTGCTGGAGGAAGCTGCCAAGCCCTGGCCCCACTGCTGCCTCTGGGCAGGGACGGGTGCATAGGAAGGGAGAGGGGCCAGCAACAAACAAAACTGGAAACAAAATCAAGGGAAAGCAGTCTGGCACTTCAGAGCCTTGCTACACCAGTAATTGGCTTTACCTAATAAAATACGGGCATTATACTAAAAGATAAAATAAACCAAAACCCACAAAATGAACGATTATTACTCAGATCACTCAAAAAGCAAACAAAATAACCCCACAACCCAGATCCTTAGCATGCATAATACTTATTAGTCAAAGCGGGCATTTTTAATGTACAAATTATTACAACATTTAAATTATTTTTTCTTCCTCTCCATGTGCAACCATAATTAATCTTTATGTATAAGTTTTACTTTAACTTCACATGTAAATACAATAATGTCAGGAAAAGAAAACTCAAAAATCCGTATAAAGCTTTACTGAAAATGCATCTTAAGGGAGAAAAGCTTGGGGAGGAACATTTTGTGCTGGAAGATGGGGAGCAAATGGGTAAGTGCTTCACTTAGTGGGATTGTTTGCTTGCTTTTAATCCTATGTAGAACATTCCCTTCAAATTGAAAAAAAATTATATAAATAATTAAAAGATCCTTTTGGAAATTAAAGCTGAGGTTGAGAAATAATGGCCAACTTCATTAGCAATCTGAATAAAACGTTACCATACATAGAAAAATGTTTCACTCGCTTCTTTCAAACACTGCATTTACAGAGGATTTTCCAAGGGGAATTTTTCCCATACTGATTGGTTTCCAGGCAAACTAGATCCACAAACACAATTTCTCACTTTCAGTAACTTCCCTGATCACAGACTTTTCTGAGCTTGAGTCTCTGTTGGCCATTTCTCTAACTTAGCAAGTATCTACCCCTTGAAGTTAACCTTCCCAATCATTCCCATAACTGTCCCCACTTCACCTTCCAAATACGCCTTCTCAAATCTCTTCTGCTACCTTTACAACACCTTGCTAAAATTTTAACTTACGAGTGACAGTTGCCTGCTGACACTAAAGTAGTGACATAGGCCACGGAACATAAGATGCCGAAGTCCACCCTGCTACACAAATACTGTGTGGGAGGACACAGGAACAGCGAGGTCTGTGTTTGCTCATAAAAGAAGTGCATGAGGAAAAAAATCCGAACAACAAAACCACACACGGAAACTGGGAGTGCCTCGAAGAAAGTACAGAACGAATACTGTTCATGTTCACCCTGGAAGTCCACCTCAAAACTCTAAATAAATACCTGAAGTTTTACTCCTGCAGAGGACACTGCTATCTTGCTTCACAGTGCAACCCATGAACTGCTCAGGTTCTTGAGCATTTTCTTGTTCCTCTGGCAAAGCTAAGAGGGAACAGACCTGTTCATAAGATTGAATCTGTGAAATACTTTCAATTGCAATCTTGAAAATGTTGTGGTGCTCCTCTAAGCCACAGCACAGCAGAAAAGCACCACAACTGGGGATTTTAAAAACAAAAATGCAAATTACACTATAGTGACATGCGTGAAGAACAATACCTTAAGGCTGCCAGAAAACTTGTGTTTCAAGGTGAAACAGAAATAAGCTAGCAACTGCATTCATGCCCATTCCTGGAATTTATTTAGTGGCTGCTGTTCAGGCCAAGGTCCAATAAAGTGAGGGCAAAAAAGGATGAAAAGATCATGACCTATCCTTGTTCAAAATGATTTGTTTAATTATGCCCATTTCCCAGGGAACACTGAGGAAAGTTAAACCCTTGGCCTTTATTCCTCTTTCAGGTTAATTACCAGGATGTAGTAAAAAAGGTTGCCTAAAGCCATAAATTACAGAACCTGCTCCAAGACTGATCCCTGATTATGAAACTAGCAGAACACAGTTTGTTATCTTAAAATATACTGTGGATTCTAATCCCAGGTGAAGTAGGACATCCACCTCCATGCTACTGGAAGACAAGGCTGAGCCACAGTCAGCAACATACTAGCTAACTGGTATTTTACCAGCCTGAGCAAAATTTATCTTTGACTTGAACATGGCAGCATAGAAGTTGTTCTCTTCTGTACTAGAAGTAATATTATTCATCCTAACAGATAAAAAGCCCTGCGATTTGGTTTTCCATTAAGTCTTCTGTGTCTGTGGCTCCCTGTCTAGCCTTTCTTTCACTACAAAAATCCCCTAATGTAGTAGAATGGATTCCCTTTTCAACAAGGCTTATTGTAGCTGAGTTCATGACAGCCAAAACTCAGGAAGCCTCTTTTACACAGAACTTATCACTCACAGTTTGCCTTTAGGAGCCTTTTCCCTCTTCATCCAAAATGCTTATTTAAATGTACTAGCATATCACCTGTTTCCTAACAAAAGATTATTCCTTTAAAAAACAAACTACAAAAACAACCAACACAGACACAAGTCTGAATAGATGGCAAAATACAAATTTAAAAGCAAACTGCTTTCTAGTAATTATGAGCCAGGAACACTGCCCTTTTTTGTGATTCTTCTAATTCAATAACATCACTATTATTAATACATAAATAATTTATTTGAAGGTAGTGTAGCATTTTTTTACCACACTTGGCAAGGGGGAAAGCATCAGAAAGGTAGCATTGACAAGCTACAGTGAACAAAGGAGTAGCAGAGGGGTGCTTTGTCCAACAAAGAACAGCTGAATGAGAAGATGGACTCACAAGCCACAACCCAGATGTATAAATATTAAATAATAACATCCCTAAAGCTGGTAGTTTTCTGTGTCAGAAGCAAAAACCAGGATATTACAGCTGTACTATTGCAGGGGATGCTAATGAGGTGACTGTGTCATGAATTCTAGACAAAAATGCAAATATTCACAATGCAATTCTCAGATCTCTAGCAATGAGAAGTTAAATCTTAAACCTACTGCTCCTCATCTAAATTACTTAAGTTACCCTGCTTCAAATATTTTATGCTGTTAAAAACTACTTGAAGAGTTGTTTAAACAGTGTTAGAAACACTTCATGCAAGAAATGTGAAAAAATCTAAGACCAAAGATCCTCCTGAATAGTTAAACAATTGCTTTGGTGGTCCTGCACTAGTACAAGTTTGGTATTTCGTAGAATAATTTCAGTTAGAAGGGACCTCTAGGATCACCTAGCCCACAAGAAATTTCCCAGATGACTCACTCTGATGTATAACTAGTACCTTCTGTTTTTTGCTTTTATTGGCTAGTGAGACAGCAAAACAAAAATGACACCACATCCAACTAAGACCTCAGAAGCCTGCAAAGGATAATTCTGATATAACAGGCAACCCAGCCACCTCATGAAAAAGTTCTTTAAACACCTAGTAATAATAACCAGCATCTCTTGTGCTGTAGGAGCAATCAGGGACCAAAAGCTCCGTTTACCAGGCCCTTTATGATGAGACAGGCTGGTCGCTGCTTGAGCATACTCTCCTCCTTCTGCTGCACCTCCTCGACAAGTGAAGACCCACATCGTTCACAGAGGGTCCATTTTGAATGGGCAAGTAGGCTAACATCACCTCCGGGTGAGCTGGCACTGCCGGGGATGGCTGTGTAATGCTGTTAATCAGCACTGAACCACACAGACAGCAAGTGGCTGAACAGAATAAAAACATACTTCTGTGCTTGGTTTTATGGGCCTTTGTCTTGGGAGTCCAAACAGCAGACAGTGGGGAGAGGGAAAAAGGCAGCATAACATTACCAGTCAGTGGCAGCACTTCATCATTGCCAAGATCCTGTTTGTGCAGCTAAACATATATTCTTCCAGCATATGGTTTCATTCAGCATCTGTGAATTTCCTGGGAAGATCACAGACCTCTTTGGGTTTACATATCCATCTCTATATATACTCAAGGCAATACATTCCAAAGAACTGAACTGAGCTGCATGGGCTATTGAGATCTATATGCATCAAAAACATGGGGTAATTCCAGGAGGTCAGTTTCACTTTGGCTTCTTGCTCTGCCCTTATTCAAGTGTCTCCTTTTGTTGTACACTCCTGCAGTATTCTCTTTGGAATATTTACAATACAGAGAATTAATATATATCTATATGCGCATATATATATATAACACAGATAAAGACACTTATCTAAAAACACAACAAGCAAGAAATAATAGATTTACAAGATGCTTAAAGAAATAATAAAATGAAGTTGCTCTATTTCAAACTCATGATTTGTCATATCATTTGTTGTAAAAACTAGTCATGTTATAAATAGTTTGAACTATGTTCTCAACTGACTAACACCTTGGGGATTTATACTAATCTATTTTAAGGTCTACTATGCAAAAACAAATTTTTTGCATCATCAGTATGAGTCAGAGTAGAGACTCATTACTCCATTTCACAAAGGGAACTAAAAATCCTATGGAGCTAAAGCAGTAGTGTCGTGTTCAGCACTCTGAAACAGTTACTAGAAAAACACCTGTTCGTTCGTTTCACACCGCCAACTTGTAATTAGGTTGTGCTGGAGCCTGAAGTGCAGAGCTGGGGAGTGGCCCTGGTAGGAAAGCGGAAGGCTCCAGCATTCCCCAGCCCTGCGAGGCAACAGGAACAACGTTGCCAGTACTTCCTGCATTTATACTGTTAGGGCTGCAGAAACAACTAAGTAACACCGAGCTGCCACAGTGACAACTGCACAAAGAAAGGCAAACTGATGGGACCTGCAGGGGACCTTAGTTAAAAACCGTATGGATATACTCTATGCTATGCACACTGTCTCTCTACTCTGCATCAGGCCTTGGGACTCTCCAGCTGAAAAACAGGTTGCAAATATGAGCCTGCAAATCTGTTAACTCTCTCTTAAAGGTGATGGCTTTCATGCTCTCACACCCTGAAGAGATTACACACACAGCTGTCCAGCGACACTGACAAGGCTATTCCTCATCGGTGAGCAAATGGACATGCTTTGTTCATTTCTGACTTTATACTAATTTTCACCTGATTAATTAAATCTTTACAGAACCAATTTAGCATAGTAAACCAGAGCACCAGAAACTTTACAACAACCAGAAACAAGCAAAGTTAAAGGAAAGCAAATCTATGACTTTCAAATCTAGTCTGCATGTGGGATCAGATAACTTTAGACATTAAAGCTTATTACTGTAAAAGAAGGGTTCCCCCCCTCCCCCTAAATCCTAACATTTGTAAAATACACTTATTCTTCTAGGTAATGGAAAACTGAGTATTTTCAAAACACTGCCAAGTGTAGGCAATAACCAGTTATTTGGACTATAGATAGGTGCAATGTTTACAGAATGCGTATAGTTTTCCAAACTTAAGTTGCTCGCTATACCAATAATAAAAGGCACATTGACACTGTCTGCTTTAGGCAACATAAGCACCTAATTTAGAGGAACTTGCTAGGCCAACTTATAGAAAGCTAACATACTTTCCTATTGAAGCAAAAGGTCTTTGGGGATGTGACTTAGGTCCCTCAAAAAAAAACCTCACCCACGCTTCGTGGCAATTAAAAAAACCCCAACTTTTAACTGACCCGATTAACAACTAAGGCAGTATCTTCTCTCTCAAACAGACAATGCATAAGAAAAAAAGGAAGCAATGCCTCAGGACTTCTTTCCACCTCCTTGTATATCTTAGAAAATATTATTGCTACCAATCAGACAGCACAGAGATGCTTTGGGCTGTACAGTGAACAGTCAGGTAGTGGGACTATGGGGGGTTATCTTTATTCTTTAAAACAAAACAAACAAAACAAAAGAACAACACCACAAAGCCTATTCCATCTAAAGTTTCTACAGCTGCTAAGCATAGGCAGGATTTGTTTGGGTCATCATAAGCACATAATAAAATTTCTCCTGAAAGGACATTATCAGGTACCCACTCTGACCTGCAAGTGCCTCCAGGCTTGCCCCAGCCAGGATGTAACTTTCTATCAAGATTTTGTAGTGAGGTTTGATAAAATCTGGAATAAACATGGAATCACAATAGAGGTAACACACTCTGAATACTTACTGCGCCCTTTGGTTTAATAATCTACCACTTGCAGTACTGCACTGCATTCTTCCCAGCTTGGGGAACTGCCTGAAGGAAATTTAGTATTTACACACACCTGCTTTCAAGTAAATTGGCAACTGCAAAAGCAAAGGAACCACTTCAGCTTCTGCACATGACAATAACGCAAGTTTCAAATCAATGAAAGTGTTGCTCACAGGGGCATAAACATGCAGCCTTTGGCTACTTTCTTCAAAAGAAACTCAAAACAAAAACAAGTCCCTGTCCTCAACTCCAATAGTTTACATAATACAATTCAAAGTATATCTATTAAGAAATATATGCTTCAAAGTAGCAGATATAAATGTATGAAACAAACATGACAAATTACAGTCGTGCTGTTACCTTGTTGCATACTTGGGAACTCAAGGTAAGCCTTTAACTGCAATTACACAGAGCCTTGGATAAAAATAAATTAAACTTGGATTTGCTTAAAAGCCCTGCTACTTCTGTAACCACCATTAAACCCCCTGGTCTTTTTTATTACATCTCTGTTTTAACTCTGCTTTTTATTACCCCTAGATCACTACCACAGAATAAAGATAGGCTCTACCTTAGCTCTGGTTATGTTATTGAACGGATCCCCTGGGCCTTCATCTGAAACTTCCTAGAGGTCTAGGAAACAGCATCTCCTGCAGCCTTCAAACTAGATAGACTTCTTGGCTTGACTTTCTGTAGTTGCTAAGATTATGTATTTTAAGTCATTATCTAATACTACAGTTTTCACTTTTTTTTTCTTTGATATACAGTACTGACTACATAGATATCTCCATTCTACTGTACTTGCTTTTTATCTTTTAGTGACTTTTGACATTTCACAAATTTCCACTCTGACAATTCCAATACAAGAAAACAAGCTAAAGAAGTGATGTAGCACATGAATGAGATGACTACTCCAGAAACTGTACTCCAGATTCAGAGGTTTTGGCTTCTAACCTCGTAGGTCAGGCAAGAGAAAAGTACGTAAATATCATTGCTGACATAAACATAAAATCACTAGGCCCTTAAAAAAACCTTGCTGATTCTCTGTTATATATGGTACACTGTATTATGTACGTTGCTTTAGAGGCATGGTGAAGGAAGTCACAGGAGTTGCTACAGAGTCACTTTCAGAAAGAAAAAATTCAGCAGAAATGTGGTGGGGGCTACAGGCAAAACTGAAAGCAATGCCCAGTACAAGCTATCTGCTGCATCAGTGGGAGGAGAGTGGTCCGCATGACTCTTACAGCACGTCTAAAAACAGGAAATTATTACAAATAGCCAAGCTTCGGAAAAGCTCTTCTGCACTCGAGCTTGGTAGCAGCGACACCAGCGCTGGTGTCACAGTTTCCGATGTTCCCGCAGGCGCCCCAGTGCAGCACTGACTCACTCAGCAGGGCACTCTGTGCTGGAGGGCCGTCAGGGAACGAACCTGCCACCTCCGGCAGCAGCCAGGCTTTCAGATGCATTTAAACCTTCTAATCAGCTCCTTCATCAAAAGACATTTCACCAGCACTTTTCCCTCTTGTCAGCCTGTTTTCTGTCCACACCTTCACCTTAGTCTTTCTGCCCCAATGCATCTGTCCCCATTTTTGGCTGAGCTGTTTTCCACACTTCTGTCCCTCCCTTCCGAAGACAACTTCTACAAGTGCTCCTCCTTACCAGGAAGAAGTTTGCAGGAAGTACCACTTATCTGATAAACAAGGAAAAACTTCCCCAAGAAGATACTTCCCACTGCTCAGCCTCTCTCTCCACAAACAGGCTGCGTGCAGGAACTCTGCTCTCTGAAAACTGAGGTGTTTATGCCGTTTTCTGCCTTACTTGTGGCCAAGGTATAGCAAGAGTTTAAAAACTTTCGGTTTTAAAACACTTCAAGTACACGTAGCACAAGTAAAAAAAAATATTAAAAACTTTCAAAAAAGCAATACAAGCAGTTGGTAGAAAGGATGTTTGGCGATAAAAGGCGTCGTGT